>NW_015386344.1:204171-230066 GCF_001527695.2 Protobothrops mucrosquamatus
CCCCTCTTATTTTTCTTTAAGATATGATAAATATAAAAATGTGATGGCTTGTATGAGAAAAAAGACTTAAATACTTAAGTGTAACTAATTTTGAGAAAATCTTAACCAGTAAGAATGTTTTGAATATTGTGGGGGAAACATATTTAAATAAGAATGTAAACAGGATTTATGACGAGGCAATCCAGACGATCAATGAAAAGAAGCTTTATATTGATATGGTTATTATTTGCAGAAACATGAGAAAAATGTTTATATTTAATTGTCATTTATTTAAATAAGAACTGTATTAATTTAAGGTTGGCAAAAGAGAATATTATTGGAAGAAGAGGAAATCAAGTAAAGCTAGTATATGGACTATAGAATTATAGAAATTAATTGTTATTGATTGTTTTTTAAACACTAACCCAGACAACATGATGTTTACCAAATATTAAAGTGTACTGTATGTTAAAAATTAATAAAATCTCAGCTCAGTGTATTTATAATCCCAGGTCAACAGTTTCTAAAAAAATATAGTTCTCTGTAGTAGATAGCCCAATATATTTTCTTTCCTTTGTTCCCAGCTGTTTTCTGTTTATTTAGAAGTCACTGAAGTTCAAAGGAACAAGTTATTCTCTATTTCTGTGCGTCTTGCCAATTTCAAGTTAATGCAGCTATAGTTTTATGCTTTAATTCTCCACTAGATGTCAGTAGCTATTCATTTTCCAACTTTTAAAGCAGAGAATTATTTTCTTATAATTTCATCAATACTCTTTCAGATGTGAAATTTTAACAGTTTTCATGGTTTTCAGATTTATCCAGACTGTAGTATTATTAACCTCATTTCATTATATTTCTGTTCCCCATAAAAATTTAATTTGCCGCTTCCATCTATGGGAAGGTGGGGGTGTAGTTCCCTCCCATCTCACTTTTGGAGGATTTTTTGCTTCTTGGGGATCTTTTTCAGGGAATCAAATACAAAATAAGAGAAAGAAGATCGAATTTCTTACCCAGTTCCAAGCACACTGTTCACCATTGTTCTGGTTAGTGCTTTTGGACTTCGGCTGCTGGTAGCTTGGGCTGGTCACCGAGGTGTGGCCAGCCTTTCTCCTGTTGGGTTTTGGAAGGTTTCCCCCGGATCGAGCAGATCAACTACCGTCGTTCCGCAATCATCAGGGTGCCCCTCCGTTGCCTCTCTAGGGCAACTTTAGACCCATTTTAGGGTCCCCAGGCAGGGTGAAACCAGCCGAGGGGTGCGGAGCTCCACAATCCCCCGGACGTGTCACTACAACACAAGACTGGAAGTCCATAGGGGATTATTTAGATCAGTTGCATATAGGGACTGATTCTGGCCTGGATTTTTTTTTATCTGATCTGTACAATAGAGATAGCCAAACAGATATTTGTATGACTCAAATGAGTTATTTTTCTGCATTTTAACTGTATTCTGCAATTTAATTGGGGGAACGGAGAATCCAATATATTTTAGGACCAATATATTTCTTCTTTCCAACCTTTCTCTGTGGAATGTTACTCTTGTGAATATGCCTACTGTTCAGAAGGACAATTCATTAGAAAATCAGGTATCCAACATCAGCACTAAAAACTGGCCCTTCTGCACTATTGCCCCTGTACCAGTCCCTGGTGCTACAGTCAGCTAACTAAATGACTGATAGAGGCTGTAAGATTAAGAGACAGTGAGTTGGAAAGAACCATTAAAATTTGTCATACTTCACAGCTTATGAAATGCATCTTAACTTGGGGATTTGTAAAATCCCACAAGATGACATAAAGAGGAGGAAGGATTTATGAATATATTTCATATCAGGACTCTTTATAAGTGAATAAATGAATCCATCCATTTGTTGCCAAACCTTGGAAACTTTTAAAAACACTGATCTTTTGAAATGTACAGATAAGAAATAGCCAGGAAAACTTTTAACATTTCTTTTCTTGAATATACTCTTTCAAAAAGGGCAATTTTTTAATAAATATTTTATTGGTTTTTAACTATAACAATCTCCAGTGCCTGGTGTACAGCATGTTGTCTTGGTTTATATTTTAACAAGAAAAAAAGGACAATAATAATTAATTAACAATCAATAATGATTAAGATTGATAATTACATAATTAGTATATTAATTAATGATATATTTCTTTGATCTTCCCTTCTCCCATTTATATTCTTTTTCTTCAACCTTAACAAAATATAATTCTTAATATTTTCAATATATAAATGATTAGATATAGGCTTTTTATATTTATACAAATAATAATAATCTCTATGTATGACATTTTTTTCAGTTTATATTATTCTTATAACCATCATCTCATTAGTTCAGCATGCATCCTATTTTCGTAATTTTTGTTTATGCTTAATTTCCCTTATATTCAATCCAATTCTTATCAGTCATAATTTCTTCATGTTAGTAATCTGTCCAAATTTTCCCATTTAAGTACATCATCCCAATATTTTATGTATGCATTATAAAAATACTGTACTTTTTATCTATCTTATAGTATCTAGATATAACATCCTTTTTAATCAGTTTATATTTCACTTATATTAATAAAAGTTATATCAACCTGCTATTTTTATATTTCATATATTATGGAACATACTATATTACTTAAAACTCTTATCCCTCTTGTTATAGGGCCCCTTTATGTTCAAAGTTCTCTATTCTTTTAGCTATATTCAATAATAATGATGATGATGATGATAATAATAATAATAATAATAATAATAAAGTTGGAAGGGACCTTGGAGGTCATCTAGTCCAACCCCCTGCTCAGGCAGGAAACCCTATACCATTTCAGACAAATGTTTGTTCACGTAATAGTCTATCTGGTAGGGCGAATCAAATCTCTTGTATCTGTCCCTGGTCTTCTTCTTTTGCCGAGTAGTTTTCCAAGTTGATGTAATCCGCTTACCCGGCAATTCCTGTATTTTTGCAAATGTTGTTGGGAATACAAAAGATGGAGTAAGTAAGATGTATACTTTCTGTCTCCCAAACTTTGATGGTTCTCCTGGTAATTCTATAGTCTATTCCATTTTTCTTGTTGTATCAGGACCTTGTAGATTTTTTCCTGTTTGTGTTAAATTGTAATTCTTTTAATTTGTTATTTCATCAATTTGATCATATTCTTCTAATTTGTAGTCTGTTATCTGATTTATTTGTTCATTCGATGTTATTTCCTGGGTGTTTTTAATTGTAGATTTAGATTGGAAATATGCTTATTTAAATCATCAGAGTTGTTTCGAATTTCCTCGTGGTTTGAGTCTGTTGTCATTTATATTTGTCCTAAAATTACATATGTTTCCTCCTGGAAAGTATTTATCTTGCCTTGAAATATTACTTCTGGAAGCTCTTGATTTTCCAGGCTAAGTCCTTCAGGAGAAAATATTGAATGTGGCATCCTGTCATTTTTTGATACGTATGTGATATCCATGTTGTTTCCCCCCTTCAATTAATCTTTCATCAATATTTTAATTCAAAAGTCAATTTATCAGTCAGTCAAAATTACAGTTCAGTGTGTTAAGCCACTTTAAATCCTTTCTGTAAATTCTCCCCTAGAAGATTAGCCAAAAGCCAAGGTTTTTCTTTTCCATAAACAGCTCTTAGATTTAAGCAACAGTCCAGGTGTTTTGTTTTCTTTCAGACACTTTTTAATCTTATAGCTGGCTCTTTCTTTGTTCCCAGCTATCTTCAAGGTTATTTGCAATTCAAAAGAACAGCTTTTTCTTTATTTCTAGGCATTCTGCCAGTTTCTGAGTCCTTATTGTTAGTATTCTATACTCTGATTCTCCACTAGATGTCAGTAGTTATTTCTTTTTTCAGTTTTTTTTAAATCAAAAAGTTGTTTTTGTTATATATTTTTATAATTCCAACAAAAACTCTTTAGGGTATAATCTTGTCAGTTTCTTAGTTCCTAGATTTGTCCAGACTGTAGTATTTTAAATCAAATTTTAGTATATCTCTTTCCTCCTTAATATTAATTCGCCGCTTCCGTCTATAAGGGAATGGGGATATAATCCCCTCCCTTCACTTCCGGAGGTTTCCTTGCTTTGGGGATCTTTCTCAAGGATTCAATTAGTAGATAGAAGAAAGAAGATCAGTACTCTCACCAATTCCAAGCACGCTGTTCACCGATGTTCAGGTTCGTGCTCTGGGACTTCGGCTGCAAGTAGCTTGGGCTAGATGCTGATCTCATACTAGCCTTTCTCCTGTCGGGTTCGGAGGGCTTCCCCCAGATCAAACAAAGTGATCGCCGTTGCTTCGTGATCAATGGGGCGCCCCTCTTTCACGGTCACTTTTTTGGGGCGACTTCAGACCCATCTAGGGTCCCCCTGGCAGGACGAAACTAGCCATGGGGAGCGGAGGTCTGCTCTCGCGCGGCCATGCACTACGGGCGCAACACCGGAAGTCCAGAAATGGCAAAATTTAACCTCCAATATACTCCTTTCCAAATACCCTTTTTACTGTTAAAAACTAGAGAAGGCATAAATATTGTTAATAATAATAATAATAATAATAAAGTTGGAAGGGACCTTGGAGGTCATCAAGTCCAACCCCCTGCTCAGGAAGGTAACCCTATACCATTTTGGACAAATGGCTGTCCAGTTTCTTCTTAAAAATTTCCAGTGTTGGAGCATTCACCGCTTCTGGAGGTAGGTTGTTCCACTGGTTAATTGTTCTAACTGTCAGGAAGTTTCTCCTTAGTTCTAGGTTACTTCTCTCTTTGGTTAGTTTCCATCCATTGCTTCTTGTCCTGCCTTCAGGCGCTTTGGAAAATAGCTTGACTCCCTCTTCTTTGTGGCAGCCCCTGAGATATTGGAACACTGCTATCATGTCCCCCCTCGTCCTTCTCTTCATTAAACTAGACATACCCAATTCCAGCAACNTCTTTCTAGAGTCTCAACATCTTTTTTACATCGTGGTGACCAAAACTGGATGCAGTATTCTAAGTGTGGCCTTACCAACGCATTGTAAAGTGGTATTAATACTTCATGTGATCTTGATTCTATCCCTCTGTTAATGCAGCCTAGCACTGTGTTGGCTTTTTTGGCAGCTGCAGCACACTGCTGGCTCATATTTAAATGATTGTCCACTAGAACTCCGAGATCCCTCTCACAGTTACTACTATTGAGCAAGGTACCCCCTATACTATACCTGCACATTTGGTTTTTCTTGCCTAAATGTAGAATCTTTCCTTTTTTCACCATTGAATTTCATTTTGTTAGATAGCGCCCAGTGTTCAAGTCTGTCCAGATCCTCCTGTATCCTAAGTCTGTCTTCTGGAGTGTTGGCTATTCCTGCCAGCTTGGTGTCATCTGCAAATTTGATGAGTTCCCCATCTATCCCTTCATCCAAATCGTTGATGAAGATGTTGAAGAGCACTGGGCCCAGAACAGAGCCCTGGGACACTCCACTATACACTTCCCTCCATGTAGACGTGGTTCCATTGAGAACCACATGCTGAGTACAGCCAGTCAGCCAGCTACGGATCCATCTGGTGGTGATGCTATCTAACCCACATTTTTCTATCTTATCAAGTAGTAGTTTGTGATCTACTTTGTCAAATGCCTTACTGAAGTCCAAGTAAATTATATCCACAGCATTCCTCTGGTCCACTAATTTTATCACTTGGTCAAAAAATGCAATAAGATTTGTCTGGCATGATCTGTTTTTGACAAACCCGTGTTGGCTTTTAGTAATGACTTTGTTTGCCTGTAGGTGTTCGCTGATTCATTGTTTGATTATCTTTTCCAGAATCTTCCCAGGTATTGAGGTCAGGCTGATAGGTCTGTAGTTTCCTGGATCCATTTTTTTCCTTTTTTGAAGATGGGAACTACATCAGCTCTTTTCCAGTCCACTGGTAGTTCCCCAGTGCTCCAGGATCTTTGAAAAATCTAGTTCAGTGGTTCTGAGATCACATCTGCCAGTTCCTTGAGAACCTTGGGGTATAATCCATCTGGTCCTGGTGATTTGAACTCGTCTAGGCTGGACAGGTGCTCACCATTTTCTTGCCTATCTTAACTTGTGTTTCTATTCTGTTTTTTATGGCACTATTTTTGATAGGTCGGTCTGTTTTTTCCCTTTGTGTAAAGACAGATGCGAAAAATGAGTTAAATAGTTCTTCTTTCTCCCTGTTGCTTGTCACCTTCTTGCCACTTTCACCCACTAATGGACCAATCGTTTCCTTCACTATTTTCTTGTTTTTTACATGTTGAAAGAAGCTTTTTTTTGTTATTTTTGACTTTGGTCGCAAGCCTTAGTTCATTTTGAGCCTTAGCTTTCCTCACTTCATCTTTGCAGACTCGGGCTATTTGCTGATATTCTGACTTAGTTATGTGTCCCTCTTTCCACTTTCTATACTTGTCCTTTTTATCTTTCAATTTATCAGAGAGTTCTTTATGCAGTCATGCTGGTTTCTTTTGAGAGCTGTTATTTTTCCTCTTTGTTGGTATTGTGCTAGACTGGGCTTTTATTATCTCACTTTTCAAAATTTCCCAAGCTTCTTGAGTTGTTTTCCCCTGGAGGATTCTCATCCATGGAATCCTTCCCAAACCCTCTCTAAGTTTATTGAAATTAGTTCTCTTGAAGTCCAAGACTCTAGTTTGACTGTGTTCTATTGCTTGTGCTTCCATAATGTTGAATTCCAATGTTGCATGATCACTTCCTCCCAAGGTTCCTATAGCTTCAACACCTTCTATCATTTCATTTTATTTTTATTTTTTTAAATAGTATTTTCAATAAGTACTAGAGCTGGCTTCTCTCTTGACAATGTAATATGAACTCAGAATAAAGAACATAATAATAAACTAAGTTACAATGACAATAGTTATTATTTTAGTGCCTTTTAGTTTACATCTGATTGCTAAAGTGATTTCTGGCTGATTATAAAGAGTAATGTACAAAATAACCATTGAAGCAATTGACAACCATCTTATTTTTTATCATACAATACAGTTCAAGTATTATTACTGCACAAGAAGTTAATAAAACAATGAAATTAAAAGAGAATAATAGCTCTTATCAAATTAAGTATAGTATAATCTGATGGATGGAGAGTCTAATCTTGTCTTAGGCTGAAAAAAATACTGATTTTCTGTTGGTTTTTTTGACCAATGGTGACTCTTCTGCAAAAAAATACATTGTTAGAATGCATAAAGCTAAAGACCCTATCTTAAAGAGAAAAGGATGCTAATAAATGAAATACGTACGTAAATAAATAAATAAATAAATAAATAAATAAATAAATAAACACATTGAAGATCATATAATTCAGTAAAAAAATGAATATGAAATGGGCATTTCTTTCATTTTTCTCCACTTCTGTTGCTTCTAGGATTCTACTTTAGCTGGATCCACAACCATGGCTGGACCCAGAACCAGTGCAATTGTGGGAGATCAAGGAACGCCAGCAAAGGTCCAACTACCACTCAATATGTAAGCAGAAGTTTTGCTCTGAAGAGCAATGTATCATTTTGGCTTTATTATTTGGAGTTTGAAAATCTCATCATGGTTATGACTGGTTTGGATGAACCAGCCTTTTGTCAAAATTGAAAAGTGATGAGTGAAAAGCCAGGTCACTTGTATCCACAGGTTCATGACAATTTTAATTTCCAAGTTACTTATTATAGTTCTGTGAATGATTACTTGGCAGGTATTGTTGCTATCAAATAGAGAAAATCATTAATATCATAAATAAGTGGTTCTCAACCTTTTCTTCTCCATAGACCTCCTTTAAATACTGTTTGTGGCCACAAACCACCAAGACTTAACTCAAGATTTAAATCATAACATTTCTTCAAGCCTTCGCAGACCCCTCTGTTCACAGGTTGAGAACCACTGTCATAAATGATATTAAACATTTATGAAACAATATTCCTACACAATGTAATACCTAAAATTATATTCCATTAGAAAGAGTGGTTCATAAAATAAAATTCTTCCAGTTATGTATTTAGGGCAGTAAATGATGTTACATTAGCATGGTATGTATAAAAAAATTAGTTTCAGTGAAAGATACTAAAAAAGAATAATTATATATTGAAATTAAGTACACAGTCAAGGGGAAAAATACCAAGCACAAAATCAGTTTTCTTTTCCTTGGATCCAACACTTTTCTTGTCAGCTGCAAAATTCCCTGAAAAAATTTCCATTCAAAATAGTCTGATTAGTTTTGGAGACGGTGAGTGTCATTCACCCATTTCTTCAGTACCTTATTCGTTTGTTTATGTGCTGCCCATCATGTCTATCTTTATATAACCTTACCAGTTCTAGCATTTTTTCTGCCACAATGTCCAAAGTGACAGAAAATGCTTAGTGACATATAGTAGTGAGGATAACTGCACACGTAGTGCAGGAAAACTAATGTGAGATTACTAAAACAAATAGCAGGTACAAACTGCATTATAGGGAGTCCTCATTTAACAACCACATTAGGTTTATTTAATGACCAGCAACTAGTTCATAAAATGAGATTGTGACAGCTTCTGATCTTGTTTCAGCTTTCTTTGGTTTGTAGACATACAAAAGATTGGTCACTTTTGGTTACTTTTTCATCATTCTAAGCACAAATTCTCACTAAACGAGACAGTCACTAAAAGAGCACTACACATATATATATATATACATACGTAACACATACCATGAGTACTTAATTATGTATGTTTAATTAACTAGCTCTGTCTTTGGTTTTTCTGTAAATTGTCCGCAATATTCCACTTGACAAATTGTAGAATCTTTTAATATGTGTAAGGAAAAGGAAAATAAGCACTTTTATGCTGCTAAGCACTAAAAAACCAGACTTCACTTCAAAAGTGTATCACAAACTCATAAGATGACATCAATCATAGCACCATGAATTTGACATTTTAAAATCAGTCACAGTTGAACCCCTATAGCCGAAAATTAAAGTTGAAATGCAATTCTACCTCACAACTATTAATGCTGAATATTGTAGATTGAAACTGTATCAGTTAACTCATAATACCCAGACAACCAGCATCACAAAAAAACCAAAGTTCAATTCTGTTTTCTAATGCTACTGGGTAGTCAAAGATAGCTGTGGGTTTTACATTTTGTTCCAAGTGGCTAGTACTGATTGCATTAAAAACAGACAATGTGCTTGAGCTAATTAACATAGTTCACTGCACATAGACTGCCAAAACATAATGTGACAATAATTCCTCAAGCCTCTTGTGAAAAATAGACATTAATTATTTGATCAGGATGCTGCCTACTGGAACCATTTGATAAATCAAGGCAAAGAGTGCCTCAAGGAATTGTTAAAAGATATGAGCAGTCTAATAATTATTGCTGTTTATTTTTTGCTTGTAGTAAGAATGCTTACTGCACACAGGGACAAAATAAAAAAGCAAGCAACATTTATTTTTCAACTTATATTTTCTAGAAAGCAGAAAAATTAAGGCCTCATGTGTATTGGTTACAGTCTGTATTCAAACTGAATTATGTGGTTTAGTATTTTTTTAAACTGCTATGTGGAGGACATTCTAGTTTTACACCTTCCAGTAATTACAAAAAAAATCACATGTAATTTAGGCAAGCCAATATAGTTGTATATGCAGTATAACTTATTAGGAGTGTGCACACAATAGAATATGCAATATATTTGTTTTGAACTTGAAACAAACCTTCATATCCCAGAGGTTCTGCCAAACCATTTTGAATTGGCTAATGTTCTGGCAGAATTATTATTGTTTTGGGATTTTGCTGAAAGATTGGTTGTTCTGAAATAAAAATCCAGAAGAATCTTGGCAAGTGATTTTATGGGACAAAGAAGGCAGAGCTGTTACATATCATCCCTGCTCTTCTCCATGGCCAGAGATATCTGAGCACATAGCCCATCAGCCTGCCTGTGCCCAGACTTTTAAGTGCCTTCCCTTCCCTCCCTTCAGTTGTTTTCCTCAGCTACAAGTCCCAGTCTCCCAGGACAACAATGTCCCATCAAACCACCCACCGTGGTTTTCAAGGACTATCCCTCTGATATATAGGGAAACTTAAAAACTATAGTTTTTAAAATGATTTCTGGTAATTTTAGAAATACTATTTTTATTTGTCCTTTAATTCAGCTGCCTATTTTTAAAGTGCTAATTATCTTAAAAATATATTACGTAGAATTACTTGACTGTTGTGCCATTTCTTCACCATGATTTGCTTTTCATTTTGATAATCGGTATCCAGCTAAACTTAGTTATGGGCATCCTATTTTTGAAATCTGTAGACAAATTTCCAATTAATGCTCAATGTGTCAATGTGTTAAGTATCTTGTAGCTGTTTGGATGGAATTTTCCCTTCTTTTTTCTTATATTATTTTGCTGGTTAATAATTTTAATAATAATTGCTCCCCACTGAGTAAATAAATTTAGCAATAACAGGTTTTTTATGTTAAAACAAAATATGGTTTACTTGCTATGTGCGTTTTCACCTTTACCCTTTAATTAATTATATATTTATCATTTTTGACAGATATTTGGCATTATATGCCTACAAACCTCAGAAGACAGATGAACTAGAACTACGTAAGGGTGAAATGTATCGTGTTATCGAGAAGTGTCAGGATGGCTGGTTCAAAGGGACATCCTTGAGAAATGGCATGTGTGGCGTCTTTCCAGGCAATTATGTCACTCCTGTCTCCAGGTGAGAAGCAATGTGGGAGGTTTAGTAATCTGATGTCACTACCTCCCAAAGGAAGGAAATAAATCCCCAAATGTGTCTTCCCTGAGTTGCATTTCAGATATTTGTATTGTTATTATTTTCAGTTCCATAATATTTTTATCATAGTATCCACACAAATGCTTTGTAAGAACAGTTTGTGATGCTGAAGGGTTGTGCCTGATCTCCCACTTGTATCTTCACAGTGAAGCACATGTTCATCCTGTCTGTGATCTCAGACTGATATCTATATACAGAGGTTGCTCATAGCTAGGCAAGGAAAGACTATATATCTAAACTGCTGCATGTGGTAGAAATTACACAAAGATAAGTAGAAAATCTGTATGATTCAGTGACCAACTAAAATGCCCATTGTTTCTGTTTCCTACTTTTGGCATAGTTCATGTTTTCTTTAAAAGACATCAAACAGATTTTTTTATGCAAGTACTAGTACAGCCTACATTTCTTCTCAACACCAGAAGTAAGGATTTCTGACTAGCTTTTCTCTCTATAAAAGAGTAAAGATTGCCTATTTTGGTGGCTACTTTCTCATGAGGCATAATGTGCTGTTCCACAGGTAGTCCTCAACTTATAACTGGTTGTTTAACAACATTTACGACAGCTATGGAGTGGGTGCTTTACAGCCTGTAAACTATTCCCCAGCCATTGTAAATGGTTTCACTGTCTCATCTGGCAACTAGTTTGGATGTTTCACAATGTTTTGGCCAGTTTCTGGGGGGAAAAAACCCTATTCAAATGAATGAATTCGCACTTATAACCACCAGTTTTGCTTAATAACCATTGCAAAGAAGGTCATAAAATCACTTGTGGTCACATGAGCATCTCAACCATAACAGCTTAGGACCGGATTTCCAATTCTAATAGCAATCATAAGTCAAGAGTCATCTGTGTCTAGCAGTTACTAAAAAAGCTTGTCCTTTATTTTACTTGATAAGCACACAATAAAAATCTCAAGAGATGCTGTGCCAAATAATGGCACAGGAGAAATCTAATCAGATGAGGAAACATTGGTTTCAATAATGTTGCCTTTCACTTCTTGCACAGAGCTCTTATGTTGGACTTCCTTTTCCTCCAGAGTTCCTGCAGCAACTAACCAGTCCAGGAATTTAACAGGAGGCTCTCCAACAGCAAAAGGCTCCCCTCGAGATGCTCCACCAGGAGCCCCAGCTCTTACCAGTTTTGTTCCTGTTACCAGACCAGCGGTTCCAATCACAACTCCTCCCTCTCAGACCCAGCTGCCAGCAGGCTCCCCACAGATGAATAACTGTTTGAGATACTCTTCTCAGCACACAGTTACCCAGACTCGCAGTGCTGTGCAAATGGGTAGGTATAATGTACAGGCATCCTGTCCTCTGAATCTCACGTCAGAGACAGGAGTCTTTGGAATTCTCTTGTCTATCTAGGGTTCCTCAGCAAATTCCTGGCTCTGCTTAAAATGTAATCAGTAATAAGAATTAGAGTTTTACTTTGGGTTTTTGCCTGCATTGTTTAAGGTGGTATTTATTGATTGCAAGAACCACATTTTGATTATCTTGCTATCCTGTACCCACCGCAGAAGTCCCACTATAATACTTACAGATGTTACACTAATTCATTTAGGAAGCATAAAGCATCATGTATGTTAAGAAGTAAACTTGATAAGTCTACTTAACAAGTGATGTATTGCTTTAATGTTTTAAAACAGTTTATTAGGTTTAAAATATGAAAGATGTTTATTGTGCAATGCAAAAACAAGTGATACATCCAGGCCAGACTTGAAATACAATTTCTTTTTTAAAAAATAGAGTGCATACATTCTGTAATGGGCTTTTTTCCCACATGGCATTCTTTGTTCAAAGAATTTTCTGCATGCATATATCATCAGCTTTTACACTGCTGTTCATTTGAGCTTTTCTACTATAATTATATATTCCAGCAGCTTTTCAGAATCATTTCAGAAATACTTTCTGATGATCACCAGATTGCTTTCCTAACATACAATACTGATTTGTCCTAAACATATTAAGAAAAATCAGCCTCTGATCAGAAGTGCAATAGAATGGATTTGGGTTTTTAGGTGACTGTTTCAAAACATAGAATAAATGGTTCGTTATCCCACATTTTCAAGAAGATTAACTCATTACAAAAGTCTTGTTTTTAAATGGCTATATACTGCATGTAGATTCTGCTAGACATTAAGGAAAGAGAAAAACAGCTATCTATTGTATTATATTTACTGTATTGTACATCTAGTGTAAATGTTACCTCAACATCATATGATTCCAATTAGTATTTAGCTTGCTATATTTTTCTCAAACTGCAACTTCCAGACACTTACTAAGAGGAACCCCATGTAGAGCATGTTGCAATATTCAAGGTATCCAAAATAATAATCCCTGCCAAATTCATCTGGCTCAAAGATAGACATGTGCATTCTTCATCAAAGATATTATTAATGGCAGCCAAGATTCATGGAATGTTCTCAGGCTGAAAATCTGTTCTTTCAAGGACAATGCAACTCTTTCCAAAACAGTCTGATACTTAGTCCCTGAGATCAGTTTTCTGTTTCCCAATAGCACCTTGTCTTGTTTTTAATCCATCCTTCATTATCAAACTTACATAATATATACTGACTACTTCCTAGGAATTGAATGGTAATGAGCATAGAATGAGGTGACATCAGCATACAGCCAGCAAAATGATGACAATCCATTCTAAAAGTTTCGGATAATCTCTCCCAGTACCTTTGTGTAAATATTGAACTGTTAGCCCTACCAGGTAAATCAGACCAAGAATCAACTTCATGAGAAGGTTAAGACTACTTTTATTGAGAGAGGCTATAATAATAGAATCTTGCAAGTCTGATTATGCTGAACCTCCTCCCCTTCTTATACCCATGTGGATTAAGGAGATGTTTGAGCCGTTGCCACATACTTTGTGCTTGTTTTGAACTCAAGATATGTTTTTCCCTCATTCCTGGAGATGGATCGCACCTGTCTCTATCAAGGTCATCTTCCTTATTCTCTACATCAGTAGCATGGGAGATAAAATGAAATGGTCCTGTGGAACAGGGTAAGTCCACAATCTAGGTGTCAAATCACAGCCTTCCAGTATCACCTTCTGGACCCAGTCTAACAGGAAGATTCAGAACCACTGTAAAATGATACTCTCTAAGATTCAGCCTCCACAGGGCATCCAGAAGGGCTCGTCTCTCCGTATATCTTGTCCATATCCTTAAAACTCAGACAGCTAAAAACAATTCAAAATAGTAGAACAAATAATTGCTAATATAACACCTATATAATCGGTCCAAACTCAGAATTCCAACTCAAAATTAAATGAATCTGATTTCCCCACAAATAATTCAAATAATTCAAGTTGTTCACATTATTCTGGATTACTTCGCCTGTCAGAATAGGTAGTTACAGGAGAGGAGTAAATAAGACTGCTTCCTGAGTTCATATGTGAATAAGAAATGTTGTAGTTTTCAGTTAAAATATTCCATATTTTATTTTAAAAGTATTATACGAAAATCTAGTTCAATCTGATCCTGAATATATTTGCTTGGACTATGTTTATTTCTGAATTGCATGCAATTTTTCTTACTGCATATGGCAAATCAAGATATAAGATGAAAATTGTAAGCTTTTGCACAGCTGAGATGTTACTGCTTCTGTATTATAGATGAGCTATAATCGAAGAGTTTCTTTCTGAATTACGGTAGTAGTTTGAACTGTTCAAAATCACTGATTATATCCCCATTTCTATTTTGACAGTGTTTGTGAAATTATTTTTCCTCCCCTTCTGTTTCCCTACACCCTTTTTCTTTTCAGTTGTGCACAATTCTGTGCAGGCCCAGGATCGGCCCACAGCCACAGTCTCACCACTGAGAAGTCAGAATTCTCCATCTCGCCTCCCAGCAACTGTGATCAGATCACACTCAGTGGCTTCTCCACAACATATCCACCACTCTCCTGTGCATGTCATCCCTGGAGCACAATGTGCCAGACCTATTATTCCTCTCACTTCAGCAGCAGCAGCAATTACTCCTCCCAATGTCACTGCAGTCAATCTGAATGGAGAAGCTGGAAATGGGCCCATCAGTAGCTTGGTGACCTGTAGCCCAACCAACACAGCTTGCAAAACAGAAGAAAGGAAAAATGAAAAGGTACGGTAAATTATCACTTTGCAACATGGAAGAGTAGATACATTATGCTGAGCCTTAAAATAATTAATTAATTGAATTAATTTGCTTACTAGATATGTAATAAATTTCTGTCACAATCATTATTGCATTTTGATGTCAATTTTTGAAGGAACTCTGGAGACTGCATCAAAGGTTTTCAAAGAATATATATGTCCTTGGGTTATTCACTCCCGATTGATTTACTGTTTATGCATTTTTTAAAGATTTAACTTTGGAGCTGCTGACTGGTTGAGTGAGTACCTACATATTAAGAAATTCACCGTCCTCTCCATCTGTTGTACCTCTTTGATTGATATGCTTTGTTTAAATGCTGTAAATTTGAACAGCGCAGGTATACAAAAAAAGCATCAAATAGTCTTTTGCCATATATCCAAGTTCAGCCAAAATGGATTAATTAGAACAAAGATATTAAGTGAAGTGTAGCCTCAGGGCTTAGAGTCAGAGGCATATTAAAACATTGATATGTGAATGTTTGAGGCTGTTTTAATTATACTGGAAACATCTTTGCTTCTTTCAGAAAATTGCACTTGCACACTTTGGTAAAACAGAACAAGACAGGATTAAATATGACGCTGAATGTGGGATTGATTCTCTAGAGATGCAGGCATATGGGGTTCACTTTCAGAACAGTCTTTCAGTGTTAGTGCAATAACATGTTCATGAAGGCTAGTACCAAGCTGATCTAAACATGCTAAGCTGAGTAGATTCTTAACAAATACAGTACTGTATTTTGTTTTCATATAGAGTATATACATGTTGTAGCTAATCATTCTCCTGCATAGGTGTTGAATGCCGTCTATTAAAAAGTACTTGTAGAACTTCATGATTAATCACTGTTTAGAAGTATTGGAGCAAAAATCTGAGTGTGTAAAATAGTCATAAGTTTTGTTGCTAAAGATAAAGGTTTCCCTGTCCAGTCGTGTCTGACTCCAGGATGCGGTGCTCATCTCCGTTTCTTCGCTGAGGGAGCCAGCGTTTTCCAAAGACATTTTCCGTGATCATGTGGCCAGCATGGTTATATGCCAAAAGCTCACTGAACGCTGTTACCTTCCCACCAAAGCGGTAGCTATTAATCTACTCGCTATTTGCATGCTTTTGAACTGCTAGGTGGACTGGAGTCTTTTATTGCTAAAGATTATGAATTTCTAGATGGATCTTTTGTTCCGTCTTCTTCAATTTTGGGGGCCATTTTAAAAAATAAAAATACAAAAATACAAAATTACCATTTTAAAGTATAGGAGTCTTTTTTTTCAAGAGTAAGTTCCAGATAAGTAAAGAACCATATATTTTATAGATCTCTTATCTTTTAATGATCAATTTAAAGGATGGATTTTTTGTTTTTATTCAGAAAAAATCCTAAGCAACAAATGAGACCAATTCAATTAATGTTTTGTTAAGTGGATGGACTTTCTTCTTTAGCTACATTATACAGTTTTTAGGCCAACATGGTTATACATTTTAATTTATAATGATTTTTTATTTTTTATTTTTTCCTATACTGTTTCAGAACATTCCAAAATTCAGGTCCCGTTGATCGCCCTATATGGTATAACTGGACTACAGGTAGTCCTTGACATACGACTACAATTCAGCCCAAAATTTCCATTGCTAAGCAAGAGAGTTGTTAAGTTAGTTTTGCCCCATTATATGACCTTTCTTGCCACAATTGTTAAATGAATCACTGTTAACTTAGTACCACAACTGTTAAGTGAATCTGGCTTCCTCATTGACTTTGCTTGTTAGAAGGTCACAAAAGGAGATCACATGAACCTGGGACACTGCAAACATCATAACCACATGCCAGTTGCCAAGCATCTGAATTTTGATCACATGACCAGGGACCGGTTACATGGAGAGAGGTTTTTCTGCGGCCCGGAGGGAGCATGGTTTTGTGTACTGCCTCCATCCTGCGGATGGGTGTTGCAATGGTCATAAAGGTAAAAAATATTATACCACTTTTTTCAGTGCCATTGTAACTTCAAACGGTCACTAAATAAATGGTTGTAAGTCAAGGACCAGCTGTACATACCATCTTCTCCAAATGTCTTCAGAGCCTGACCCCTGCCTTGTTGTTCCATCCTCCATAAGCTGATCAAGCATGAATCAATATTAACCTCATTCAGAGCAGGGCATCTGCATAATTACAAAATACCTTTTCATGTTCCAATATTTTAGTGAAACTGGAATAGGAATAGAAGCCAAGGAAATTTGGATTACAGGGGATCAAAAGCCACCTGTTGTTTAGTGTTTGCCTTGAATTTAATTCCTTCCTCTTATCTCATGTGACAGTCTCTGTCCCAATAATCTATTCTTCTGGAAACTGAGTTGGGTTTTTACCATTTATTATTGGACTTGGGCAGGGCTTTTTTTCTCATAGAACGCCCAGAATGGAGTTCCGGCACCTTTTTTGGATGGAACCTTATAGGGTAGGCAAGGCAGGTTGTATGAAGTGTGTGAGTTCCGGCACTGGACTTGGGTTGTCATATTTCTTATTCTTTTGTAGACATTCCTTCAGTTCTTAATGTTCCTAAAATGTAGCATCTAAGATTAGTCAAAGGATTCCAGATGCAGCATGACTAGTGAAATTAGTTTCAAATAATTTTTCTGTCAGTTAGCGTGACGTAAGACTGCATTGGGGATTTTAGTAACTCCTGCTGGCTTATGATCTGTAGGCAATATACGAGATACCTAGATCTTTATTATACGCTAAACATCTATGCCTGTATTTTCTAAATGTAGTATATATTTAGGCTGAAGTTCCTATTGGAGATCTCAGCTTTGTGTTCTAATCCAGGGGTCCCCAACCCCCGGTCGGTGGACCAGTACCGGGTTGCAGCATGCCAGCAACCAGTCCACACAAACAAGGAAAGCCCCATCCGCAGGATGGAGGCAGTACACAAAACCACGCTCCCTCCGGGCCGCAGAAAAACCTCTCTCCATGTAACCGGTCCCTGGTGCCCAAAAGGTTGGGGACCTCTGTTCTAATCTATGAAAACAATTTTGAAACTTCTGTTGTTTTTTTAAAAAATCCTGTTTTGCATAGTATGCACTTTCACATAGTTATTAGTAACTGATTGAAAAATTGCTGGCAACATGTGAGCAAGTCAAATCACCGTAGTAAATTTGCTTCAGTCCATTGTCAGCTTCAGATTTTTGGAATAAAAAACATTTGTTTCTGAAGCTTCCAAGTTCCAAGCCTCCTCTTTAGAAGTTAAAACAATTTCAAGTTGAAGCAATAGGATAACTGTGGATGTGGATAATTTAGTATTACAACATTAAGCACAGGTGACAAAAAATTCAGACTACATTGTTTTTATAATTTTTTTATAAAAAAGGATTTTATAATATATACATTTATTTTGTTTATTACCATAAACCAATCTGCAGCAGTGTATTATGTGTTAAAATCACAGAATATAATTTCTTTAATAGCAGTATTTCTGATAATTACCAATATGTTATGATTTGATATCAATCTATTCTTCCTCTGACAGTTTCTTTTGATAAGTAACTTAGATATTTTCATGTCGGGTGTAACTACTGACTTGAACAAAATGATAATATTCCAGGAGCTTAATCTGATGAAGCAAATCACACTGGAAATGTTTAAACATCTAATTATTCTTTCTGTGGGGGGGAACCCTGACTTCTGATAAGAATTCTGCTTAAACTTTCCCAAAGCATATGGCACTGTGGCTGCTAAAGAGATGAATACATTGTTGGTTCTTGGAACAGTTTATGAATCCATCTTCAGCAACAGAGCATCTTTATAATTTTCTGATGTCTAAAATATACCCCAAATTAGTTGGAAGCCAGCTATTTGAAAATACCATTTGTTCCTCTAAGCCAGTAGTAAAATCTGTTCAAAATGTTAATGTAGGGTAGGGTAGAATTGCCATATGGACTTAAGGAATTATTGATTCGTGCATAATTTCATTCCTGTACATTATGCTTAAAATACTGTAGTGATTTTTCCTTTTTACCAGTTAGTAAATACCATCAGTTCTTCTCTGGTGTGACCTACAAATTTACTTATGTATTTATCTTGCAAATCTTAACACTGGGCAGTTAAATAAACATAAAAGGAAAATTTTCAGTTAAAAGATGTCAAATAAAAATAATCAACTCTTCATCAAAATTGTCAAAGAAGGCAAACAGAAATACCCAAACTCCTGGCCATAAAGCCTGAGAGAGGAGATGGACTTTCTGAAATCCTGGTGGGTGGTGAGGCTTTCCATAGACCAAGTATCACCACAGAGAAGCCCCACATTATAGCCATAGAGGTGTTCAGCAGCTACAGCTTAATCCAGCCGGGCTTAGAAATAATTCAGAGACATGGGTATATACTAGTTGCTCAGATCTACTAGAGGAGACATAGGTTATAAGTTTAATAAAATAATTAAATTAGCCATAGCTATTGAGCACCTACTACCCATCAGATGAAAGCATGATGTTTTCACACAATAGTAAATTTATTTATTTATTTTACATTTTTATTTATAGTAGCACTCCTATCAAGTTGGATCACAGCGGTTAATGTCACCTAATGATGACCTACTAAATGTTATGGAAACAATTTTATTAAAATAATAAATAGTGCAGTAATAAAAATACCGTGCAGACATAAAGGCAAAAAAGTATAACACTACCACGAAAAGATAAATAGCAGAACAAAAATAACAGCACTTATGGGGAAAACTAACGTTTTTGTTTATTATTATTTATTTAAATATGCCACAGAAGGGATCATCTAAATAGATTGGGTGAGGCAATTTAATAGTGGGCTGCCACTGTCAAGGTCCTAGTAGTTTCAAGACAAGCTTCTTTTTGATAATGACACACATAGCAGGACTTTATCTAATGAACACAACTCCACAGCTTCCCAAAATAGCATGGACTGAGCCTTCCAGCTGAATGAAATCCCCCCCAACTCTAGTTCCTTCAGCTTGTTTGGATTCACTTTCACTTTACAGGTAGTCCTCAAGGTACAAACCTAATGGAGCCTGGCCATTAAGTCAAAAAATTAATCAGACTTAATTTTACAATTTTTTTAAATCAAATTCATTAATTAAATCAAATGGGTTGTTAAATGAATGAAGATCTGACTTACTATTTCTTCCGATAGCTGCCATGTCAACTGAACTGGGAGGGTTTCCTGCTGACCGCCGATCAGCTGTTTCTAGTGAGCTGGCTCAGGAACTAAATTGCCTCCAAGCAGGGCTTGAAGCCATTAGTTATTTTTTTAAAAAAAACTGCTGCTAGCCAGCTCAAGCATCTTCAGTGGGAGGGGGGGGGGCAGCAAGCCATTGTTTTAAGAAAAACTACTTGCCAGCTTAAGAGTCTCCAGCCAGGCACCCAGAGAGAGATGGGGGAGGGATATGCAGAACTCTCGGCTTGTAATAGTAACAAAAATGGAAGGGAACTTTAGGTTATCTAGTCTAACCCACTGCTTTCACAAGAGAGTGCAGTATTTCTGATAAATGCCTATCCAGTCTCTTCTTAAAAGCTTCTAGTAATGGGGGCATCCACAACTTCTGGAGGCAATTTAAAATTAAAAACCTACAAACTACAGTAATATATGCTAATCTCCAAAATAAAACCTCAATAGTTTGCAAACACAATAGTTTGCAAAGTACAGCACTTTAAAAGCAGAGATATTCTCAAAGTGCTTTCAAACTGTTTGTTTTCCAACAAAGTGCTTTCAAACTGTTTGTTTGCCAGCACTATAGAGTAACAAAAAAAATATTTTAAAATACTTACAGAAGTAATTCTATCACTCGGGCTCAGGAAGTAGCAAGATTGCAGCAAAAGCAAAAACTGGTGCCAGCTCAGCACTTGTTTGATCATGTGACCAGCCCCCTCCCCCCAAAAAACACACGTCTTCTTGAAGCACCGAATGGCCCAGGCAAGTCACAGAGTTAAAATGGCGGCTGTTTGCAGCAGAGTCTTAATCCAAGCCACATGGCTACAGAGGCCTCTTTTTGGTCGCAATTTTGAATGTCTAATGTAAGTACCCTTTCTGAATTAATTCATTTTTCTGAAAACTCGCTAAATAAACATTCGTACCTGGGGAATTACCTGTACTTGTTCCACTCTAAGTAGCCAATGATGGAGTCCTGTGCAACTGCTGAGGATACAAAAGAAAAATAGACCTACATGCCATCTATGAAGAAAAGTCACCCATCCCATAAATTGGCAATGTTCCTTATTAGAATGTGTCCTTGAAGTAGGAGTGGAACTGTAACAAATCCATGTGTCAAACAACTAATTGATCAGTAAGTTCAGTCCTCCTGAATGTTTCTATAGACTTGTATATGAACAAAGGAATCATGTAGTGCTCATCAGACTAGCCCAAGTGAAAGGTTAGTCAGGCACTCATAATTCAGAATGCCATGGTTGATAGAAAGAACAGCGCAGAAATTTGTGCAAAGTTAGTTTTGATGACCAAAGGCATAGGCTATCCTGTGGTAAAGTATTATTAAGTTTTCCCTTCCAAACCACTAGTGGCAAGACATTGAGTCTGTCTAATGAAAATGCTCTTCTGCATGGTTCAGAAATAATATTATAAAATAATTAGGCAAAGAAAAAATATCTACCAGAGAGGCTATTGTGGTGGTAATGAGGGACTTTGGTTCTATTTCCCTGCAAGCCCAGGGCTCTCTGTTTAAGCTTTAGTATGATCCTCTTACACTTAGTAGTCCTCAATGGAACTATATCTACATATATATTGAGGACTTACTTAGTCCTCAATGGAACTACACCCCAAGAATGCTATGGGTTACCCCAAGGTTCTATCTTAGGCCCAGTATTCTTCAACATCTTCATAAATGATTTAAATGAGGGGATAGAATTTGCAGATGACACTAAGCTGGGGGGAATAGCCAACATTTTAGAACATAGACTCAATGCCAGAAGGACCTTTATAGACTTGAATACTGGGCCTTATCCAAAAAAATGTAATTCGGTGGTGAGAAAGGCAAGGTTTTAGACTTAGGCAAGAAAAACCAAATGTATAGGTATACAATAGGTGGTACCTGGCTCCACAACAATAACTGTGAGAAGGATTTAGGAGTCCTAGTGGACAACCACTTAAGTATGAGGCAGCAGTGAGCTGCAGCTGCCAACAAAAGCCAGTGCAGTCCTAGACTGCATCAACAGGGATAGTATCAAGATCATGTGAACTGTTAGTACTGCTTTATACACACTGGTAAGACTGCACTTGGAATACTGCATCCAGTTTTCGTCACCACAACCACAAAAGATATTGAGATTCTAGAAGGCATACAAAGAAGAGAAACAAAGATGATTAGGGGATTGGAGGCTAAAACATACAATGAACGCTTGCAGGACCTGGTTATGTCTACTCTAATGAAGAGAAGGATTAGGGATGTCTTGATAGCTATCTTCCAATATTTGAGGGCTGTCACTGAGAAGAGGGGGTTGACCTATTCTCCAAAGGGATCTATGACAATTCACCATGGCCAACTTGCCATAGGACAACTTGCCGCGGGACAAGAGTTACATTAATATCAAAGAAATGGTGGAGTAGAATCATTGAAGAAAGGATACTAAAGGAGGGGCAAAATGATATGTGAATGACAAAAATTAAAATAATGTTTAACTATTTTAAATAATTAAATTGAATTGTTAAATTTTCCTGCATCAAGTTATCCTGTGGCAAGTTAGCCATGGCAAGTTGTCCCGCGGCGAGTTGGCTGTGGCAAGTTGGCTATGGCGAATTGTCCCATTCTATCTCCAAAACACCTAAGGGCAGGACAGGAAGTAATGGGTGGAAGCTTATCAAAGAGAGATCCAACCTAGAACTAAGAAGAAATTTCATCACAGTGAGAACAATTATTCAGTTGTGGGTGCTCCATCACTGGAGGTTTTTAAGAATAGATTGGACAGCCATTTGTCCAGAATGGTATAGGGTCTTCTATCTGAGCAGGGGGTTGGACTAGAAGACCTTGAAGATCCTTTCCAACTCTGTTATACTGTTCTGTTAATGTCTTCGACCTAACGTCATAAAAAATCAATTCCTTTGGTTCGCAAATTACATCTTGGACTATCATTCTGTAAGAATTGTTGGTATTTAAAGTAAATTTGAGTATGGATGTTTAACATTAAATTAGTTCAAGATGGAATATATTGATTATAGTTCTTGTATTTTTTTAGTCTTAGTACATTTAAGAATATGCATTTTAGATCCAGAAAATAGTAAAATAAGAAAAGCAAAATAGCATGCAGCTGCAGACATAGATTCCCCCTCATTTCTAATTTGTTCTTAACTATAGAAATGTAGCACTGCCAAATTTTGTTCTGCAATGATAAAAGCTTGGTTTAACTGCTAAAGTTCAATTTTATTTTAATGTACAGATGGGGTTCTGTTCCGTGCATGTGGCCCACAGCTTTCCCTGTGCCAAAAGGCTGATCTGGCTGCTTCAACAATAGTCACATGATTCATTAGAAATTTGACATATCTGGAAAATTCTCTTTTATTGTTTAAGTAGTTGCTGTTTAGTCCCCGTGGAACATTAGGTAAAGAACATTTGTAGGATTTTTCTTTTGCTAAACAGAGCCTCTTGATAATTTGCTAAGAAAGGTTGTGTTCAGACAAAAATGAAGAATTGGATATTATATAAAGCCAAACTATTTTAATCCTTTAATGTAAATTGTGAGGTATATCATTCTCTAGCTCTTTTCCACACCCATCTTTTTCTCAGAAATAGATTACAGAATCAAAGTTCAGCACAGAACCAGGCATACTTTACTCTGGGAACACCCATGCTGAGAACTCCCAGTGTGATCTGCTTGTCTTCTTCTCTTGAAGAATATGCTTGTCTTCAAGTCACATTTTGCATACTGATTTGCCAGCAAAGCAATATTTGCAATGAGCATTATATTGGTGGAATTTTAAACATAAGTTTTAATATGTTTCATTTGGTGCATCAGATTGTACAAAATAAGACTATTGTTCTATAGTAAATAACTAAAATGTATCTTGGATGCCTTCAAATTCTAAGCACCTTGAGAAATTATAGTGAGCCCAGAAGATTGTTCCCATCCTTCAACTTTATAATTTTAGAAGCCCCACAGTTTTGACTCCAGGAAGATATATTTCTACAGTATTATACAGTATGCTCTTTCAGGAAAACCAACTACTGGTGTATCTTACTAAGTATCAGTGATGACCAAGTGGCAAACATGGCTAGGGGTCCTTTGTATAAAGGATGACCTTGACAGAGAGAGGGAAGATCTGTTATCAAGGCAACAAATATCAACATAGATTAAGCCCATACAAAGTTACTTACAAAAACATCTAACACAGGAGCCCTCATAATTCACATGAAAATAAAAGAAGGAGGAGGGGAAGTAAATTTAAATCTGCAAGATTCTGTTACTATATCCATTTTACTAAAAAAAAAAAAAGTTGTAAATCTATGCAGCAACAGTTTCTTGATGCTGTCTGATAGTTTGCACAAATTCATCTTGTGCACCAATTGCACCCCTTCTTGAACTGGGAGATCTTGTTCACAGTTAATCAAGCCTTAGTCAATTCTCATGTGGATTACTAAAATCTATATAAGACTACCCATAAAGAGCATTTGGAACTCACAATTGTCCAGAATGCAACAGTATAGACAGTTTTTTGTGTTTCTTGGTAGGCTCATATAAGACCACTCCATGAGCTGCATTGCCTCCTGGTAAACTTTCAGATATGATTCAAGGTGCCTGTCTCACCTATAAAACCCTATATAGCATAGTATTAGATTGTTGGACTGTCTTTCTTCATTGTTTCTGCTCTCCCTACCAGATGTAAAAGAGAGAACATGCTCTGGACACTTCTGTTAAACAATTTCATCTTGCTGGACCAGGAGTTGTGATTTTTCTGTGATAGTGACCTAAAACCCTGTTACACTTTTGCAAGGTTCTGAAGACCTGGCTGTTTCTCCAGGCGTTTGTATCAGGAGTTTGGTGAGCTCTACTGCTGCTGTGATTTTTCATAATTGGATTTATTCTTTATCTCAGGCAACATGAGTTATCAATTGCATCTATTGCTTTAAATCAGTTGGTGGCCAACTCAGGGATCAGTGATATGCTAGTTCGGACTAAGCAACGTTTGGCTGAAGGTGCTTCAGTGGTGGGATCCAGCCAGTTCGCACTGGTTCGCTAGAACTGACAGCTAATCTTTTGTTGCCCCGGCCCAGAATGGACTTCTGGAAGCAGCTTCTTATATTCAGGAACCTGAATATAGGAGTTATACTAAACTTGTCTGAGATTCTAGGATGGTGAAAACAGTATGGAGAAACTATGGGGTTTAAAGTATTTTGGAAATGTCTTGCAAATGGAATAAATTATGGTGAGGCAGAGCTCGAAATCTGGATTAGATGTCTCAGTTTTTTCAGCTACTGTTTGTAACTATTAGTTTTATTTCTTTATCTAGAAGACTTATTTACAAGTAAAGGTACAAAGAATCCATGAATAATAAAATTCTATATCAATTAACAAATCAGAAGTTCATAAAAAAATGAACGAACACAATTAAGTACTGAGGAAGACTCCAGTGCAAAACAAACATTAAAGCCTTTCACTGTGCTTGTTTAAGCCCCCTGTCCTATCAGTGATTCAAATAATTTTAAATGTTAGCTTTAAAGTAAATTATTGATCTTACTCCCACTTGGATTGTCTATTGGGCTGTAGATCCTTTACTTCATTTGTTTTGTGGCCATGAAGGTTTCAAATCATAAAACACTTATCTATAAGAGTTATCTCATGTTTAGCATTTTACCTGCCATTTCTTTCCTAACATTACAGCAAAAAATCTATAACAACAATCAATGGATGTTTGTTTCTCAGGCTGGCAATTAACTCAGCCAAATGTATGAACTCCAACTGTCAATACATAGTATGCTTCAAATTATGTAATAAAACAAGTTTCTCTCCTGTTGTTAGCTTTAGTTCTTCTTCAAACATGCTTAAAAATTACTTTTAATAATAATAATAGTAAAGTTGGAAGGGACCTT
>NW_015386344.1:230805-240580 GCF_001527695.2 Protobothrops mucrosquamatus
AGGGTAAGCATAATTATCCTGCAACCCTATGAAATTTGGCACACGTGTGTTTCTTTTGTTCTTCTCTGTATGTGTACAGAGAGGGAGCCCTGCATTATTATCTCAGCTGGAGGAGAAAGCTCATTCTGCTCAGGCAAAACTGACTTTTATATGCTGGACTATCCAGGACTTTTAGTTTCGTTTATTGTTACAGATCAAGGACCAGCACGGATCCAGCAGTTCGTGCCAAATCCCAGCCTCAGTCAAGTCACATAGTGTATTTTTTATTAAAAATAGCTACTTTTAGCAGCCTTCCTTCAGCAATATTTGCCATTCTGTTACAGCTCCTTTCTTTCCATCTCGTCATAAGGAAAAGAGCCTTTAAATAACCAAATATTACTACTTTCTTTTCTCTATATGGAAGAATAGTTACCATGCAGAAGTTTGTATAACTGTTCTCCTCTTTAGGTTCCCAGTGGTTTTGAAATCAGTAAAGGGAACATTAAGGCAACAAGAAACCTGGGCTTTCATTATCTGAAAGTCACAATCAGTGATATAAGATGTATATTTCAAGCAGGGTTAGCTAGCAAACAAGCTGCTGGGAATACGACTCTTGAAGGGAACAGCCAAGGTTTGTTGTAGGCTGGATAATGATAACGTCTACTGGCTAGAACAGGATTCCACCACAGACCTTCTCATACAGTAACAAAACTCTGTGTTCCTAACCATGACTTAAAGATGAAGGACAGGGAAAATGAAATTAATGAATCCTTGCATCAAAGAGGGGGACCAGTGCCTTCCCTACATGCCTCCCCTTAATTTTCCATTGAAAAATGGAAGGAAAGGTAGGAAAAAATCATTACTGTCATCAAAGTTCTGTGAAAGAAGACATTGGTGGAGATGAAAAGATTCACCTTGCTTGCTAAGTTCCAGGTAGAACTTCCTGTATTTTCTTTTACTAAGTTCCTCAGTTTTTTAATCTTAAACAGCCAAATGTATCATTCTTCTAGATTTATATTTATTTCTTTTCCATGAATGAACATTGAGCCAGTCCGGTGTAATGGTTATCGTGCTGACTTAGAAACCAGGAGACTGAGTTCTAGTCCTGCCTTAGGCATGAAAGCTGGCTAGGTGTCTTTGGATGATTATTATTTCCCAGTCCAAATTACCTCACAGAGTTGTTGTTGTGGGGAAAATAGGAAGAGGCAAGGGTATTAAGTATGTCCATTGTTTTTGGCTATTTATAAAAATTATAAAAGCAGGATATAAATAAATAAGTAAAATGGGAATGCTCAATCACTTACTTAAAATGAAAGCATTTTTCTAAGCAGAAACAAGGCAGTTACCTTTTGTATACATTCTTGGGTCTCTGAGAAGCTGTTTATTTATTTAGGATACTGTCAAATCTTTTCCATCCATCTATTCATGTTACCTAGCAGGATAATTTTTTCCTATAATAATATTCATTCCAGATGTTTTTCAGTTTTCCCCCCAAATTTATATCTAATTCTTCTATTAGTACCATTTACTGGAGTATAACATTCATCTACCTCAAAACTATTCCTACTCTCACATGAACACATAACTAATATGATACCAATTCATACTTTTTGACATAGATATTAACCCTTCAAGAATAAATGTTTTCACTCCCCTATATGTATTCATCAATTTTGTTTCAAAAAATTAGCCCAGATTTACTCAGTCTGTTGCATCATTCCTCCTTTTCTTGCTTTCATGCCCCTTACCATTTACAACGCTTACATTCCTAGTACAATCCTCCATATGTTGTGTCATCACTAGAGGGACCTAAAGATACCTGTGCCCCATTGCAGTGTTTCCTGCTAACAGTGAGGTTGGTGCTAACAGTTTTGATATACTTTGGCCATTATGTCACAAGGGCAACCAAAGCCCAATTTTATTTCAAGTATGCTCACATTATTCTGCACAAATTGGATCTCTAATCTGGAGAATACTTTGCAAGCCAAAAACAAGCCATTGTTTTTCCAATTCCCACCAGTTAGAAGGAACACACACTGAGGACACTTCTGTCATTCCTCATGCTTCATTTACTGCTTTCACTTAAGATACTTCTGTTATTTTGGATACAGAAAATGATTTTGTCAGCTATGCACAAAATTTCTCATCTGAACTACTGCATGTTCTGTTTACTCTGCTGCTTACTGGGAAAATATTTGCAGTTAAACCATAGGCATTTTCACGAACACTTCTAAAAATATGTGTTGTGGACATTTTAATGCTTTTCTTAAAGGGTGGATTTGGAGTAACCAATTTTTCTTTAGGATGTAGCATTTTGATGAATAGTTTTTACTAACATATTCGTTTGGGTTATATCTTCATTTATGAACTAATTTTTGAGTTGCCAAACACATTACAAAATTCCGAAGAATGGGTGTTTAGCTATGCAACAAAAGCTAGTAAATCAAAATGGTGTATTTGACTACAAACGTCTGATATGTTTCTAGTCAATCCTAAGAATTACCATCAGTAGGATTGTGCATGACTGATATCCTGGGTGTCAGTGATTCTTCCTATCAGATGATGGCAACATCCCACTCATGTATATAAAGACCTGAGTTGTAGATACCAATTGTTGAATGTGGAACTATTTAGAAGTTTTGCCAGAAAAATCAAGCAGAAATTGTTAGGCAGCAGGAAAATCAGGAGATTCAGGAGATTGTACTCAAATGAGTATAAAAATTTAGTGCAAGCGTAAGCTTAAGAATCTGAACTATTAGTGGTCAAGGGAAATTAGTGGGAGTTAAGAAAGGCATACAAGGTGGACTTAGATGTCTTGTGGGGCATAGGGATTCATGACTGATAGCACGTTTGACCCCCTCCCTCAGGCTCAGCCTGGTCATCTCCTACAGAAATGCTAGTCTTTCCTTTCTAGAAGATACAGATTGGACTCCACCTTTAAAGCAGCAGAATTTTATGAGAGACATGCAAGGTTCTTTGAAGAAAAAACACAAGACATACATACAGGGAATTTGAAAAACAGAAAGAGCCAACAATAGAAGAGGCAGATACTCAAAGTGAAGAAGAAGGAAAAGAAAAAGAAAATACAGACCTAGAAGGAGAGGGACTAGTAAGAGAACAAAGACAGAAAAGAACTATTAGGAAACCAAAACCTAAATATAAGTAAATAAGATAGAAAAGGAAAGGGGGATCCTTTCAGTGAATATTAATCAATTAAACTCCCCCTCAAAAAAGAAAAAAATATTTACAATTATGAAAATTAAAAACGGACATAATTTGCCTTCAAGAAACACATATTAAGAAACAACATTATAAACTCCTGGAATGCCCCAAAATTGGGAAACTTTATTTCACGGCAGCACAACAAATGAAAAGGGGAGTAGCTTTATATATCAAAGAGACAATAGACTCCAAACAGGTCTATACAGATGAAGAAGGAAGAATTCTAATGGTGGAAATAATGATAAATAAATAAAAAAGATATTGATAATAGCAATATATGCAATAAGCAAGAAAATTTTTATTAAAAACTACACAGGAAAGTATTGGAAATGAAATATCAAAACATTTGTTTAGTACAGGGGTAGGCAACCCAAAACACTCAAAGAGCCACTTGGACCCATTTCCCACCGAAAACAAAACACTGGGAGCCGCAAAACCCTTTTGATATCTGAAATGAAGATAACACTGCATATATCCTTTTTTACCTTTATTATAGGTGTGTGTGTGTGTGTGTGTGTGTGTGTGTGTGTGTATAATAATAAAGGTGAAAAAGGATATATGCAGTGTTATCTTCACATTAGATGTCAAAGAGGTCTCTCTCTGTGTGTCTCTGTCTCTCCCTCCCTCCCTCTCTTTCTTTCTCTCTTTCTCTCTGTCTTTCTCCCTTTCCTCTCCCTCTCTCTCTTTCTCTTTCCTCTCTGTCTCTGTCTCTCTCTCTCCCCCCCCTCTCTCCAATCTTCTGTTCACCTGGCAAGCTGGCTTCAAGCTGTTCTGCAACATGCTAGCTCTCTCCTCCCCTTCCTGCTTCCTGCTTCTTGCAGAGACACAGCAAAGGGAGGAGCCTCGCCCAATAAGCTTTTCAGCTCATCGAACAGGGTGAGGCCACTCTCTTTTTACACACAGAGAGAGAGAGAGAGAGAGAGGGAGAGAAGGGAAGCACAAGTGCCTCTCTCTGTTTCTGTCTCTCTCTGCAAATGGCAGAAGAGGCTGGGAGCTGCAGAAGAAGGCTCAAAGAGCCGCATGTGGCTCCGGAGCCGCAGGTTGCCGACCTGTGGTTTAGTAGGAGATTTTAATGCAATTGTGGATGAAAAATTAGATTACCACAGAAGTAAAACAGGGAAAAAAAGAAGGAAGAGATTAGGTAAGGCATTTTTTAAAATGGCAGAAGAAATCTGCGTACAAGATGTCTGGAGAGAAATTAACCGAAAAAAGAACTCAGTATACATTTTATTCGAACAGACACAAATCATGGTCTAGAACTGATATGATATGGATGTCCCCTGAGTTAAAAACTAATATACATGACGTTGAGATAAAAGCCAACATTTGAGCTGACCAAAATCCAATAAAGCTGATCTGGAGATGAGTAAAGAAGAAATCAAGATGGAAATTGAATCCTTGTTAAAAGAGAAAGAATTTACAGAAATAGCAGTAAAGGAAATGGAATTTTTTTTAAAGAAAATAAAAAAGAAGACACTTCAGATCGTATGGGATACAGCCAAAGCACACTTAAGAGGAGTAGCTATAACTTACATGGCTAAAAAGAATAAAGAGAAAAGGCAACAGTGTTCAATGTTAAGGGTAGAGTTTAAGAAATTGGAGCTAGAACTTCAAAGAGATCCACAAAAGAAAACCCTTAAAAGACAAATGGAGATAATTAAACAGATAATTAAATTAAACCTAATAAAGTCAGAAGAATTGGTTCAACAAATCAAAAGGGCAAAACAAAACTTTTTAGAAAATGCAAATAAACCGGGAAGATGGCTGGCTTATAAACTGAAAAAAGAAAGAGAGAAAAAGTTTATAAATAAACTGCAAAATTAGAAGGGAGATGTGCAACTCCAAAGTGAGGCAATAAAAAAATAGTTAAAGAATATTATGAAAAACTATATGATATAGAAAAAAATTCTATGGAAAAAACAACACAATATATGGAAAAAGCAAATTTACCAAAAATTCCAGAAAACGTTAAAAATATGCTAAATGAAAGAATAACAGTGATGGAACTGATGGAAGCTATAAAAAGACCAAAAAATTTGATAAAACTCCAGGACCAGATGAGCTATCTGCAGAGTTCTATAAATGTTTTCAAGCTCCCCAATGAAGGAAGTTTGTAATGAGGTATTATCAGAGGCTAAATTACCAAATACATGGACAGAAGCAAATATCGCCTTAATACCAAAAGAGGACTCAGATGTGTTTCAGATAAAAAATTATAGACCAACTACTGAATGTGGATTACAAATTTTTTCCCTCAATAATAGCAGAGAGATTGAATAGATTTTTTGATTGAATTTATTCATCCAGACCAAAATGGATTTTTACCAAAAAGACAAATAAAACACAACAAGGATTATTTTAGATACATTAGAATACTATGAAATGCACCCAGGAAAATAAATGGCACTAATTATCTTAGATACTCAAAAAACTTTTGATAATGTAAGCTGGCAATTTATGACACAACAATTAAACTGCATGGATTTTGGAGAAAAGTTTATAAATATAATTAAGACAATATATCATAAACAATCAGCAAAAGTAATTGTAAATGGGGACTACAGAGAGAACTTTAATATAAAGAAAGGTACAAGACAAGGATGTCCACTATCTCCATTGTTATTCATATTGACTTTGGACGTTTTGAACAGGAACATCAGACAAGACCCAGAAATTAAAGGAATGGAAATAAAAGATGAAAGCTATAAATTACAAGCATTTGCAGATGACTTGGTATTTATCATAGAAGAACCGTTGGAGATAACTTCTAAACTATTGAAAAGGATTGAGGAATTCGGAGAAGTAGCAGGATTAAAGATAAACAGAGAAAAAAATAAAAGTTATAGTTAAAAACCCAAGCAAAAAGAACAATTGTCAGAAAAAATGGATTTTCAAATAGTTAGGAAAGTTAAATATTTGGGAATATACCTAATAGCAAGATGTGCAACGATAAAAGAAGATAACTACATAAAATTACTTAATCAAATAAAATTAGATCTGGAAAAATGGAAAAACTTACAACTATCAGTGTTAGGAAGAATAGCTACTGTGAAAATGAATATATTACCAAAATTGCTTTTCTTGTTCCAAACAGTACCTATAAAAATAGAGAAGAAATTTTTTGATGATTTGAATACACTGATTTCAAATTTTACTTGGCAAGGAAAGAGAGCTAGAATTAAACTGAAAATGCTACAAGAATCCAAAGAAAATGGAGGATTTGGATTACCAGACTGGGTCTCATACTATCAAGCATGTATCTTAACATGACATAAAAGACTGTTATATTTAAAAGGACATGATCTGCAACTGGGATGGCATGTATTTCTATGGTATGAGAAGAATAAAACTTACAGATACTTTTAAAACCACTATGTAAGAAATTCACTACTTTCTGTGTGGGAAAAGCTAAAATCTATTTGAAAATCTCAGGACGGCTTTCAACAATGGAAGCATTTGTTTACCCAAACTTAGTGCAATATGAAAAAAAATTGACATATAAGGATATTTTGGATACTGAATGGAAACTAAAATCTAAACAAGAGCTTTTAGACCAGGGTATTGAATTATCATGGTGGCCTCAATTGCAAATGCAATTGAGATATGATAAAGATGTGGAAATATATGGCTTTTATAAAGAACAGACAATGTTTGATCAGATATTGTTGACATCTGATAAAAAAATGATTAAGAAACTATATAACTTTCTATTAAATTTGAAAATGGAGGATGAACAAGTGAAAAATACAATGATACAATGAGCAAAAAACTTTGGATATAATATAGAATTAGAGAAATTGCAAAATCTTTGGGAAAGAAATTATAAATTGACAATGGCAACATCTTATAAAGAAAACTTTTATAAAATGTTTTATAGATGGCACATACCACCTGCTAGATTAGCAAAAATGTTTTAAAATATGTCTAGTAAATGTTGCGTAGGCTATTAAGAAGGTTTAACTCCTATTGTCAGGACTTGCCATCACCAACGGAGCACACTTAGAGCAAAGGTTCGTTTGAACCTACTGCTTAAATTAAAGAATCATAGTTATCCAGGGTCCCTTGTTCCATTAATCAGAGTATATAAAGCTAAAGTTACTCCTGTGCTTTTGTATGGAGCAGACATTTGGAGTATATACCCAATTACAACACTAGAACAAACGCAGTCCCAGCACCTGAGATGTATTTTGCGTGTAGATCCAAGAACATCTGCTGCAGCAGTTAGAGCTGAACTGGGAATTCACACAATTCATGCTCAATCCAAAATTAGAACATATAATTACTAGCATAAAATTAATGAAATGGAGAGTGATAGACTCCCCAAGATATGCCTACTAGAGCAGATAAAATTACGATCACAAACTTCCTGGTTCACTAAATTGACAAATTTTGTAAGAAGCTGTGGCCTTCCTGTCTCTTGTGTAATAGGGGAACGATCTAAAAAAAGAGCTGCCCAAAGAATTAAGGATATTGAAGCACAAAACGACATAGCCATCCTTAGTAAGGTGGGTAACGTGAAATGGCTGAGCAAATACGAATGCACTTTTCAAGCAGACAGCTATTGAAGTTACAACTGCCAAAACATCTTAGGGAAATATTCATACGAGCGAGATTTGAACAGCTTGACACAATGGTCAGATATGGGAGATTCCACCCTATACCCTATAATGAATGTCTCTGCATCTGCGGAGCCACAGAGGTTGAGGACCTGGCTCACATCCTATTTCACTGCTGCTTGTATAAGAGGGTGAGAGACAGGTACCTTGGCCTATACTGTACATTAAACGAATGACCCATTGAGACCCCCATATCAAAATAACTTACGGTACCTTATGTGCGGCCAGAATTTGAAAATTACATTTAACACAGCACAGTACCTGAGCAAAATGGTTCGGTTGAGATCGGCATATGTGAGACTGATTGGGGTAGATTGTAGGGGTGATAATGTTATCATATTTTATCTATCTACATCTTTTTTTGTAATATATTTTATTGATTTTTTTAAACATAAATCACTTAATAATTGGTGAACAATGTGTTGTCTGGATTTACATTTGTAAAACAATCACTAAGAATTAATTTCTATAATCCATAATCCACATAATGGTTTTAGTTGATGTCCTCTATTGCAAACATTGAGTTAATACAATTCTTATTGTTTTGATACATAACAATTAAATATATAATTTTTCCCAATATTTCTAAAAATAATAATCACATCAATATAATATTTCTTTTCTATCCAATCATTCTGGTTGCCTTATCATAGATCCTGTTACAGTCCTTATTTAAATTTGTTTCTCCCACAAAATTCAAAGTATTCTTACTGGTTAAGATTTATTAATTAGTTACATTTAAAAATTTAAGTCTATTTTTTCCATATGAACCATCTCAGCACTTTTACATTTCTTAAGGAATAGATAAAACAGTAAAAGAAAGAAAGGAGAGCAACAGTAAAGAAACATAAAAAATAACATACTACATAATATATATATCCCCCTAAGCCAGGCATGTCCAAAGTCCGGCCCGCGGGCCATTTGCGGCCCGCGGCCCGGTTTAATCCGGCCCTCGAGCAGCCCTCCCTGCTCTATATAAATGCGGCCCTCCCACAGCCCTCCGGCAAGTCCCATGAGAGAAAGAGAGAGAGAGACAGAGACAGAGACAGAGGCACTTGCACTTGCACTTCTGTCTCTCTCTCTCTCTCTCTCTCTCTCATGGGACTTGCCCCCTCGCAGGGCTCCTCATTGGCCCTGCGCCCTGTTACCCCATCCCCAGCCGCAAGCCACCATTGCCCTGTGGTTATAAGTGTCCCGGCAGTTGGGACCCGCCCCTCCCGGAAGTCAATCAATCCTTGGCGGTTCTCCGTCTGGCCGCGGCTTTCCCCGGCCGGCTCCAGCAGTTCCGGCTGATTGCCGGCACGTGGCTGTTTCTCCCTGGCAGCCTCGGCCCCCCCAGCCCTGTCGGTGAGCGCCCGGCAGGGCGCAGCGTCGCCAGGCCTCCCCCCCTTGCGCGAGGCTTCTGGCGTTCCCCCTCGCGCCTGGCTACAGCGGCTCGGGGTTTCCCATCCCGGGCACGCCAGGCAGCGCTGCAGGGAACGGAAGGGAGGGGGGGAGGGCCATGCCTGGAGCTCCGCAGGCCGGGGCGACGGCGGGAACGAGCTGGGCGGCTGCGACGGCGGGAACAAGCTGCTCGGCTGCGGCAACGGCAACGGGCCGGGTGGCTGCAGCGGCGGCGGCAGCAGCAGTCGGCTGGCGGTCCCCCAACCCTCACCCGTGAGTGGCAAGCCCTGTGGGGCTTGACAAAGAGAAGAGAAAGAGAGGAGAGAGGAAAAGAGAAAAAGTGGAAAGAGAAAGAGGAAAGAGAAAGAGGGGAAAGAGAGAGAGAAAGTTAGAGGAAAGAGAGGAAAAGAAGAGAAAGAGGAAAAAAAGAAAAAGAGAAAAAGAGAAAAAGAGGAAAGAGAAAGAGAAGAGAAATAGAGGAAAGAGAAAGAGAGGAAAGAGGGAAAGAGAAAGAGGAAAGAAAGAGAGGAAAGAGAAAGAGAAGAAAAGAGGAGAAAGAGAGGAAAGAGAGAAAG
>NW_015386344.1:241938-243152 GCF_001527695.2 Protobothrops mucrosquamatus
ATAAAGGAAAGAGGAAAGAGAAAGGAAGGAAAGAGGAAAGAGAAGAAAAGAGGAAAGAAAGGAGAAAGAGAGGAAAGAGAAAGTTAGAGGAAAGAGAAAGAGGAAAGAGAAAGAGAGAGAGGAAAGAGAAAGAGGGGGAGAGGAAAGAGAAAGAGAGAGAGGGGAGAGGAAAGGGAAAGGAAAGAGAGAGAGAGAGAGAGAGAGAGAGAGAAAGAGGAAAGAGAGGGAGAGGAAAGAGGCATAAAATAATTCATTTGCATTTAATTGTAATGGTTCAAAGAATGTTCGGAAAAATGTTCGGCTCTCCAGCACGTTCACTTCATCCAATCTGGCCCTCTTTGAAAAAAGTTTGGACACCCCTGCCCTAAGCTAATATATATTTGTTTCCAAGATTTCTTATTCTTTTTATCCACAATTAAAAAATATGTTTAATCTTTAAATATTCCATTTAATACATCTAGTCATCTAGTCCTTTAACTCTTATTCAAAACATTTTTTTCCCTTTTTTGAAGATGGGAACTACATCAGCTCTTTTCCAGTCCTCTGGTAGTTCCCCAGTGCTCCAGGATCTTTGAAAAATCTAGTTCAGTGGTTCTGAGATCACATCTGCCAGTTCCTTGAGAACCTTGGGGTGTAATCCATCTGGTCCTGTTTGAAGTCGTCTAGGCTGGGCAGGTGCTCACTTACCATTTTCTTGCCTATATTAACTTGTGTTTCTATTCTGTTTTTTATGGCACTATTTTTGATAGGTCGGTCTGTTTTTTCCCTTTGTGTAAAGACAGATGCGAAAAACGAGTTAAATAGTTCTGCTTTCTCCCTGTTGCTTGTCATCTTCTTGCCACTTTCACCCACTAATGGACCAATCGTTTCCTTCACTTTTTTCTTGTTTTTTACATGTTGAAAGAAGCTTTTTTGTTATTTTTGACTTTGGTCGCAAGCCTTAGTTCATTTTGAGCCTTAGCTTTCCTCACTTCATCTTTGCAGGCTCGGGCTATTTGCTGATATTCTGCCTTAGTTATTTATTTATTTATTTATTTATTTATTGGATTTATATCCCGCCCTTCTCCCGTAGGACTCAGGGCGGCTGACAATCTATTTAAAATACATACAAAACAATACAAATTTAAAATTAATTAAAAGGAATATTTAAATAATTGTCGAATTTTAAAATATAATTAAAACCCCCCTAAAAATTACCCTAGGCCAGTCCTGCA
>NW_015386344.1:244367-248290 GCF_001527695.2 Protobothrops mucrosquamatus
TGGTCTTCCAGCGTCAGCCGCGAATCCAGGAGGACGCCCAAGTTGCGTACCCTCTCCGAGGGGGCCAAAGTTTCGCCCCCTATAGTCAGCGATGGACTCAGCTGACTATGCCGAGACGCCGGTAACCACAGCCACTCGGTCTTGGACGGGTTGAGCCTGAGTCTGTTCCTCCCCATCCAGACCCTCACGGCCTCCAGACCCTCTTTCCACTTTTTATACTTATCCTTTTTGTCTTTCAATTTATAAGAGTTCTTTATGCAGCCATGCTGGTTTCTTTTGAGAGCTGTTATTTTTTTTCTTTGTTGGTATTGGGCTTTTATAATCTCACTTATCAAAATTTCCCAAGCTTCTTGAGTTGTTTTCCCCTTGAGGATTCTCATCCATGGAATCCTTCCCAAGCTCTCTCTAAGTTTATTGAAATTAGCTCTCTTAAAGTCCAAGACTCTAGTTTGACTGTGTTCTATTGTTTGTGCTTGCATAATGTTGAATTCCAATATTGCATGATCACTGCCCCCCAAGGTTCCTGTGGTTTCAACACCTTCTATCATTTCATCTCTGTTAGTGAGAATTAATTCCAATATGGCTGATTCCCTAGTTTCCTTCTCTACTTTTTGGGAGACAAAGTTGTCTGCTAGGTTTGTCAGGAATCTGTTTGATCTTGCACTTGGTGCAGAGTTTGTCTCCCAATTGATGTCAGGGTAATTAAAGTTCCCCATTACTATTGTGATTTGCTTCCTACATACCTTAGTTAACTGATTAGCAAAAAGTTCATCTATTACCTCTGTTTGGTGGGTGGCCTATAGTATATACCTATGGCAATGTCATTTTTCCCCTTTTATATTGATCCAAATGCATTCAAGACCGTTTTCATCATTGTTGTGCTCTATTTCTGTAGTGATGTAGTTATTTCTTATATAGAGAGCAACTCCACCTCCTCTTTTATTTGATTTGGTTTCTTTTAAATAATTTAAATCCCTCTAGCTGTGTGTTCCATTTGTGGGTTTTATCCCACCAAGTTTCCGTAATGGCAACAATATCATATCAAATATTGGACTGTGCTGAAATGGACAGACTTACATTGAGGATCAAAGAGAAAGAAGATACAGAATATTTTCAAACATGGAATTTATTTTATCAATGGTTGGAAAAAAGGAGTAGAAACTAAGAATGTAACTTGTATTATTAAGCAAACAAATTAACCCAGACAACATAATGTTTATTAAGCACTAATCAAATGTAATAATAGAAAATTAATTTTAAAAATTGATGAAAAAAAAGAAATGGTAGTCTTTCTTTAACTCATCAAAGACCTGTAGGTTAGGTTGGAAGAATAGAACTAGTCAAGACAAGTTTTTTTATTCCTTTTTACACATAGTAATTAAGAAAGAATAGAATAACAGAAATGGAAGGGACCATGGAGGTCTTCTATTTAGTCCAACCCCCTGCTCAAGCAGGACACCCTATACCAATTCAGACAAATGGCTGCCCAATTGCTTCTTAAAAACCTCCAGAGATGGAGCACCGACAGCTTCTGAAGGCAAGCCGTTCCACTGATTTATTGTTCTCACTGTCATTTATTGTTCTCACTCCTTGATTCTAGGTTCTTCTCTCCTTGATTAGTTTCCATCTATTGCTTCTTTTCCTGCCTTCTGGTGCTTTGGAAGTTAGGATGACCCCTCCTCTTTGTGGCAGCCCCTCAAATACTGGAATACTGCTATCATGTCACCCTTAGTCCTTCTTTTCATTAGACTAGAAACACCCAATCATTCTTCATATGTTTTAGCCTCCAGCCCCAATCATCCTTGTTGCTTTTCTCTGCACTCTTTCCAGAGTCTCAACATCTTTTTTATATTGAGGTGACCAAAACTGGATGGAGGATTCCGAGTGTGGTCTTATCAAGACCTTATAAAGCATTACTAATGCCTTGATCTCAATTCTATCCCTCTCTGTTCATGCAACCTAGGATTTCACTGGCTTTTTTGGCAGCTGCAGCAATAAGTGTATAGGCATCTGAGTCCTTTGTGGCTGTCCCTGGATATGTTTCTTACATTTCCTGCTTTGTATCTGAGTTTTTCTTCCTTCCCATTACTCCCTGCCTTCTTGTTTGATTGGTCATCTTGCAATTTATGCTTGGAATTAGGTCCTAAAGATCGGTCACTCTCCCCCCTCAGTTTTTGTTTAAAGCCCTTCGGATGAACTGAGCTAGTCATTTTCCAATTAATTCTTCCCTGTTCTTGTGAGATGCAGGCCATCCCTTGCCAGAAACCCTTCATATAGATAATGGCCTAATTCTAATGAATACATTCTAATGAATTAATATTCATTACTCAGATTTATAGGCTGATTGAATGCTCCATCTCTGCAACAAGATTTTTTTAATGTAAAATAATCTCAATACTAATCATAAAAAATGCCTAATTCATCAAGAAAACATTTTGCACAGTAAATAGTCACAGCATGTAGGAGAGCTATCTTACATCTGAAGATGTCCTAACATAACCGGCAATTGATGGCTTTCCTGAATTCAATGTTTTATAGATGGTCTCGCCAAATGGTCTAAATACTGTATTTGTTTCCATTCCAAAAGATTATTAAGCTATTACTTTTTCTGGATCTGGGTCTGGATCCCGTTAAGCTGATTAGGGCAAAACAATGTTCAGCTGGCTGCCCCAACCCCAAACTTGGTAGACTCACCAAAGTTTTAAAAAGCAAGAACAAAAGTTGTAACAAAGCTTTGATTAGATACAGTTTTCCAGTGTTGTTTTGACGAATACTTTGTATTGCCCGCCAGCAAAAAGTGGACTCTTGATTCCCACAGCCACAACTGTTGAAAATCAGGATGAAATTTACTAACATCAAAGCAGGAGAAACATCTGGGAATATCAGTTCCATAAAATATATAGAAACAGATGGTAGGTTAATGTGATTGAGATAGAATCCCTGGGAGTCGGACAGCTTATAAATTTTAATAATAAGAAAACTAAAAAGAAAAAGAAACCTATGAGGTTCTTTCTTGCAGATGTTTCATTTCTAACTTGGTGCTAGCACTGATGATGTTACCTAGTTTGGTACTGAAACATCTGCAGGAAAACCACCAAGCTCAGAGAGCACCATGACTCCACAGTTCAATCCTGAGCTACAAATATTCTCTTCTATCAAGAAAACTGCATTAAGGCCATCAGATTACGCATTCTTAGTCTTGTTAAGTGGCAGTGCCTATATACCGGTATGTACAGTATTTGTGTATAAATGTGTGTATAAGTACATAAATGTGTGGCCATAAATTAACTCTACTCAGTGTTAGAAAAAATGTATTATTTTGGTATCCAATTTGATATAAGGCTCAACAAGTTAAATACACTGGAAAATAATAATTGAACCTATCCTTGATATCACTGTGAATTACAATACGTCTGCATATGTTGATCTATGACCGTAATGAAGATTTGATTTGATAAGTCTATGAGACTATAAATAAGTGAAACACATTGCCTTGATTAACATTAAATATTTTATACATCTCGCCAATAGCTTGGAAGGAAGCTGCTGCCTTTGCTTAACAGGTTTAAAGGGAGTTTGCAGAAAAATAAATAAATAAAAGAAATGACAAAAGTGGGAGGGTTAGTATAATGTGTCATTCAAATAAGCTTCTAAGACTTTGCACATTGTTCTATCTTATAGTAATATTATGAAATAGGGATTTTTTTTGTCAAACTTCAGTTTTAAAACATCGAAATACACCATATGTGGAGAGCTATACAGACACAGAAAAGAGTTTCTGTTGTGCATTCTTAGCAGTAAACAAATTGTTTTTAGAAACTCTGGGCTCATTCTAATGCCTTCCTTCAGCATCTTACGGGGTAGGTATCACAAACTCCCCATAGCACATTGTCTCTGCCCCTGTGGCACGCCAGAGGTAGAAT
>NW_015386345.1:0-3123 GCF_001527695.2 Protobothrops mucrosquamatus
AGAAATATCAGTGGAATATCAGATGATCCGTATCGCCCTTTAGCTTGACTCGGTTCAAATTGCTGGGTGGCTTCTATGATTTAGGCCCATGAATGGGTGAATTACCTTATTTTCTAAGACCTTATTCTCTAAGGAGAAACTTCCTGACAGTTAGAACAATTAACCAGTGGAACAACCTGCCTCCAGAAGCGGTGAATGCGGCAACACTGGAAGTTTTTAAGAAGAAACTGGACAGCCATTTGTCCGAAATGGTATAGGGTTTCCTGCCTGAGCAGGGGGTTGGACTAGATGACCTCCAAGGTCCCTTCCAACTTTATCATTATTATTATTATTATTACTGGTTAGCAATAATTTTATTTAGCCATAGGTTATGCAAGAAGATAGGATTGTCGGGAGAAATAAGGTGCACGCTGAATTCTCAATCCCGCACAATTTGTCTGGAGTAAGTTGCCTTCGGGAGCGACAGTGCAATCCGAATCCTGGGAAAAGCAACCACTTCCATCTTTGTTTTTTTTGTATATTTTAAAATTGCGTTTTCATACGCAGCGCATCAGCTTAAGGAAGTACTACATCCTTTCCTGGTAATTCACAAAGACGGGAAGATTTTAAGATGATTCCCAAATGTTTAGACGTTATTACGGGGAGCATTTGACTTACAACTGCAATTAGGACTGGAGTTTCCGTTGCTAAGAGATGCAGCCATTAAGCAAATCACACCCAGTTTTATGACCTTTTTTGCCACAGATGCTAAACAGATCACTGCGGTTGTTAACCGAGTAATGTCATTAAGCGAATCCGGCTTTCCCAGTTGACTTTCCTTGTCAGAAGCTCCCTGGGAAGGTCACACCTGGTGACCCAGGATGCTGCAGCCTTTGTAAAATACATGCCAGTTGCCATGTTCACAAGACCACAGTCATAACTAGGAGGACTCGGTGTAAGTCACTTTTTTCAGTGTTGTTGTAACTTCAGCCACTAATTGAACGGTTGTAAGTCAAGGACTCCCTGTAATATAACTTTAGTCATCAATTTAGAACATGCTTTCCTTTTTACTGCTCAGAATAAAGTTTAGTAAAGGGCAAATTAACAGATGATGAGGGGAAATGCTATTGAATAAAGTGTATTTTTATCCAGATATATAAAATATGGTTAATCAACCTGAAGAAATTATTTCAGGCTTATTGGAGTGAAATTGTCTTACCTTGTTATCTGTTTGCTGTAAGCAAGGGTGGGTTTTGGGTTTTTTTTTTTTTTCTATTTCCATGTTAATTAATTTTCAGCACAGACTGATCTCTGAATTTCCTACGGTAGCAGTAAATCCTGGGGTTTTATATATATATTTGAAAAAAGCAAAATTTAAGACAAAAACAAATATGACCTTTTGTGATTTTTATCTGATTTTATTGTATCATAGAGTTGGCTATGTAAATATATATCTATATAGTTTTAAGTTAAAAAAACAAACAAACAAACAAACAAACCAAACTCGTAATATTTATTCTGTTCTGGTTTAATCGCTTTTCGATTTCCTGAATTACACATTCTTGGTTTAACACAAGTTGGGGAAATTTTCTCTTCTTACCAGGAACTCTAAACTAGGGTTTAAAACAGTTGCTGTAATATAGAACACATCTTAAGAGAGATCCAGGCTGCGAATCTCTGATTATCCAGTCTGTTAGGAACAACATACAACCACAGCTAAGACCACAATTTGCATTGCTAAGCAAAGGGGTTGTTAAATGAATCGTGTGGTCATTAAACAAATCCAGCCTGCCCCCATTGATTTTGCTTGTTGGAAGCCAGCTAGGAGAGTGGCCAATGGCCATCACATCATAAATACATACCAGTTGCCAAGCACCTCTAACAGCCATAAGAGGAAAGGCTGGTCATAAATTCATTTGTGTTCAGTGCTGCTGTAACTTCAACAGTTTCCTAAACAAATGATTGTTAAGTAGAGCATTATCTGTATACAAAAGGCGAAAAGAAAATACCTCAAGTAAATTAAAGTTACCTATATGTCCATCCTTTTCGTAGAGGGAGACGTTCCTCAATCTGGGACTGCCAACGTGGAGAAGGGGTAGGAGGAAGACCTAGGTAGTGGTTTACTGCCAGCCATAGAAACGAGTTTTTCCCTCGCCCACTCATTAGCCAGGTTAATGTCGTGATGAAGGTCCTAGACCAGGAGGGAGAAGTCCCAGGTGCCACCCTTAGCTGCAGAAACTCCAGGATGGTTCTACATCTGTTGCTCTTTCAGCCTCAAAGCTGGTGACCATCCAATCAGAGCTGAAGAAGCTTCTTGGATGAGAAGCGAAACGTCTTCAAAGAAAAACAAGAAAGTCCAGTTGCCTCCTGAAAAAGCATCTTTGGACAACCATGACCTGGATGACTGAGAATCTCCATAGACATTTAGATCAATTGTACTTTTCTGAGCCCAGCCTACCACTCAAGGTTTCTCTCATAGGAAAAATGTTTGGTGGTAGATATCTATCTATCTATCTATCTATCTATCTATCTATCTATCTATCTATCTATCTATCTATCTATCTATCTATCTATCTATCTATCATCTATCTATCTATCTATCTATCTATCTATCTATCTACTTACCTATCTATCTATCTATCTATCTATCTATCTATCTATCTATCTATCTATCTATCTATCTATCTATCTATCTATCTATCTATCAAACTTCTTAACTGCCCTCCTTCCTCACAGAGGGGCTTAAATATGAGCCAGCCGTGTGCTGCAGCTGTCAAAAAGGCCAACACAGTGCTGGGCTGCATTAACAGAGGGATAGAATCAAGATCACGTGAAGTATTAATACCACTTTACAATGCCTTGGTAAGGCCACACTTGGAATACTGCATCCAGTTTTGGTCACCACGATGTAAAAAAGATGTTGAGACTCTGGAAAGAGTACAGAGAAGAGCAACAAAGATGATTAGGGGACTGGAGGCTAAAGCATATAAGGAAAGGCTGCTGGAATTGGGTATGTCTAGTTTAACGAAGAGAAGGACGAGGGGGGACATGATAGCAGTCTTCCAATATCTCAGGGGCTGCCCCAAAGAAGAGGGAGTCAAGCTATTCTCCAAAGCGCCTGAAGGCAAGACAAGAAGCAACGGG
>NW_015386345.1:4226-6869 GCF_001527695.2 Protobothrops mucrosquamatus
TAAGTACCGTGTTTTATTGGCTAAAATTTCATTCTGATCCCATTCTTCTTCCCAAACTTTAGGGCGACAGGGACAATTGCACCATCTTTCACAACCGTTTGTGAATTCAGTGAGTGTTGAGATTGTCTAAAACACGTTGTATCATAGATATACAAACGTGTGTGGTTGTGTCAAGTTCTTGGGTCAAGTTCTAATCAGCGGTGTACATGCCTATATCTGGGCCACATGTTTTTTAGGATCTGAAATAATCATTGTGTGGAAATCTACAATCCGAGGTCTTTTGTGAAAAAGTATACAACGGAATGACTATGCTGCTCTTTGACATCATAGCTTACTGTTTTTATTTTAACCGGGGGTGTTTTTATTAAGTTATGTCTAAATCCATAATAAAGATTTGCTCTTGTACATGCAGGCAACAGAGTTTCATACCCTGAATTACATTTTTTTAAAAAATTATAAACAAAGCTGAAAGTACAAGTTGCTCCTTTGATCATCAATAGCTATGATGGTTAGTGGTAATGTAAATAAGCTGGCATATTTCACTGGACAAGATCTGTGAATTATTTACCGTTAGCTGCCTTTCCCTATAATTTCATAACCTTTCTTCAAACCTACTTACTTTTTTTTTTAGTAAAAATATTCCTTGGCAATAAACCAAATTGTACTCCTAAATGTTGAGCAGGTTGTGATCTGATTCCCTAATCTTGATTTGGAAACATAGAGATATATTTCTTGATTTGACATAGCTTCAACTGCGCCTGGGAAAAATGAATAGGTATACTCTGAGGCCTACAAGGGTTGTTGAACTATATATTCCAGTGTCGATCAGTCTTGCTAGTTAGAGTGGCTGAAAGTTGTATTCCTCAGCAATGTCTGGGAGACAGGAATGCACTGTGTCCCCATACCGTAAAATTGAGCTTAAAATTATTCTTTTAAGAGAAATGAAATCCTTGCCAGTGTGATGTGTGCTGGGAAGTGCTTTCAAATTTCATTCCAGATGTCCCCAAGGTATTGTTCTATCCCAGCCTATAGCCGTCCTTGTTAAAGGCACAAGGACCAAACCCCTGTTGAGAAAATAGGCTGGAGACTCAAAACAAAACAAACCCCTTTTAATATGGGTAACAAACCTGCCAAATAGTCCAGAAACAAAAGCAGCAAAACACAATCCACATGGAGGAAATTGTCCACACGAAACACGATGTAAACAGAAAAGTAGTCACAGGCAATACTAACAGAACACGATCCCATGAAGTACTTTTCAATGGTTGTCTTCAGTGACCAGCACCGCCCACACCTTCCCTTTTTATAAAGCAGTCCCAAGGCGTTGCCTCTCAGTGCCTTCTCCTCCTCCCCTTGAGTTGTCGTATTGACTGCTGCTGATCTGCTCTCACTAATTGCTGGCGTCTACGAGCATCAATCATCATGTCCATCAGGTGTGAATCCTCCAAGTGTGACTCATTCTCCCCACACAGCTGAGCTTCATCAGGAACACGACTGGAGGGCCCAGGCTCTTCATCAAACCGTGAGTCTTGTAATTCATCAGAGCCTCCCTCTGACCCTGATGACCCTTCAAATGCCTCCTCCACCTCCTCCTCAGATTCCCCAGACTCAACTGTTGGGAACACAGGCTGGCACGGAATCATGACAGCTATGGGGACACAATGCATTCCTGTCTCCCTGACATTGCTGAGCAATACAACTTTCAGCCACCCTAGCTAGCAAGACTGATCGTGCCAGACTCTGGGAGATATAGTTCAACAACCTTTGTAGGCCTCGATATGAATGTCCTTTTTTCCCCAGATACAAGGACAGTGTGTGTTTCATAACAGAAGCTTGCCTGACTAGCCAAACCTTTGCCCAGTACTAAGGCTAGAAAGTTCAGTCTGGTATATCTGGCTATGTGATGGAACCACCGGCTAAAGGAGAGGGAGCCCCTCTAGGGACAGCAAAGAGGCATTCCAGCTTAGAATTGGTTTAGGGGAGCAAATATCTGAGGTCAAACCTTAGGTCTACATTTGTCATTTCCCAAGGGAAGGCAGACAGTCTGGCAAGATTCTTGTAATATAGGTGTTCAGCAATAAACTGTGCCTGTTCATGGAATGATTCTTGTTGCTTGTACCTGACAGGCTAGTCTTCAACCTTAAGTCAGCAGTGTTTAGTTGTCTATGTTTACAAGCCTTCCCTGCAAATATGGCGGTAGCCCTTAGCACATCCTGGAAGCCATTCTCTTCCATTTCTCCCTGCCAAATGTTGCATAGTTGAGAGTTGGCATCTTAGCATCCCTAAGTGCTGCATGCCTAGCTGGAGGAACCAGTGGGGTTTCCACATCACTTACTTGGGTGTGATGACAAAAGAGAGTTGGGAATGCTTTTTTCCCCTCACTTGGTGCCCACTGGCCTCTTCTCCTGCATCAAGCATCTTCTCGCTGCTGCTGTCACCAAGTTAGCAATCGCCTTGGGGGGAAACACCGCATCAGGAAGAACCCCCTAAAGGGTTCAAATTGGAGAGCGCTGCAGGAGGAATCCAGGCAACCACTGTTGCTATGGCTACACACTACTGGGCGATGGTGTAGGCCTCAGGAACAGTTCTGAAACTGTCTCCTAATTATAGGATGCCAAGTCACCCCCTCAGAGCAACAGCTAC
>NW_015386345.1:9160-29614 GCF_001527695.2 Protobothrops mucrosquamatus
CTAATTTTAATTGGCTTATTGGGAAGAGGAGGTGGGAGAGGCTGTGTAGGTGAAGAGAGCAGCAGAGTAGCTGATAATTTGCAGTGGCTTCTTCTACAGCTCTGGGCCACTGTTATTGGAGCTAGTCTGAAGAGCATGTCAAGGCTGCCGTGACTCACCCTTTAATGATATCGATTGGAACTAGCGCCAGCTGTAGCTTTGTAATGAAGAGCAGGAAAGATCAGGTCCCTACCTGACAAGACTCAGAATCCTCTTCCTCCCACTTTGGAGCCCAAATGCACCGTTGTTTTCTCGGCTAAGCACCAAATCGGGGAGCCTCTCCGGGATTAACCCCCTTTCTTAGAGCTTTTGTGATCAGTAGCCCATTTTGTCATATTGCTTTTTCTTGTTTTCTTGCAGGGTCCTCTTGCTCATGTTGGATTCCTGTGGCTGCCTAAGTGGGCCTGAGGTGTCCGCTGACTTCACACGTCATTAGAGTCCATCCACTTTACCTTTTGTTTTAAAAGCTACTCTCTTTGTAAATGCTGCTTTCACTTGGTAGGCATTACTGAGACAGGAAAGAGACATATTTCCTTCCCCATGAGCAGGCAGTCTGTTTCACTGCTAATCCATTCCCGCTGTGAGGAGTTATTTCTAATCCTGTCTTAGCTATTTCTAAGACCTGCAACAGGAACAAGCCTTCGGAATCTCTTTTAATCTTGGTGTTGGTGCAGATTCCCGTGCAGAAATTAGCAGAGGGTTATCTGCTTGGTTGCCTTCAGAAGTTGGGGATGCCCCACGACTGGAGGTGTTTAAAAAGAGACTGGACAACCATTTGTCTGAAATGGTATAGGGTTTCTTGCTTCAGCAGGGGTTGGACTAGAACAGAGGTCCCCAACCTTTTGGGCACCAGGGACTGGTTCTATGGAGAAAGGTTTTTCCGCGGACCGGAGGGTAAGTGGTTTTGTGTGCTGCCTGCATCCCATGGATGGGGCTTGCTTGTTTGTGTGGACCGGTTGCTGGCATGCCGTGGCCAGGTACCGGTCCATGGACCGGGGATTGGGGACCCCTGGACTAGAAGACCTTCAAGGTCCCTTCCAACTCTGTTATTCTGGAGTAAGAAACAACCAGACACAAAGATAGTTTCTCCCTATCACTATCACTCTGTTAAACAACTAATTCTGACAACACTGTCTATGCCCTGGGATGTCAAACAACCTAGAAGGGCTGAATTACTTACTTACCTTCTCATCTGTCCTATTTCCTTAGATTCTTATGACTATAACTTGTTATATCTCATGATTTATGTTGATTGCTTTTATTTAGTATACTGTTATGATTTATGTTGATTGCTTTAGAATAGAATAGAATAGAATAGAATAGAACAGGAGTAGAGTAGAGTAGAGTAGAATAGAATAGAATAGAATAGAATAGAATAGAATAGAATAGAATAGAATAGAATAGAATAGAATAGAATAGAATAGAACAGGAGTAGAGTAGAGTAGAGTAGAGTAGAGTAGAGTAGAGTAGAGTAGAGTAGAGTAGAGTAGAATAGAATGCTGCGCGAGCTGCACTGGTTGCCAGTGGCCTTCCGGGTGCGCTTTAAGGTGTTAGTTACCACCTTTAAAGCGCTTCATGGCATAGGACCCGGTTACCTCCGAGACCGCCTTCTGCCGCAGATTCCTTCCCACAGACCGGTACGCTCCCACAGAGTGGGTCTCCTCAGGGTGCCGTCGGCCAAGCAGTGTCGGCTGGCNTGTCTGAAGCCAAGATTTGGAGCTTAGACTGGATGTGATGCTTCATGAAATAATAAAAACAATGATAACCTGGGCAGACATTTGTTTTTCTTCAAGTGACCCTGAACTGGAGATTACACCATTTTTAAATTACTGCATCTCTCATTAGGAGCACCAGTATCAATATTTCTTTACTAAATATATATTCGGGAGAAATGGGGCAGTTGAAATCCTAAGGGTCATCCAGAAAGTATGGAACAAAATTGCTTTTTTAAATGGTCTAATGCTTATATTCCTTTGTCTGCCTCCTGTTATGATTAATTCAGTATCTTTGCCTGGTAATTCTGTTGAAGAGCAGGTTAAATAAGGCTAACATTTGTTCTGTATTCTCTGCTTTGGCTAGGATGTGTTTCCTAACAAAGCTGATTTTTTTTTTCCCCTCAGAGTTGGAGAAATGATTTACGTTCTTCATAATTCCCTTCCCAACGTTGCCACTGATTTATTTATTTTTTATTTTTTTAAATCCCCGATCTTCCAGCAGGGCATTGTAAAGACTTTCTGCCTCTGCAGAGTTTTGGAAATACCAAAATGGAGAAAGAAGGAAACCACTTTCTGTGGTAAAATGGTTTTTTACATGGACTGGCCTTTTCTCTTAAGTGCAGAGAAGAGCAACAAAGATGATCAGGGGACTGGAGGCCAAAACATATAAGGAACGGTTGCTGGAATTGGGTTTTATGAAGAAGGGGGACATGATAGCAGTGTTCCAATATCTCAGGGGCTGCCCCAAAGAAGAGGGAGTCAAGCTATTCTTCAAAGCACCTGAAGGCAGGACAAGAAGCAATGGATGGAAACTAATAGAGAGAAGCAACCTAGAACTGAGGAGTTAGAACAATTAATCAGTGGAACGACTTGCCTCCAGAAGTTGTGGGTGCTCTTACACTGGAAGTTTTAAGAAGAGACTGGACAACCATTTGTTTGAAATGGTATAGAGTTGCCTGCTTGAGCAGGGGTTGGACTAGAAGACCTCCAAAGTCCCTTCCAACTCTGTTATTCTGTTATTCTATGTAGCTGCTGGAGTCATATTGGGTTTTTATCAAGGATTTTTAAGGCTATCTCATTTCTATTTTAAACCCTCAACTTAAATAACCTCGGCACAGACTTCTGTCACTGCTATCCTTCTAGAAAATTGCATTAGGCACTCATTTCTCCAAACCAAAACCCGAGACAAGCAAAACAGGAAGAATGGATGGATGTAGACCCACGGAGATGGAGGGAAAGTCTTGTGAATGCATCACCGAACTTGCCAAAGGGAGTGAATAAAATATTTTTAGACGTACTCCATCTCTTGAGTTCTAAAAAGAAAAATCAGCAATCGGCAGCAGTTTTCCGAATACAGAAGAGTTGAGTAGATACATTGAGTAGTACACGCAACAAGTAAAACACTAAAAGTAAAATGACTACACAGCTGCCAATAATTCCCAAGGAGTTCAGTGGTGCTTACTCTTGAGTAGATACACACAAGCACTGTATGTCTCCATCTGAGCATCGTGTTTGACAAACTACTATGCTGAGGACAACATAACATACATTATTCCAGGGTCTTCAAAGATGGAGGGTATCACTGGCAATGTAAAAAAGCGTCAAATTAGTATGTTTTAACCATATTGGGTCTTAAAAGTGATTATTGGTGTACACTTTTTGTAAATTTAGAAACAAATACACATTATGAATTGGAAAAGAGTTTACATTTGCAAAGTTCTGAAAGGATTTTCTGTCCAAGTTAGATTGGAAAGCTATTTATTACAAGGTAAATCCTTTAAAATTAACTAACATTAACTTTAAAACCCATGGCTGTTTTAGAAAGTGGTCAAAGAGAATATATATATTTTTCATTAGTGCTGTGTCCATGATTTTAGCATAAGAGATTGTGAGAGCTACAGTTGAAAACCATCTCAAGAACTAGAGATTCAGTTAGCTCCTCTTATACATTAGAATACTTGACAGATACAAACAGACATGTGTTATAACACTCTGCTGGAAAATGGTTAGTTTTACAATCGTTGGCTTTTCGGATGCATTAGAAATACTGCTAATTTAAAAAAGATTAAGAATTCATTTTAAGCCTTCTGGTACAACTTAACACTGACATTGCAAACAGATGGAAAACAACAGGTATTGGAGAAAAAGTCTCAACACAATCAAGCTTGGAACATTCTGACATAGATCAAGAATATATTTCACCAAATAGAAGAGATTTTGCATTTGGCACACTGGCAGGGTCACAAGAAATATACAGAAATGCGAAACAAGGCAAAAGAGATGAGATACGCCATCTATTCTGACATGAAAGTTGAAGTTCATTTTCGACATGGCTCAATTTAAGATTCTGGCCATTGCAGACGAAGCATACATTAAATAATACGTTATTTCTCATCTCAGCCAATATTCCTAGTCAGTGGGATGGCGGTGAAGGTAATGAAGATGGAATTTGGCAAATGCAATAAGCCTGATACAAATAAGACCCTATTCCTTCATTGAGGCAGCCAAGTACAATGTGTAGAGCGGGGGTCTTCAAACTTGGCCCTGTTATGACTTATGGACTTCAGCTCCCAGAATTCCTCAGCCAGCGTGTCTGGCTGAGGGCCAAGTTTGAAGACCCCTGGTGTAGACACTTCCAGGAGGGTTTCTGGTGTGGTGACATTCAGATACATCACCCATCTCAGGATGCCTTGCTCTCAACAGCTCAAGAGGATCCTATATCCTTGAATTCACTCATTCCATACTGATGGGAAATTGGTGATCTAGTTTTTTGAAGCTCCCATCATCAAAAGTTGGAAGGAGATGAATAATCTGGCTAGTGTTGTTTTGAGAGCTATTCCTACAGTTGAGGAGTGTGGGGGGGGCTTGGTGATCTCCAAGCTTGGTTATTTTCTTGCAAACATTTCATTACCCAATGAACATCATCAGTGCTAGACTAGGCTAACACTGATGATGTCATCTAGTATGGATAATGAAATATCTGCAAGCAAACAACCAAACTCAGAAGCAGCAACGACCCCTTATTCCAACCTGAGCAATAAATATTCTCCTTTATTGGTACAGTTGAGGTCCTCATCTACCAAATGAAGCTAGCTTGGAGAGGTGAAATTATCCTGGAAAAGGGAAGCAGACTATTGATTGGTGATTCTTCATCACAGTTAATGATGGAGCTGTTCAAACAAGCAGGAGTGCCCAGCAATTGTTTGGGTTAGCAACCCCCACTCGAAGTCATAAACTCTACCTTCTTATATAATACTTTTGATATTTTTTTCACAGCCAAATGTAAAAGCAGATACACATTTTGAAAGCATAGGATCATGGAAATAACCATAAAGGTCATCTAGTCCAAATCCGTCGCTCGGAGCAAATTTCACTAAGACATTTCTGATGACCAACCAACCACCATCTGAAGATCTCCAGTGAAGAAGGTCTGGATGACAACTCATAAAGTCTGGAAGTTCTTTGATGTCTAATCTAAACCACCACCTTGTTGCTTTAACCACTGGTCCTGCTCTCTGGAGCAACAGAGAATAAGGCCATTCCCTTTTCTATATAACCTTCTTCAAGTGTCATGTCTCATCTGCAGCTAAACTGTTGCCGTGATGGCACAGGGGTTAGATTATAGTATTGCAGGCTAATTCTGCCAAATGCCAGCAGTTCGATCCTGACCTGCTCAAGATTGACTCAGCCTTCCATCCTTCTGAAGCTGGTAAAATGAGGACCCAGATTGTTGGGAGCACGTTGCTGACTCTGTAAACCGCTTAGAGAGGGCTGTAAAGCACTGTGAAGCGGTATATAAGTCTTAAGAGCTATTGCTATTGCTAAACATACCCCAGTCTTTTAATTTTTTCTCATAGAGCTTTATTTCTGGACCCCTCATCATCTTGATAGCTCTCCTCTGATCTGTTGTTTTTTATGTTCTGAACTCTGTGCTGAGACAAATCAGTACTTTTCTTTTTACAGATGTATCACACTGCTGGTTCGTATTTTCCTTGTGGTTGACAAGGGCACCCAATCCCTCCCACATATATTACCATCAACTCAGATCTCCCTGTCTTGGCTATGTTGAAAGAAGCCATTTCCATTTAAACCAAAACCCTTCTAGTCAGCAAACATTCGGTGTAACCAGGTCCATATTTTCATAGAAAAGGATATCCAAAGAGTTCACCTTTCACTGATCTAAGAACACGTAGAAGTTTTTTGTTTTGTTTTTTCAAACGTGTCGCGTGGCAATAATTTATCTCTGTCCCATGCACCTGAGGAGTAATTTCTGAGAAGTAATTCATTCTCCTAGGACAATTTTAATAAACGGTTTTGGAACAGGCTTAATCAAATGAATAGTGTTTCCATACAGTAGTGTAAAGTTTGGGCTCGGATCAAGGGGGATTTTTAAATTAAATGGTCACCACCCCTGATCCCCTAAGGGGTGCTGTGATCCCCTTGCAAAAAAGAGAGAGAGAAAGAAAATGTGCAAACTTCAAAGCACAAAGCTCGGTGACAGTAAAAGATTTGTCCTACATTTACTTGACAGCTTGGAAACGTCTGACATTGATCGAGGAGCATTTCCTACACTTCTTCAGCTGTCCCCAAAACTCCATAGTGTTGCTGAGAATTCTGGGATGCCCAATTCATGCAGGCAATAGCCAACTTGTTGGGCCACAAACCACACTTCCCGTTTGGCACTCCTTTTCGGTTAGCTGTCTTCTCACCCAAGAATCCCTCATGAGCTTCTGAGGAACTTTTAACCAGCCCACGGCTCTGTTAACAATTCCATTCCCCGCTGCTGCAGTCACCATTTTCATCCTCATCCGAGTCAGCTGAGACCTTCTTAATCCTCTGGATGGCTGCCTTGATGCTTTGCTCCAGTTCACTGCCGGAACCCTTCGCGACACCTTCCTTGGGCTCTTGATTGACCTTCCGTAGTTTAACCCCCTGCCTAATGGCAGCGAGAATGCTGTCATTGAGAGAGTTGCCGCTGGACGGTGCCTGTTGGGGCAGGTCCACTTTGCGAAGGAGGACTTCGCCACGCTTGAGGGAAGCCAAGACCTCATCCATGGTCCCTGAGGTGGAACAAGTTAAAACAATGTCATTCTTGGACCAATAAATAAATCTGAGAAGAAGGTTACCTCAGGCAGCCTTGTGTGGACTTACAAACCTGGTTTCGTCAAAAACAGAGCTGCTTATCGGTCTATAATTTCCCAGATGTAGCATTCTGTTTTATTTTACGGCCAACTATTGTGGAATATTTTGTATGGCTTGTTTCTTTTGATATTCTATTTTTATTGTATGCCTCCCAGGGTCACGTTTACGTGATCCCCTTTGGCGGCCTTCTGACAAGCAAAGTCAGTGTGGAAGCCGGGTTCACTTAACCAGCGTGTGACTAACTTAACAACGGCAGTGATTCACTTAACTGAGGTGGCAAGAGTAAAATGGGGCGAAACTCACTTTAAGATAAGATAAGATAACCTTTATTGTCATTTTTTTTACTGTGGGCACAATGGCACACATCAAAAATGAAATTTAGTTGCCCGCTCTCAAAGTGAAACACATACATGACACACCCCTAAACATATTATATACAACATATGTATAGACCTACACCCTTACATATAAGTAACATATAAATATTAATCACTGTCCATCTTGAATGCATAATGGAAGGAGGAAGCTTGAGAGTTTACAAGGTTAATGCTGTATGGAATGAAACTGTGACTGAATCTGGATGTTCTGCTTCGGATACCACGAAGTCCCCTCCTCCCAGAAGGTAACAAGGAAAACAGGTTGTGAAGAGGATGTGTAGTGTCCCAGATAATCTTACAGACCCTGCTCAAGCAACGCTTATGTGCCATGTCCTGGATGGGAGGGAGGGAACTGCCAATGATCTTTTCGGCCATTTTCACCTCTCTCTGTACCGCCTTCCTGTCTGAAGCAGTGATGTCTCCAAACCAGACTGTGATGCTGTATGATCGTCCCCCTGTAGAAAGTGGTCAGGACAGGGGAAGGAAATTTTGGCCTCAGTGGCCATAAGTTGAGGACTACCTGTAGTGTGTGTGTGTGTGTGTGTGTGTGTGTGTGTGCAGAAGAAAAAGAGCGCTCTATCCCTTTACCTGTATAATTCTTGGTTGGGCATCTGGATGCAACATCTGCTTTCTCCAGGGAAGTATTTTCTTTAGCCGAGCCTTTGCACACAAGAGGCCGTGGTTTATCTTGGGCGCCTGTGCTTTTGAGGCAAACAGTCTGGACACTTGGCAGCGGTGGCGGTGGAGGAGGAAGAGGAGGTGGGGGTGGGGGCACAGAGAGGGGTGCCCCACCACCTCCTTCCTTGGGAGGCTCCGGCCCACGTGGTGGCACAAAAATCTGGATGGGAACATCTCTGGAAGGCTTCCGACATGGTGCTTTGGAAGTCCTGACTTGTGCCGGATGGACATTCCTGGATGGCTTGGCAGCTGGACCCTTTCTGACTGAACCAGCCTGTGGGGAAACTGCGGGAGGTCGTCGTGGTCCAGCCTGCTTGGAGTTGACGGGCTGAGAGCGGGAAGTCTTTAGCACAAACTCCGCAGGGCATTTCTGCAAGGTGAGAAGGCGTCAGTTTGGGGAAACTGCCCATGAACCAGCAGCCCGATTTGAAAAAAAGGTGAGCTGGCTGCAATTAGTCCACTGTGGCCATCAAACCCTTGGACATCCCAAAGGTGCTTTTCCAAAAGGCAATTGGACTTTCTTGGGGTTTTTTTTTCCTTTCGCTTCTCATCCAAGAAGATTCTTCAGTTCATTGAGAACTGAAGAAGCTTCTTGGATGAGAAGCAAAATGTTTTTCAAGGAAAAAAAAAACACAAAGAAGTCCAGCTGCCTTTTGGAAAAGTACCTGTGGTGCAACCATCACCTGGATGATTGAGAATCTCCATAGACCAGTAATGGCGAACCTTTTAGAGACCGAGTGCCCAAACTGCAACCCAAAACCCATTTATGTATCGTCGGGTGCTGGGTGGGCGTAGCCCATTGGGTGGGTATGACCCGTTGGGTGGGCGTGGCCCATTGGGTGGGTGTGGCTGCGGTGGTAACGGCAGGCTGGGTGGGACTAAAAAATTCAATCAATCAATTCCAACTTTGCAAGATCTTTTTTTTTCCCGCGAGAAGTTGAAATGGACTGAACTTTTTTTTTTTTTTGCACACAGCGGCGGAGGCCTAAAGCAAAAAGGTTTTATAAAACCCAGCTGAAGGCCTAGGACTGGGGCAACGGCGCGCGTGCCCACAGAGAGGGCTCTGAGTGCCGCCTCTGGCATCCGTGCCATAGGTTCACCACCACTGCCATAGACAAACCCATAGATGTGTTTTCCATATCCCATGGGTTTCTAAGAGTCCTGATGGTCTTCACATAACATGCTCAGCCAGCTCAGTGGAAGGCCTAACAGTGTCATCTGTTTTGACATGTAAAGCTGGATGAATGTTGACCTTGAGGATGTTTCTCTTTGGCTTAGTATGATTCTTTCAACCCAGCCCTGTCTGTTTAGTTTATGACTTGATGTACATGACTGTAAACTAGGTGGAGCTTCAATCTGTTCTAGCAAGTCTCTTATTTAGAGTTATATCCAGAAGGCGTGACAGCAGCCCAGCAGCAACTAAAAAGACCTCATTCTCCCCCACCACCACCACTGTTAAAGCAGCTCTTTGTGTAGAAAGATGAGCTTTATCGTTTTCCTGTACATGCCACTTCCGTTGTGCTTTCATTCCAATATTCTCTCCCTAAACCACAGGAGCATAGCTGCATCAACGTGACACTGATTAAATTCTGCGCAAGACCTATCGATGCCCTCCTTGTGGTTCCTAAATCCAGAGCTGTTATCTCATGATTGATGCTGTCCTTGCGGCTGACCAGGCCAGGCCACTAATAATCAGTCCTTGTTTCTATTTTCCAAAGCAAAATATTCTGCAAGAGTGCCGAAGAACGAGATAAATTGTGATACTTGCCTCCTTGAATGATTTTAGCCTCTCCAGAGTTTTCTGCCGCTCCTCCTTTATCCAGGCTTTTTTCTTTTTCTCATCTTCTTTTCTCATCTCTCTTTTCTGCAGGTTGAATGACAACCCTTAACGGACACATATAGAACTCTGTTTCCAGTGCAACTAAGTAGTTTCAAACATTGCAATGTTAAGGGGGAGGGTAACAAATTGCCTAAATTATGGAATGGGCTCGGGGAAGGCAGAAGAGGAAGAGGAAAAAGGGAAAGGGGAGAAATTAAGGGTGTTGTGCAGTATTTCTGATCTGATTTCCAAAAAACTGCTCTGGAATCTGCCACACCTGAGTGCCACACCTGAAAGCAGCTGTGAAAGGCAGATGTGCAATCTCAGGAAAAAAGTGTGGCTGCTTTAAGGAGTTACAGACAGATGCTATATTTGCACTCTTGTATGAAGCATTAAAAAAAAAGTGCTGCCCAGCCCTGGAATTTATATAGAATTAATTATGAGTCTACATAAATACCTCTTCCCTTAACAGTTGATTACCTTGTTTAGATTCTCGTTTATTGGTCTGGGACCATAAATAAATGTTGTTATTATAATTGTTGTTGTTGTTGTTAGAATTTCCCATGAGATCCACCCACTCGTAAGCAATCCTAACGTATATCTGCTTGGAGAAAACCAATGCGCACACAATGAAGCCTTGCTTAGAAATGGACAGAAAGTAAAATTGTGCTCTCAGCTCCAAACTCCAGAAAATTGAAAGTCTGTAGCTAAGAGCAATATATAAATGGAATCACTCTAAAGAGGTAAAGGTGTCTCCTGTCCAGTTGTGTTCGACTCTAAAGTGCAGTGCACATCTCTGTTTCTTGGCTGAGGGAACCAGCGTCATCCCAAGACATTTCCATGGCCATATGACCAGCATGACTATATTCTAAAGTGCACAGAAAGTTGTTACCTTCCCACCAAAGTGGTACCTATTTATCTACTTGCATTTACAGGCTTTCAAACTGCTAGGTGAGCAAGAACTGGGGCAAGGAACGGGAGCTCACCCGTTCAGTGCAGTGCTCAGGGGTGTCAGCTCTCCAGATGACAACCTCAGCGTCTTTAACCACTGAGCCACTTTGCCAAAATAACAAGTAAAATATATTTAATATATTTTACTTGTTATTTTGCCCCCAGGCCATTAAATCTTTAAAATGTGAGCTCTGGAAATGAGCAAAGTGTCTATCTGGGAGCTACATGCAATTTGCGGCTTGTTCAGTCCAAGCCTAGTTTAGAATAATAATAATAATAATAATAATAATAATAATAATAATAATAATAATAATAATAATAATAATAATAATAATAATAATAATAATAATGATAAAGTTGAAAGGGACCTTGGAGGTCTTCTAGTCCAACCCCCTGCTCAGGCAGGAAGCCCTATACCATTTCAGACAAGTGGCTGTCCAGTCTCTTCTTAAAAACTTCCAGTGTTGGAGCATTCACCACTTCTGGAGGCAAGTTGTTCCACTGGTTAATTGTTCTAACTGTCAGGAAGTTTCTCCTTAGTTCTAGGTTGCTTCTCTCCTTGATCAGTTTCCACCCATTGCTTCTTGTCCTGCCTACAGGCGCCTTGGAGAATAGCTTGACTCCCTCTTCTTTGGGGCAGTCTATATCAGTCTATATCAATCTATACCCCCATCAAGTTGTGGGGTACTACAGCTTCCAATTAACGGGTGCCTTTTCGGTTTTGAAATGGCACATAGCCATCCTGTATTATGAAGGCTACCTAGACTGCCTTCAAAATAAACTAAACTAAACTAAAAATAAAGTCTGCATTTTGTTGCTTTTTTTTTGCACAGACCACACTGACCCCTCTTATAACTTGAAACAGAACGCTCTCTCTACTTTCCCCTTCTCGATACATACAATCTGGACGCTGTGATGCTGCTGGAAGTAGCGTGTGGTCTCCTGTGCCTGCTGCAGCCTCAAACGCCGGCTCTCTTCACATTGGTCCTGAGAGAGGAAAGAAACCAGCGTAAAAATTCCACGGGCCGAAATCTGAAGAGTCAGGGGGAAATGATTTACCACTGAATCAGAATGCCAGGTTCATAGTTTTGCAACTTTCTACTTGCCCTGAACTTTTTTAAAAAAAAAAAAAAAAAAGTCAAGCCCCCACGCAAAGGATTATGGGAAAAAGACATAACTTAGAATCATTTGCGAACAAAATTGTTCCATCTCCAGGTAGGGTTGGAAAACACCCTTGTTCGAAATTCTGAAGAGTTTCTCCCAACTGGTGATAATCAGGAGCTCGGTGGGCCAGCATCATGTTGGGAAAAAAAAATTCTACTGAATCTCTAATGGTCACTTCCAGCCAAGAAAAACTGATTCTCAACTGACTCTCATTAGTTAGATCTATATTGCATGGGGAAAAGGGTTAGATTACGTACAGACTCTTGCTAACTGGTTGTATGTACTTTAGCTCCTGTTAATCAGCAGTAGGTTAACACTGGGCCTCCTTCATGCCTTTGATCCTATCTCCTGACCCAAGGGAGGCACTAATCCCCTGCCCCCACTTTGCTTAATAATTATTCCTTAACAAAAGGAATCATTGGGCAAACAGCCACCCCCAATGCCAGGCCAAGTGAAATCCATCAAGCCTCTTTTTTTTACAGCTCTACAAATTCCATGCAAAAAGAATCAACGTTTCTGCCCGGATTCCCAAGTCCATATTTTTAGACTGTTTTCTAATGTATGAATTATTGTCCTAGTGTTTAATTTACACACATTTAAAAAAAAAAACCCAATAGGAGCTACAGGGTCTGAAATCCTGGAGTTATGGATAACAGGGATCCAAATTCAGCTATCCTCAGACAGCTTGTGATCCTCCAATCTTATTGGTTAATTTGGTTTCCGGGATCGTTCCATCATAATATGGGATGGTTATGCTAGGAGCTGTAGTTCAGCAACATCTGAACTCCATATAGTTTAGAGATGTTAGGTCTAGGACAGGGGTTCCCAACCCCCGGGTTGCGGACCAGTACTGGGCTGTGGCATGTCAGAAACCGGTCCACACAAACAAGCAAAGCCACATGTGTGGGATACTGGCAGCACACAAAACCATGCACTCTCTGGTCTATGGAAAAACCTCTCTCCACGGAACCAGTCCCTGGTGCCCAAAAGATTGGGGACCTCTGGTCTAGGAGATGCTGTTTTCCCAAGGTGGGAAATCCACCGCCTAAATTCTGTTGTTGTTTTTTCAAGAAGAATCCAGAAGCATCCCAAGACTCAACAGATGTGCCACGTTTGTCAAAGGTTCCTCTTTCTGAACCAGTTACCTTCTTGTTCCTGAGATATGCTCTCCTGGAGCAGATAATGCCCCGTTTTGTCTCCAGCTGCTGGGTCTTCTGCCTGAGCCGTGCCACCTCAGAAGAAGAGGCACGGCTTTCTTCCAGGGCCCGATCCATAGCTTCCAATTCCTCAGAGTTTTCACAGGTGTCATAATAAATCACTTCATCTTGGATCTCTATAGAAGGAGCAAGGATTTCAGTACGTAAACCTCTCCTGCCAGCTTTACCGCCTTGCTAGAAAACTCAAAGACATTCGCTGATAGTTGTGGTCCTTTAACTCCAGTTGAAGACTTGGGGCATATGGTAAACAACCAGAAGTCTTTCAGATCCACTAATATAGTATCTAGTATCTAGTGCAGTGGTTCTCAACCTTTTTAATGCTGTGACCCCCAACCGGTCGTAAGTCGAGGACTAAACCAGTCGTAAGTCGAGGACTAAACCAGTCGTAAGTCGAGGACTAAACCGGTCGTAAGTCGAGGACTACCCAACCAGTCATAAGTCAAGGACTTTCCCTGCCTGGGAGCACCGCGCATGCGTGGTTCCGCCCCCTGCGCCGACCGAGGCGTAGCTGGCAAGCGGCAGAGACGGAGCAGGCCGACCACCAGCTGGCCCAGCCCAAGGGAGGTAAGGCACCCGCCGGAAAAGGGGGGAAAAATGGCGGACAAAAAAAATGGTGGACAAAAAAAATGGCGGACAGCCTTGCTTGTCGACCCCAAATGGTCGATCGACCCCAAATGGGGTCCCGACCCACAGGTTGAGAACCACTGATCTAGTGCCTAATGGATCAATATTAGGAGCAATGACTGATTTTCCATATGCATCCACTGTAAGTGGAGAATAGTGGCATCTGCAAATGGCGGGCACAATGGGGATATATTTACAAAAGGGGCGGGGCTTCCATCGTGACAGTTCATCTCTATCTTGCCTGTTTCAACAAGCTGCTGGAGGAAGATTTATTTTGTGTTTTCCAGATTGGTATGTTTTGATTGCATTAGTAATACCTGGGGAATTATGTCTGTGGAGATTCTCAATCATCCAGGTCAAGGTTGTCCCAAAGAGGTTTTTCCAAAAGCAGCTGGACTTTTTTGGAGTTTTTTTCCTTGAAAACTTTTCACTTCCCATCCAAGAAGCTTCGTCAGTTTTGAAGAACTGTAGAAACTTCTTAGATGAGAAGTGAAATATTTTCAAAGAAAAAAAACACACAAGAAAGTCTAGTTGCCTTATAGAAAAGCATCTTTGGGACCCGGGGAATTAGATAATGCAGTGCCTTAAGGCCGGGCTATAATTAAGAGATTGAAAAATTAAAAACCTCCTTTTTTTGTAGTTTCTTTTCTGTGGTTTTTAAAAGAATCTTAAATTTGGAACAGTCAGATTTAAATGGCAGATTCTGTAGATAAATGTTACCTATTTTCCACTGCACTTTTCTCTGACATGTTTTTTTTTTCCCCCACGCCTTTACCCCCTCCGTCCTCCAGAAATGCATTTATTGCAGAAATGCAGCAAAGGAAGAATTCTCCTGTTTTAATTGAGGGCCAACGAGAAATAGCCTGGCTGAGATTAAAATGCAAAGCAAGCCCAGGCAATATATTCTGTCTTCAGTCCTCACCTTTGATCTGCCTTCTCAAAGTCTCCAGCTGCGTAACCAACAACATTTCTTCATTCTTCAGTATTTCAAACTGTACCTCATACAGCTCCAACTGGGTTTCATAATACTCTAATTCCAGTTTTTCCACTTGAGCCACGTCATTTTTCTGCTCGCCGAGTGTCTCCATCTTGGGAAATTTCCAAACAAAACAGGAAACAACTTTAAGGCCACGAATATTACACGCAAAATGAGACCTTTTGGGAGAGGCTGGTTGAGATGATAATGGTGGACAACTCTGTAGCATTCTGGAAGATGTGGGATTATCTGGATCCTAATTTTCAGTCCCAATCCAGATCCAGGCATAGGATAGATATGGCTTTGCATGCTCTCCTAGATCAGGGCTTTTCAACCTTTTCACCCATTGTACCACTTTTAGGATATGGCAACATCCGAGTACCACCAGTCGCCTAGCAAGGTGTCAAAAACGTGATGACCCCTCCCCCAAAAAGGAAAAAAGTGATAAAGTACAGGTAGACCTCGACTTACAACAGTTCGCTTAGTGACTGTTCGAAGTTATAATGGCACTGAAAAAAGTGCCCCCCAAGCCACAGCTGAGCAAGACACCTGCCTGCCCGCCCAGCTGCGCTCTTCCTCCTGTCCGAGGTTTTCATTGTTGTGAGCATTTCTGTTGAGGATTGGCAGCGGGGGTGCGGGGTGTTTGGCTTTTATTCCCCCCCCCCCATCTGCTGGGTGGTTGCAGCAGGTTTTGGTCACTTCACATGACCCTGGGACACTGTGACCGTCATAAATATGAATCAGTTGCCAAGCATCTGAATGTAAATCACAAGACCCTGGAGATGCTGCAACATTCCAGCTGATCGGCGCTTCTTCTGGGCTCAGCAGAAGAGCCAGGATCAGTGCTGCTTTCCAGCTGGAGCCTGGCGCTGATCCTGGCGCTTCCACTGAGCCCTAAAAGCCCCGAAGAAGTGCCGATCAGCTGGAAAGGGGCACTGATCCTGGTGCTTCCGCTGAGCCCTGACAGTCCTGCAGCTCCAGCCATCTCTCGCTCAGGCTTGTGCGATGCTGCCACTGGTTCAGCTCATTCCCCTGCCCCGCTACCACTTTTCTAGGATGGTCACGTACCACCTGCCAGGTGCCAATGTACCACCGGTGGTACCCGTACCACTGGTTGAAAAGCCCTGTCCTAGATGAGCTGGATGGAGGTAGTACACTTTTTCTGACCCTTTTAGACTTCTTGATGGTTTTTGATATCATCAGCCATGATATCTTGCTGGACTGCCTGGAGCAGGCGTCTTCAAACTTGGCTCTTTTATGACTTGTGGGCTTCAACTCCCAGAATTCCTCAGCCAGGCATGCCTGGCTGAGGAATTCTGGGAGTTGAAGTCCACAAGTCATAAAAGAGGGCCAAGTTTGAAGACCCCTGGATTAATCCATCGCAAATGCAATAAGGAAAACCTAAGTATAATCAAGTTCCGTTGTCCCAGTTGTATTTTTCTAACATTTGACTTCACTGGTTGGTGTTCTGCCCATTTTTTTTTCAGTTTCAGTGCTATTACAGCAAATGGACATTCTGTGTCACAAAAAGCCTCTTGTAATCTACTCTGAAAGCCTCTTATCACAGTTTTATCAGAGTATGGATGCAGGGGAACAGGGAGTGGGGAACAGGGAGTGGGAGAAATATCCTTACCTGCTTTCTGATATCGACTCTTTTGTGTTTCAGGCACAATTCTCTGGCTCTCATATGCTGAAGGGTTTCTTTTGCTAGCAGATATTTTAAGTTTTCTAATCTTGGAGACGCCGAGGCCCAGGCAGCCTGGCCAAATCGCTTTTGATCTTGCTCCATCTGTTTGTGCATTGCTGAGGAACAAGTACGAAAGAAAAATGAAGCACAAGTAAGTCTCGGCTTGGCTAAAAAAGAATCTTGCACTTCCTTCTCCAGGAAAAGGCAAGCATCTTAAAGGTATATAAAACGGGAAATGATATGGCCCAATAAAGTACTCTAAACAACTCTAAGAATTCATTTTAAACATTTGTTATGAATCTTCTCCTTCTTGTGCCATATCCGTTATCGGACGTTGGCGATCCTGTTGGATATCCTGTTTTTATCCGCAGCCGCACGAAAAAATGCTGCTGAGTTTGGGCCAAACCAGTCCTTTAGATTTTGAAGCCACGATGTTCTTCTTCTGCCTGGACCTCGTTTGCCTTCAATCTTTCCCTGGAGGATTAAATGGAGTATGCCGTATTTTTCTGGGTGTCCGAAATATTCTAATTTTTTGTTTTTTAATTGTTTTGATGATTTCCCTTGGCTTTCCCAGGCAGTTTGTTATGAATGGAATATACAAAAAGAGAAGGTCAAAGAACACAAGGCAGACCCAGAAAAAGATGGAAAGAAATTAACTGTGGCTGAGGCCACAAGAAGGGCAAGAACCAGAACTTTGTGGAGGAGGAGGAGGAGGAGGAAGAAGACGAAGACGAAGAAGAAGAAGAAGAAGAAGAAGAAGAAGAAGAAGAAGAAGAAGAAGAAGAAGAAGAAGAAGAAGAAGAAGAAGAAGAAGAAGAAGAAGAAGAAGAAGAAGAAGAAGAAGAAGAAAAGAAAAAAAAAGAAAAGAGAAGAAAAAGGAAAAGGAAAGAAAAAGAAAAAGAAAAGAAGAAAAGAAAAAGAAAAAGAAAAGAAAAAGAAGAAAAGAAGAAGAAAAAGAAGAAAAGAAGAAGAAGAACAACAACAACAACAACAACAAACGGAACTAGGAGTTGCTGAGGAAAGCAATTGTTACAATCTCTCGATTTCAATATATTTAGGAGAAGGAAGCAAACAGATTCCAAAAGCACTGATTTTCCATACACCATACCTCGGGTTATACCTGCTCTCCTAGCCTGGCCTATATTGCCATCACGGCCACCACTTTAGATTTTCTGAATGAAAGTCTGTTGTGCTTGTTTCCCTCTCACCTGCGAGTGCAGTCACGGTTTCCTTGAAGTAGCCAACTGTGACGTTTTGAATGGAGCACACGGCTTCCTCTGCTCGGTCGGTCCATTCCTTCGCCTCTTTCTGCAACGCTTCTATCCTTCTGGGGCCCAGTCGGTTGGCTTGCAAGGATTTCTGCCAGGAGAGATATTTTAACATTTCCGTTCAAACTGGTGCCGATCATCAATTCCCACCACCAAGAGGCTGCTCTTAGAGCTGCTGCATTCATCTATTAACACAGCTTCATTCATCACTATTATTCTGAACCGTATAGCTCTATGTAACCTCGTATAGCTCTATGTAACCCTAACTAGAGAGCATGTATCAGTATGTTAGTAATAGGTCAGTGGGAGGAGTTTCTAAAGGGCATTGAGAAACTTCCTGGACACTAGCCACATGGGGGTCTTTGTTCATCTTGTTCATGGCATCCAGCCACATGGCTGGAGATCCCATAATCATCCCACCATGTGACGCTTGGGCAGAAGAGGGGAAAATCCAACATCAATTTACCTATGGGAATGAACAGAGAGGTGTTAAGCCAGGAGTAACCTCGTGGATCCAGGTATTTCTTCTGCAATAAACATTATCTGTTTTAAAATCATTTCTATTGAGTGGTCTGTCTGCCTCGGATTGAACAACCTGGCTAGCCACCAGCCTGTGTTCTGTTTGGGTCAGAACAACTATGTCTTATGCAAATGGGAAACAGGTTCCAAGGTGGAGAGATGTCTCTGGAGATTCTCAATCATCCAGGTCACGGTTGTCCCAAAGTTGCTTTTTCAAAAGACAACTAGACTTTCTTGCGTCTTTTTTTTCCCCCTTGAAAACATTTCGCTTCTCACCCAAAAAGCTTCTTCAGTTCTGACTGAATGGTGAGGAACAGACGGATTTATATTCTTTGCAGTCATCTAGTTGTTAGCACTCTGAAGGTTAGTTGTTAGCTCTCTGGGAGTTGTGGAGGCCATTTGGGTGTTTACTGGTATCCTCAGAGTCAGTCAGAACTGAAGAAGCTCCTTGGATGAGAAGTGAAATGTTTTCAAGGAAAAAAAAAAAGAAGAAAGTCCCATTGCCTCTTGGAAAAAAAGCACCTTTGGGACAAGCGTGAGAGAGATGGAGTCCCGATTCTTGTGGTCCATAAATTGCAGATTCTCCAAGAAAGCAGAAGTGATACTGTTTGAAATGAACACGCGTAGCCCACATGTTGGTTTTCAAGAAACAAAATTTAGTTTTCTCACACACAAATGAGTTGTTCCCACGAGATTTCTAACTTTATCAGGAGAGGGTGGGTTAACGCACGGGGGGGGGGGGGAACCTCTGGAAATTAATCTCCAGGGGAAATATTGCTCAGCAAAACACAAAGGCCGCAGACTGCCTATCCCAGTGATGGCGAACCTTTTAGAGACCGAGTGCCCAAACTGCAACCCAAAACCCACTTATGCATCGGCGGGTGCCGGGTGGGTGTGGCCCATTGGGTGGGCATGGCTGTGGTGGTAACGGCAGACTGGGTGGGACTAAAAAGTTCAATCAATCAATTCCAACTTTGCAAGATCTTTTTTTTTCCCGCGAGAAGTTGAAATTGATTGATTGAACCTTTTTTTTTTTTTTTGCACATGGTGGCGGAGGCCTAAAGCGAAAAGGTTTTATAAAACCCAGCTGAAGGCCTAGGACTGGGGCGACAGTGTGCGTGCCCACAGAGAGGGCTCTGAGTGCCGCCTCTGGCACCCGTGCCATAGGTTCACCACCACTGGCCTATCCCAAATCAAACCTGCATTTGGTGCTGATGCACTGTAAGCCCCGGTTGTTTTTTTCTGACATCTCCCTTGAATTTTTAATTTTGTCGGAATGAAGAATTTCTAAAACTCAAAAAAGCAGGATAGCGAGATGAAAAGGTGATATCAACTTTTTGGCACTATTACCTAATGTACAAAAGTGGGAATTTCTGAAGGGATATTTTATAATATGAAAAGCTATGGTGATTGAAATCTGTACATCCTTAAGACTTGGAATAATTTTGGGTTTTTTTTGTTTTTTTTAAAGAATAAAAACTTACCCGAATCTCAAGTCTATATAATGTGGCCAGTTCTCTCATGTCTCGGAAAGGTAACAATAAATATTGATAGAATTCAGTTGCCACAGTAACCAGCTCCCAATAAGCTTCCTCTTCTTCCTTGTACAGCTCCATTAAATCTACCAGTTTAACAGCATCTTTGTGCTTGTGGAGAACCTGCCAAGATGGTAATAAAGTTTGAGAATTTAGAATAGAATAGAATAGAATAGAATAGAATAGAATAGAATAGACAGATTGTAGAATGGAATAGAATAGAATAGAATAGAATAGAATAGAATAGAATAGAATAGAATAGACAGATTGTAGAATAGAATAGAATAGAATAGAACAGAATAGACAGATTGTAGAATAGAATAGAATAGAATAGACAGATTGTAGAATAGAATAGAATAGAATAGACAGGTTGTAGAATAGAATAGAAAGATTGTAAAATAGAATAGAATAGAATAGACAGATTGTAGAATAGAATAGAATAGAATAGAATAGAATAGAATAGAATAGAATAGAATAGAATAGAATAGAATAGAAACTTCATTGTCACTTTAAATGTACACTATTTATTTATTTATTTATTTATTTTATTCCATTTATATCCCGCCCTTCTCCTTACCGGACTCAGGGCGGCTGACAGCCTTATAAAACAGATACTACAATAAATACCTAATTTAAAACCAAATTAAAAAGAAATATTACTATGGCCTATATAATTAAAATTTCTCTTAAAAACCCCACTAAAAATTCCCTAGGCCAATCCCGCCTGTTGGAAGAGCCATGTC
>NW_015386345.1:30023-33425 GCF_001527695.2 Protobothrops mucrosquamatus
GGGAGCGACGAGTCCCTCCCAACACCGCCCGCGCGGCCGCATTCTGGACCAGTTGGAGCCTCCGGGTGCTCCTCAAGGGGAGCCCCATGTAGAGAGCATTACAGTAGTCCAGGCGGGAGGTGACGAGGGCATGGGTGACTGTGCGCAAGGTGTCCCGGTCCAGAAAAGGTCGCAACTGGTGTATCAGGCGTACCTGATAGAACGCCCCCCTGGTCACGGCCGACAACTGGTCTTCCAGTGCCAGCCGTGAATCCAGGAGGACCCCCAGATTGCGTACCCCTCACTAATCAGCATACATTAAAATGAAACTGTGTTGCATTCAACTCTCAAAAAATACCATTATGCATATATCCACATATCACACACATATATGACATAGAGAAACATCATAATCTAGAACAGAATAGAGCTGGAAGGGACCTTGGAGGTCTTCTAGTCCAGGCCCCTGCACCTACATCATCTCAGACAGGTGAATGTCTAGTCTGTTCTTAAAAATCTCCAGTGATGGAGCACCCACGATTTCTGGGGGTAAGCTGTTCCACTGGTTGATTGTCCTCACTGTCAGGAAGTTTCTCCTCAATTCCAGGTTGTATCTTTCTTTGATCAGTTTCCAACCATTGTTTCTCGTCCTTCCCTCTGGTGCTTTGGTGACAACCTGCCCCCCTCTGCCTTGTGACAGCCCCTCAGATACTGGAGCACTGGTATCATCTCCCCTATTTCTTCTTTTCTTTAGACTAGCCAAACCCAAGTCCCGCAGCCGTTCTTCCTATGTTTTAGTCTCCGGGCCTTGGATCTTCTTAGTTGCTCTTCTCTGAATTTTTTTCCCCAAACTCTCTACATCTTTTTTGTGATATGGTGACCAAAAGTGGCTGCAATATTCCAGGTGTGGCCTCACTAGGGTTTTGTAAAGCGGTACTAACACTTCGCGTGATCTTGATTCTACAACTCAGGATTGTATTAGCTTTTTTTTTTTGTTGCTGCTGCACTAGTTCGAATGTATTGCAAGAGAGGCTGGATGCTGACCCGGGATGGTTGATTTTGTTTTTGTTTTTAAGGAGAAGACCGTGCACTCTGTTCTTCCTGCCAGGCTAACTTTTCACAGGCACGGAGTATCTAACAGGGAGAAGATACTGTAGACGTTTAAATAAAACTATGCGCAAAGTGAAGTTTCTCCGCTCATCCCTTCCCCAAGAATATCGCCTCGTGCGTTGAAAACTGGCAAGAGACTCCAGACGGTAAAAGACTCTTTCGACATAAAGCCAAGATGATGTTTATGCTTTATCACATTCCATGTTCAAGGGCAGTGTGTCACCCGACCACGAAGTTCTAAAGAAATGTTACTGTTCAAGCAGCTATTCAAAACATCACCACATCCAAACCAGTCTTCCGTCAGACTGAGTTGAGGTCAGGCTGTCTGCTAATGGCTGCAGCCCTTCCTCTCTTCCCCAAACACTACGCTCTCCCCACAAATCTAGGGGGATACTGAGGATTAAGAGGACTTAAATGTCAAAAGGAATCTGATGAACAGGGAGGCTGGACCGCCCTCTTGCCTACAGACTTTGACAAAGGTTGAAGTCCTCTGCTTTCTTTGCTTTGGCTTAACTGTCTGCTTCATAAATGTGGCTAAAGGCTTACCGCAGTGTTTTTTCAAGCTTAGGGATTTTACGATGTGTGGACTTCAATGCCCGCTGGCTAGGGAATTCTGGGAGTCGAAGTCCACTCATCACAGACTTCCTAAAGCGCAGAAACCCTGGCTTGGAGCAAAAGAAAGGGCAAACGGCAGTACTCCAGAGGTTGCTGAACTACAACTGCTGGCGTCTCTGGGCATTACTCGGTATTCCTAAGGATGCTGGGAGCTGTAGTTCACAGGTCAGGAAAAGGCTTTCCTGGGCAATGGGGACCCACCCCACAATGGGGACCCACCCCACAATGGGGACCCACCCCACAATGGCTTAGTTTCAGCGTGGATGACTTTTTTGCTCTACGCACGGTCACTCAAGCCCTCGTTGTTTCCCGCCTGGACTATTGCAACGCTCTCTACATGGGGCTCCCCTTGAGGTGCACCTGGAGGCTCCAGCTAGTTCAGAATGCGGCTGCGCGGGGGATTTTGGGGGCCTCTAGATACTCCCATGTAACACCTCTCCTGCGCGAGCTGCACTGGCTGCCTGTGGCCTTCCGGGTGCACTTCAAGGTGTTAGTAACAACCTTTAAAGCGCTCCGTGGCAATGGACCTAGGTATTTGCAAGACCGCCTCCTACCAAATACCTCCCTTCGACCAGTCCGCTCCCACAGAGAGGGCCTCCTTAGGGTGCCGGTGCCGTCGGCCAGTCAATGCCGGCTGGCGACCCCCACGGGGAGAGCCTTCTCTGTGGCAGCTCCTGCCCTCTGGAATGACCTACCCCCCCCCCGACCTACGTACAGTTGCGGACCTGCGCCTCTTTCGCCGAGCCTTGAAAACCCATCTATTCCATGCGGCCGGCCTGGCGTAGTTTTGATTGTGTTTTGGTAGGGTTTTTTATAGGGGGTATTTTAGAGCAGGCTTTTTATTTCATATTTATTGTGATTTTTATTATCGCCTGTTCACCGCCCTGAGTCCCGTAAGGGAGATAGGGCGGTATATAAATTTAAATAATAATAATAATAATAATAATAATAATAATAATAATAATAATAATAATAATAATAATAATAATAATAATAATAATAATAATAATAATAATAATAATCTGGGTAGAGCAGGGGTCTCCAAACTCGGCCGCTTGTAAGACTTGCGGACTTCAACTCCCAGAATTGAAGTCCACAAGTCTTAAAGCGGCCAAGTTGGAAGACCCCTGGGGTAGAGGAAACAAACAAAAAAAAACCAAACCAAACCCCCCAAAAGCCCCTGACTATAAGCCTCCCCCTTGAGTCCTTTTCGAGGGGGGGGGCTTTTTGACGCTCTGCCAGGTCAACCCCTCCCTCCCCCTTTGGCCCTTCCCCGCCGTACCCCTCTCAAGGCTTCCTTGGCGGCGGTCAGCTGCCCCTTGAGGCTTTTCCTGCGGAACGCCTGCATGTTTTCAAAGTACTCTTCCTCCTCCTGCTGATCGTGGGCGAAGAGCGACTCCAGGAGCGTCTTCCGTCCGCAGACTTCCAAGGCCCAGCCGAAGTAGGCTTCCAAGCGCCGGCACAGGCTCTCCAGCTCGCTCTCCCCCAAGACCGGGCAGCTGGGGAACAGCAGCGCCCAAAAGCCGCTGGGCCCGGTCAGCGCAGGGGGCAAGGGCGGGAAGCAGGGCTCCAGCTGTTGGCTCAAAGCCGCCAGCTGCCGATGGACGCCCACCAAGGCCTGCGGGGAGTACAAGCCGGCCCAGCTCAGCCGCTGCTCGTCCACGGCCTCCTCCTCCTCCTCTTCTTCTTCTTCTTCTT
>NW_015386345.1:34756-43565 GCF_001527695.2 Protobothrops mucrosquamatus
AATAGAATAGAATAGAATAGAATAGAATAGAATAGAATAGAATAGAATAGAATAGGACCTTGGAGGTCTTCTAATCCAGCCCCTGCTTAAGCAGGAGACCATCTACCATTTCGGACAAGTGACTGAGGCTCGCTGAGGAATTCTGGGAGTTGAAGTCCACAAGTCTTAAAGTTGCCAAGGTTGGGGACCTCTGCTCTAAAGGATTTTAAACATTGTCCCTGAAATGGTTTGTAAATTGTAGACGAAGCTAGTGAGATTGTAACACAGAAAATAAGTGAACAATAATAGCTTTTAAAAGCCCAATTGAATTCGAGAGATAGTTTTATACAGAGGTGTGTGATGCTTTATAGCTTCTCCGGGGAAGAATTGTGTTTGCTCAACATCGGACATAGGTAGTTCTGCTTGTGTTAAGACAAATAAAATTGTGGATCTTTGCTAGTTGCCCACAGATGTTAGAAGAATTATATAATCGGTCAACATTTTCTAGAGCAGCCAGGGTCTGGCATTTTGGTGAACAGAATTCACAAATATTTCCAAAACGGAATGGCGCTTCCTCATATACTGAGGTGTGGGAGGGGAGGGTGAAATGCAAGAAAGAAAATTGAGCAGGGGTCCAAAAGGAAATTAGATTTTTTCCCCCACAGTTTCATTTGCAGCACTGCACGAAAGAACATAAATATAATGACAAATATTTATTATTCAAACATAAATCATACCTATCACTAAGCGTTAATATATTCTGCACTTGTAGTTTGCTTTGTTTGTTTGTTTTTACTGCTTTTGGATATACAGTAAGGACTATGTTTCAGAATCTAAAAAAGCCTGTTCTTTACTAGAGGAATAATACTCTTTGGAGAACCAATTTTTATTTATTCAGTTAGTTATCTTGTTATTAAATTTATATGCCACCCATCTCATTGTTGAGAAACCCTGGATGACATAGTCAAAATCATTTATATACACATTTGCTCCTGCCAAGTGATTGAATAATTTTCTTTAGCCTTCCATCCTTCTGAGGTTGGTAAAATGAAGAGCTAGAGTGTTGGGGACAATATGCTTACTTTGTAAACCGCTTAGAGAGGGCTGTAAAGCACTGTGAAGCAGTATATACATCTAAGTGCTATTTCTTGCGAAGGAAGGAAGGAAGCCATAGTGGCAGTTGTTAAAATGCAGTATTGCAGGCTGACTCTGCCCACAGCCTGGAGTTTGATCCTGATGGGGCTGGAGGTTGACTCAGCCTTCCATCCTTTCCAAGGTTACTAAAATGAGGATCCAGATTGTGGGAGGCAAAATGCTGACTCTGTAAACTGCCCAGAGAGGGCTGTAAAGCACTGTGAAGCGGAATATAAGTCTAAGTGCTATTGCTATTATATCTTCTTTCTCTTTATGTTCTTTAGCAACTCTACCACAGTAGATATTTTACTAATACATACATGGTGTTCCATGAAACTACCAATCTGACTTTGATAATATTACATATCCGCAAAATATGGAGTCTATTAGTTTCTAATTCTCTCTATCCTTACAATTGGCAATTGATGCTACTATAATGCTTTTTCTTCCAGAGCTTTTAAAGAAGATATTTTGGTTTTTTTTAAAATGGGCCTCTTGGGATTCAAAACGTTCAGGCCTCTATGTTTTCAATAGGATTTGGATGTGACATTTTCTTCCATGACATTTAAGGGAGATTCAGTGGCAGGTGCTGATCTATCTTTACTCCCTTGCTAATAGCAGGCATGCTATTCATGGGGGGAGGGGGGGGAAACACCCCTTGTCTAATGTTACAGCACTAAGTTTTCAGTTACAGAAAGATGGCAAGGTCTTAAAAATCAAGTCTTGATATGGAGGAAGCGAAATGCGTCACTATCATTTCACCGTAGGAAGAAGTTATGGATCCTTAACAGAAAAGGCAAGTTTTCTTTTTAAGAACATAATTCCTCACTTTAAAAAGATGCAATTTTTTTCAAGCTCGGCCGCTTAAAAATGCTGCCTCGTTGTTCGCCTGTAGTTACTCCCAACGCACAATCTTTCTTTAAGATCTCCTAGCTGATCGAGTAATTTCAATTCAGGGCAATTGGACAAGCAGTGTTTCCTTTACAATGCACCACACACACAAAACGTACTTTCCCACATGCCTGTCGGAAACGTTTTGAAATCGCTTCGGTGGGTAGCTTTATAGATTGAACTGAAACAAATGCTTGACTTTATACTGTATAATGGTGTTTAATGTTCCTTTGACTGTCTCGCAGGAGCAACATTTGACGGAACCCTGCTTGAAATAGAAGAGGGAAATATTTTGCTCTCTATTTAGAATCGATTTGATCTGTACTGTTGGATTAGGTCCCTTGCCTTTATTTACTCTTATCGTCTTTTTCCTTGATGTCCTCTGTGGCAGGGGCAGGACTCTCATGGAGCCAGGCCTCTGACTTTGTCACGGTAAGTTAGTGCACAAATTTCAATCATAACAAAAGGTTAACCAAATGCTCTCCTTGCTGTCCTTGACAGCAGACCAAGTTCTGAGACTCCCCCTTAGACCACAATGGGCTTAAATCTGGTAACACAATTTCCTATCCTTCTGAAAGAGAAAAAAATACACAGACTTATAATTGAGCCCAACATTTCTGTGGCTAGGCGAGACAATTGTTAAGCGAGCTTTGCCCCTTTTTACAACCTTTCTTATCAGAGGCGTTAAGTGAATCACTGCAGCTGTTGTAAGTTAGTAACACGGTCGTTAAGCGGGTCTGGCTTCCCCCGTGACTTTGCTCGTCAGATGTTCACAAAAGGGGAATCACATGATCCCGGGACCCTGCAACCATCATAAATATGAACCAGTTGCCATGCATCCGAATTTTGATCACGTGACCACAAGGATGCTGCACTTTTTCCAGGGTTTTCCCGCTGTGTGTAACTTCAAACAGTCATTAAATGAACTGTTGTAAATTGAGGACTACCTGCACTGGAAGCCCAAAATAATGCATTTTAAAAAGAAAAGAAATCAACCAAAAAGGAAAGAAGCTAAACATACTAAGCCCATCTGTGTATATGATAGAATTTCACCTACATAACACCATTGTTCCAATCCAGCAACCTCTGACTATCAGAAAATTAACTGGTGTTCTACATTTTTTTTGTTCCTTATTATCTGTATCCCAGGCATCCAGATCTTCCATGGTGCATCCTGATACATCTATGCTTTTTTCTTGGCAAGAGAATGGAAGTGGGTTGACGTTACCTTCTTCCCAAAAGTTTACTCCAATTCCAGTCTCATTGGATTTCCCTGGGGTCTCCTGATATGAATCAACCCGATCCTTCTTAGCTTTTTGGGATGTGAAATATATATTCCATTGTATGTCGTACTTTTATTGTTCTTACAGGGGCTTTATAGCAGAAAGGTGGGAAGCAGCCCGCAAGACCTTTTCCTGGCCTGTTGACTTGGTGTCCAATATTCTTTCTCCACAATGGACTCTCCATTGAAAAAGAACGAGCCGGACAGTCCCAGATTTTATCACTTGGAACTTTATGACTCCCTTGAAGATTTCCTTCCCGAGGAACCATTTAGAAGGCGAGATCTGTCTGCGTCTGAAAACAGGGCCACCCAAGATGTAGAGAAGCAATGCACAAGTCATGCGGAGTGTCAGGATCAGCAACTCACAGACGATGCGAGAGAAGAGAATGACAAGGCTGACAATAATGTTCTTGAGGATAAGGATGAAAGCAGACAGTCCTACCAAGAGAAAGAACTATATTGCATTACTTGCTGTGTTCCAGTGACAGCCTTTAATAGCAAGTGTAATAAACATCAAGAGCACGAAGTCATGTCCCTTGCGGCTGTGGTGGAAATCGCAAAGGTGAGGACATTGTAAGCCGATCCTGGTAGGAAGCAGGAATAAGGCAATATTGCAAGATACTGTTCATCGTGATTCAGTCCAAGCCAGGAATAAACATGGTGACTGCTTTAGAAAGAAGGTTGCAGTTTATTGAAGAGGAGAGCCAGACAGGAAGATGGCTCTGGAAAAAAGAGAGAGAGCACATGTAGGGAGTGTGTTTTTATACCCTCTGGAGCCTTTTGTTTGGAGTTGTTTCCTGTTCCTGTTTGAGGCTTTGTATTTCCTGTGTCACGTATTCTGACCTGAGTCTGTGTGTGCCCTTTGGCATTTGTGAGTTAATCCTATTATGTCCTGTCTTAGACTTTGGGTGGGGTATGTAGATTTTAGGTGTCTTTGTCTTCTTAATCTTCTAGCTGGAGAGCTCCAACCTTCCTGAATGGATTATTACATCTGCATTTGTACAGAGCTGGTTTCTGCTTGGGGGAGGGAGACTTGGGGCTATTAAGAAAACTGGGCATGCTTTTCTGCCTCTTTAAGATCCTTTGAGGAAATATATTTTTCTGCCCTTTTAATATTTCCTTCTCTGGGGGGGAGGGCTGACTTCCCACAATACCTAACCACATTTTGTTTTGAAAGGATGAGCTTCAGAAAAACATTGGCCGATTGGAAGATCAAATTGCTCACCTGGAGAGTTTTGCTAGCCACTTGGAGGAAATTTTTATTACTGTAGAGGTAAGATGCTCTCAGGAGCTAAGTGAACTGAAAAGGAAGGTCCACCTTAGAGGTCCATCAGCCTCTTGCCATCTCACGCATGGATAAAGAAGAAGGTCTTATGGTTTATTTCTTAGTAAGACAGAGATTTAAGACTTAACTGTTCAAAATCTGTCGTTTGCCATCACAGGTCAAAATGTTACAAGGAGAAGCAGATATGGTTAAATTGATTCCTTTGCCCAAAGAAGAGAATATACATAATTATATTTGGAAATTGCTTCTGGATTTGTGCTTGCAGTGGAGAAAAAAAATGAAACTTTGTTTTTGTTTTTGCTGTGGCTATAGAAATGGCTAATATATAGTGTATAAAAGTAAAAAGTTGAGGTTGTAATGTTCTCTTCAACTATGCTAAAGAGAGTTGGAAGTCGGTGCCTTTTTTGTTCTTTTTCCCTTTTACTCCATATTTTCTCTTTTTCCCTCCAAGTTTTCTATTTTTAAAATTGCGCTTTCTCTTTTATACTTTGATAAATTAATAAACATGTAGTAAATAGGAAAAATATTGTTAGCTCCAGGAATTCAAAGTTGCTGTCCTGTTCTATTAATACCTCTTTACCTGGTAAGAGGAATCTGTTTTCTTTAAAAATATTGTTACTAAATATTTTATTAAGATGTAATTGGCTCCTTGCTTGCCATGACAGCACCTCATTTCTGGCAGATTTGTGCGTATAATCAGAAACTGGAGCCAGAGAAAATCAAATGGAAAACTATCCAAATGAAAAACTATTTTGGTGAAAGCAATATTTTCAATATATTATCCCAAATAGAGACTACTACAAGGTCATAAAAAGGGACTCTTGGTTAATGACTACAGACTAGAGCCTTCTCCAATCTAGCCAGATATATTTGAGTGTCATTGCCATAGCTCCAATTATCATTAAATATCTGGAGGACTGTTTGGTAATTCCTATCTTAAGATATCCTTTTAATAATCCTCTAATACAGTGCTTCTCAACCTTGGCCACTTTAAGATGTGTGAACTTCAACGCCCAGAATTCCTGGCTGGCTAGGGGATTCTGGGAGTTGAAGTCCTCACATCTTAAAATGGCCAAGGTTGAGAAGCACTGCTGTAATATTTCTCATTTTCTAATTTCTAGAATTTAGTAGAGTTCCAAGGATTCTTTGCAGCAATCCAGGAGGGTTAAATTGGTGTTATATAAATAAAAGTGTATAAAAATGTTTCTTTTCTTAGAGCCATCTCCAGATTTAATTGTCAACTCTTTGAATGTGCTCACCTGAGACCAACATATTTTCTTCCAGGAGAATTTTACCAGGCAGCAGCAGAACTTTGAGAAGCGTTACGAGGACATAATACAGATCTTTGAGCAACGCTATGAAGAAAATATGCAGGCTTTGGGAGAGGAGAAGAAAGAAAAACTGCAAGCTTTGTACAAACAACTGGTCGGCTGTGGAGAAAACCTGGATACTTGCAAAGATCTCATGGAAACCATCGAAAACCTTGACCAGGGTGAAAAAAAAGTGGAAGCCATCAAGGTATAGGACAGAAAGAATCCATGACGAAATGGGTCCTTCAGTCTCAAAACAATTGCTTTAAGGTTTGCTGAAAAATATAAAGGAAGCCCAGAAGATAACATTGGTGGTGTTGGGAGTACACTTGTTTGGGCAAAAAAGAAAGATCAGTTACAAGAATGAATGTACAGTGGTACCTTGGTATTCAACGGCTTTGAAACTCATCAAATTGAGTACTCAACAAATTTTGACGTGAAAATTTTGTCCTGGTACTCATCGTTTGTTTGGTATTCAACACACAAATTAGAACTTGTCTAGCTACATTATTCTTTGTGTGAAAAATGTGTTTGGTACTCATCGTTTTGGGTACTCATCACCCCTCCCAAAACTAATGAATACCGAGGTACCACTGTAGATCCAAAGGTTATATAGTGTTGCATCTAACCCTGGTCAAGTATGAGCTTATGTTGTACAGGTAGTTCTTGACTTACAACCACAATTATGATCAGAGCAACCCAGAGCACCTGACCTAAACCAGTGGCTCTCTATAAGAATCACAGTTCTGAATTCTCTACTAAAAGGGATATTATTTTGTCCTTCTTAAATTTGGAAACTGATCAAAGAGAGAACAACCTGGAACTAGGAGAAACTTTCTGACAGTGAGGACAATCAACCGGTGGAACAGCTTACCCCCAGAAATCATGGGCGCTCCATCACTGGAGATTTTTAAGAGGAGACTAGACATTCACCTGTCTGAGATAGTGTAGGTTCTCCTGCTTGAGCAGGGGCTGGACTAGAAGACCTCCAAGGTCCCTTCCAGCTCTATTCTATTCTATTCTATTCTATTCTATTCTATTCTATTCTATTCAAATTATACCGTGCTGTTTGCAGTGGTCTTCTGAGATGGCATTTTATTTTACCTCCTTTGGGTTTGCATTGCTAGAGATATATTCTGCCATTTCATCAGACGACTCGTGGCATTTATGAAGACATTATTTCAATCTCTGCTTTGTGATTTCAATTCTCTAATGCAATAACTTCATTAGACATATCAGGATATACTTTTGAGGAAGCATGCCTAGGGTTTTGCCATGAAAATAATATAGCGATTTTAATCACGCATCTTGGAGAAAAAAGTCAGTGCGCCATTATTACAAGTGTGTGTGTGTGTGTGTGTGTGTATGCCTATGTCTCTGTGCATATGTAATATATTAGTGGGATCACCAATCTCTCTTTTTTCAACAGACTGCAGTTGCAACAATTCACAGGTAATACTGAAATATGAATTTTTAAGAGCTTTCCTTTCTGTAGTCATCCCTCTATAGTCATCCTTTCTGTAGTCATCCTACCACAGTGTTAAATTTGGCCTTAATGTTAGTTTACTCAGTGAACTACTGTTGGGAGCAACAGATATAATTTTACCTATATAAAATCATGGAAATATTTCTCTTAGTCTGATTTGGTACTAATTTGGCTTTCATTTCAGTGACAATCAGCTGGGTTTCCATTTTCCTGTGATCTATATTGTTTTTAATTTCTGTTAATAATTACATAGCATTCTAAGATCTATTGATATGGGGTAGGGGGTTACATAAATTAGCAAATAAATTCAAGCATGCTGATGTCAGGCTTGCTATGAGGCTCAACAAACCAAATGTTTCCCAGTTTTCAAACATTTACTATTGGGCTCTGTTACGTCTGGGATTATTAACTCCATATCAGCCTTATATACGTTTTAAAATTACCCATGGATGTCAGTATTGAAACTAGCTGAGCAAATGGGCACCTCACACGTGGTGATCTTGGTGGTGATAGACATTGGTGCTGTAGAGATTTGCCTAACCTTTCCCTATAATCTTTTAAACAGAAACCAGAAACTTGCTTACTTGTAATTGTGGAAGACTAACTGTTCAGGACGAAGTGGTCAACAATAGATTAAAACAGTACAGCTTCTATGGGAAAAGGAAAGACAGAATTGACAGCCACTTGGCCACCTTGGCTCTTTTATGACTCGTGGACTTCAACTCCCAGAATTCCTGAGCCAACATGGCTCAGCATGGAAACCTCTCCCTTTCCCCTCAGCATGGCTGGCTCAGGAATTCTGGGAGTTGATGTCCACGAGTCATAAAAGAGCCAAGGTTGCCTACCCCTGGTTTAGGGTCTCCTGCTTGAGCAGGCGGTTGGACTAGAAGACCTCCAAGGTCCCTTTCCAGCTCTATGCTAGGAAACACTGCCTTATTTGAACTTGCCTGTATCCTTGAATTACTATTTTTTTTTAAAAAAAAATTACATTACTTGGAAGTCTGAGGTTCTTAATGCTCATATTTAATTTGGGATTTTAATACTGTCTATTATGAACATTTCTTTTGTAAATGAATTCCATATAGAATAGAAGGGTGCAGCCCATGCATTCAGTCTATAATATAGTAGAAATGTTTTGTAGCAGCATAAATCTTAACACAAGCCATCTAACGCTGATTTTTGTGGCATTTTCAGAGTGCACACCTTCTTGGAAAAGGATGTGAGCGTAGATCTCTCAACTCCAGCAGAGTTTGAAGACCGAGTCATTGATTTCTCAGACATTCAGGAGCTATTGAAGTCTGTTAGCTTTTCCCCAAGTAAGTCCATTAGGATACCACATACAAACAGTAGGTTGAGTTGGAAGCGGGCAACTTTATTTCCTAGAGATGATATGCTTTCAATGCATAATTTAGAATATTCAAATGAAATATGAAAAAAACAGA
>NW_015386345.1:43685-63118 GCF_001527695.2 Protobothrops mucrosquamatus
CGAGAGGTGACGAGAGCCTGAGTGACTGTGCGCAAAGCGTCCCGGTCCAGAAAGGGGCGCAACTGGTAAATCAGGCGCACCTGATAAAACGCCCCCCTGGTCACGGCCGACAAATGATCTTCCAGTGTCAGCCGTGGATCCAGGAGGACTCCCAGATTGCGCGCCCTCTCTGAGGGGGCCAAAAATTCGCCCCCTATAGTCAGCGATGGAACCAACTGACTATGCCGGGGCGCCGGCAGCCACAGCCACTCGGTCTTGGAAGGGTTGAGTCTGAGTCTGTTCCTTCCCATCCAGACCCGTACGGCCTCCAGGCAACGGGCCATCACGTCAAGGGCATCGTTGGGGTGACCCGGGGTGGAGATGTACAGAGATGTTCATGGTAGGCCTTGGATGATGTGCTGGAAGCCACACTCCAAAAAGTAGGTTGGGTTAATCAAGTAATTTTGGTCAAGCAAAAAGTAGACTCGGTCAAGAAAAATCAAATAGGTCTGGTCAAGACAAGAAAAAAATAGTAATTTGAGTTAATGGACACTGAAGTTGGTTGAAACTGAATAGAATAGAACAGAACAGAACAGAACAGAACAGAACAGAACAGAACAGAACAGAATAGAATAGAATAGAATAGAATAGAATAGAATAGAATAGAATAGAATAGAATAGAATAGAATAGAGTTACAGGATAGAATTACAGGATAGAATAGAATAGAATTACAGGATAGAATAGAATAGAATAAGACTAGACTAGACTAGACTAGACTAGACTAGACTAGACTAGACTAGACTAGAATAGAATAGAATAGAATAGAATAGAATAGAATAGAATAGAATAGAATTACAGGATAGAATTACAGGATAGAATAGAATAGAATTACAGGATAGAATAGAATAAGACTAGACTAGACTAGACTAGACTAGACTAGACTAGACTAGAATAGAATAGAATAGAATAGAATAGAATAGAATAGAATTACAGGATAGAATTACAGGATAGAATTACAGGATAGAATAGAATAGAATATATAGAATGGAATGGGATGGAATGGAATGGAATAGAATAGAATAGAATAGAATAGAATAGAATAGAATAGAATAGAATAGAATAGAATTACAGGATAGAATTACGGGATAGAATTACAAGATAGAATAAAATAGAATAGAATAGAATAGAATAGAATAGAACAGAACAGAACAGAACAGAACAGAACAGAACAGAACAGAACAGAACAGAATAGACTAGAATAGAATAGAATAGAATAGAATAGAATAGAATAGAATTACAGGATAGAATTACAAGATAGAATAAAATAGAATAGAATAGAATAGAATAGAATAGAATTACAGGATAGAATTACAAGATAGAATAAAATAGAATAGAATAGAATAGAATAGAATAGAACAGAACAGAACAGAACAGAACAGAACAGAACAGAATAGAATAGAATAGAATAGAATAGAATAGAATAGAATTACAGGATAGAATTACAAGATAGAATAAAATAGAATAGAATAGAATAGAATAGAATAGAATTACAGGATAGAATTACAAGATAGAATAAAATAGAATAGAATAGAATAGAATAGAATAGAACAGAACAGAACAGAACAGAACAGAATAGAATAGAATAGAATAGAATAGCTTTACTTGGCCAAGTCTGATTAGACACACATGGGATTTGTCTGTTTGTGACAAATGCAGCTAATACAATTTCTCGCTCTCAAAATGCACGTCTCACAGAGGCTCATGGAAGTAATATGGACATTGGTAGAAATCTTCTCCGTTAAATCCCTTCCTGGTGCGTAGCAGTTTTCACCCGTGAGCAAATGCGCAAGTCTAGAAGTTTCCTGCCCTCTTCTGCAAATCTTAAAACAGATTTCTCCCTTTCCGATTTCAGTCTCTACCCCCCCTTGTGCGCCAGTGATGAACGCTCAGGATCCCAGTTCAGCTACTGGGACGTCTGTGAAAATTTGCTGGAGCTTTTTCTCAGAAGATATTGTGGAAAGCTACCAACTCTATTACAAGCGAGTGAGCAATGACACATCCAACACGGAGCAAGAAGGTAAAGAGACCAAAACCAGATCAGGTAGAATGAAAAACAAAATGTCTCTGACTAAACTCTTAATGACAACATCTGCCTTGAGGTCGTTCTGCAAAGACAGAAATGGAAGTGGCATTTCTCTGCTGATTTTATTGTGATTTTATCTGCTGCTTTTCTGATCAGCATCCTGATTGCTCGAGTTAGTGGAGCTTTAATATATTTTACTTGTTATTTTGCCCCCAGGCTATTAAATCTTTAGAATGTGAGCTCTGGAAATGAGCAAGGTGTCTATCTGGGAGCTACACGCAATTTGTGGCTTGTTCAATCCAAGCCTAGTTTAGAAAAAGAAAGACTGCAACATAATACGCTGTTATTCCAGAATGAAATAAGCTATTACTTAAGAATCTGTGGCAATTTCAAAGAAGCCCTTAAATCTTTGTACTTTCCAATTGCAGAGTTTAAGCTAAATGTGAAAGAAACCTACTGCACAGTCGCTCAACTGGTGCCTAACACACAATATGAATTTTGGGTAAAAGCAGTAAACAGAGCTGGGGTCAGCTCAGCCAGCGAAAGAGCCGTGTATATGACAGGTAAATGGCTTCCCGTGTTATGTTTTGATTTAGGAAAACAATAACTTTTTATTGACCTATGCAAAGTGGGGACCAGGCTACCCAAAGCTCTCTTTTTTTGCTAAACTGTGGGAGAGAGATTAAGATCACAACCCCAATCCTTGAAGGTTTATCCAGATGGTGCTGACTTTAGATAAAAAATATTTCTCAAAAAGTCGTGCTATTTAATTTTTTAACCAATAGTTTATTTTTTTTAAAAAAGTTTCAGCTTAATTATATAATAAAAATGATCTATATCAGTGGTGGCGAACCTATGGCACGGGTGCCAGAGGTGGCACTCAGAGCCCTCTCTGTGGGCACATGCACCGTCACCCCAGTCCTAGGCCTTCAACTGGGTTTTATAAAACCTTTTCGCTTTAGGCCTCTGCCGCCGTGTGCAAAAAAAAAAAAGGTTCAATAAATCAATCAATTTCAACTTCTTGCGGGGAAAAAAAGATCTTGCAAAGTTGGAATTGATTGATGGAACTTTTTATCCCACCCAGTCTGCCGTTACCATCTCAGCCACGTCCACCCAATTGGGCACGGCCACCCTATTGGCCACACCCAGCCAATGGGCCACACACACCCTGGCACTCGACGATACATAAGTGGGTTTTGGGTTGCAGTTTGGGCACTCGGTCTGTAAAAGGTTCGCCATCAATGATCTATATCCTCTACGGTTGTCTGTCTTTAGTTATATCAAATGGTGGGGGAAGAAGCTTAAATCAATATTGCCATTTTATTCTAGCTTTTAAACTGAATTGACTAAATTTTGAATGAAGTCATTTTAGGATGTGTTTTGAGTGGTTGATTGCCTTGAATTCTCTTCCCAGCTGGAAAGGTAACCTAGAAATCCAAAGCCTAATATTTTATTAGTGATCCCAGCCTTTGCTACTTATAGTCTAGATTTTCACTCAACGAAAAACAGCTTTTGTTTGTCAGTGCTTCAAAGGACTCCTGTATGGTGTGTGTTTTTAGCTCCTCTGCCGCCTGTTATCAAAGAGAAGGTGATTCAGAGCTGTGAAAACGCTGCCCTGGTGCAATGGGAATGTGGAAATATTAATCCCGTGGAATCCTACACTGTTGAGTTGTCTAAGATGGCTGGTGGAGATGGAGGAGACATTCTCACTGAGTAAGTTGCACAGGGTTTGATACGCACATATTCTACCCTATCATGACTTCATGGTCATTTTCAGTGATACTCTGGATCTTTTTAGTAGAATCATGCAGTACTTGGGCACAAGGCTACGGAGCAACCCTTACTCAACCCTATGGAAAGCTTTGGGACCGCAGGTCCTACGGAGCGTAAAAGAAATATTCATCCCCATCAGTCCAAGAACTCCTTTTGCTATGGTTATTTCCAAAATGTTGCACTTGTCCAATAGAGATCAGCATTACAATGTAAGATCTAGCATATTTAGAACATGACCAGGAAGAATACACCAAATTATAGGTGAAATAGGTTTTTTCAATTGTTTTTGCTACCAAATAATGACTGCTCCAGGCCATTTCCTTCCTTCCTTCCTTCCTTCCTTCCTTCCTTCCTTCCTTCCTTCCTTCCTTCCTTCATTCATTCATTCATTCCTTTCCTCCCTCCCTCTCTCCTTCTTTTTTCTTCCTTCCTTCCTTTCTTCCTTCTTTTTCCTTCCTTCCTTCCTTCCTTCCTTCTTTTCTTCCTTCCTTCCTTTTTTCTTTTTCTTTCTTTCTTTCTTTCTTTCTTTCTTTCTTTCTTTCTTTCTTTCTGTGTCTGCAAACACACATAGAATATTCATTCATATTTACTGTTAGTAAGAGAAATCAATTATTTCCTATTTGCCACTCTCTCAAAGGAAGCAGAGATTGGGAAGGGGGGGGTCCTAACTCCCTCCCACCATTTCCTTGGTGTTTTGTTTTTCTCTGGTCAATTTCATAATCCTTTGGGCAATTTCACAGATAGAAGGTTCCCTATTATGCTGTGATGTTTCTGCTATGGATGAGGATGGTCAACTTATCCAGGGAGGCCATCAACCGATAGAGATTTTCAAAGGCACTGTAGTGGGCTGTGCACTGGAATAGATTTTTCCAGGTGGAAAAAAAGCTATGATCAGTTACCAAGTTTATGACTGAGCTAGGAATCATACTGATACCTTGTAAAGCTTGTTTATCTCTTTCTTTCATGTTAATCTCCGATCTCCAATATGGTAGAAAATAGAAAATTGGGAGGTAGCTTTCTGTGTTACTTCTCAACTCTTTCTGAGATTCCCAGGATCACAAATAAGTTGTTCTTCCTTTCAAAAGCGACTGTATGTAAGCATGCTTTCCACTTTTTTTTCCAGATCTGTTGTTGGAATTCCAAACTGTGAGGCACTGATTCAGCTGGAGCCAAAACAAAATTACCTTCTCTTTGTGAAGGCCATCAATATAGGAGGATCTAGCGAAAGGAGTGAGCCAGCTTCTATCTTTAGCACAGGTAGGTAGTAAGAACGTAGTCTTAGCACGTACCCTTTGCAAATTGTGGCATCCTGTTTTACACTGCTTCTAGTAGTGCTTTTTAAAAATGATTTTACTTTATTTCCAAAAATAAGCAGAAGGTGGGGGGGGGGAATCAAGAGATGCTGTGTGGAAAGAGCAGTTTGCCTGGGTTATGAGGGTATCTTGGCACCCTTTGAAGGGAATCAAATGCTATTCAAATAGAGAAAAAAAAACAAAGTGGGGAACAGTTTCACATATACCTCCATTTTCCACCCACCCCCTTCCAAAAACACTTTATTCGTTTTGGAATAAAAGCACCCACTCTTTAGTAGTCTGAAAAATGGATGGTGAAAGCTGGAATGGTATTCTCCCTCCAACTCTTCATTGCATTCAGTTGGCTCAAGTCCATGGAAAAGCCTTTCTCCATGGAACTGGTCCATGGTGACCAAAAGGTTAGGGACCTCTGGTCTAATCTAATACAAGAGAATATTTATAACTCAGGGTCCGTGGTGCTTTCTGAGCTCGGTGGTTTTCTTGCAGACACTTCATTACCCAACTAGGAAGCATCAACGGTGCATTAATATTGTTTACTTCTTGATTGTTGGTCTAGTGTTGATCTTCGGGTTAATCTCTGCTATTTTGGTTGTTCTACCACTGGTGATGTTACACGGTTGGGTAATGAAATATCTGCAAGAAAACCACCATACTCAGAGACTACCGAGAAATTCACAGGTAGTCCAATCTGTTTCAAGGCAATACCTTGACTAGTCACAAAAAGCTTTGCTGAAAAAGTTCATCTGGATGAGGGCGGAGGGGCTCTGTAAATGTTCCAAGGGGAACGTCTGAGCACCAGGAGCAGTAAGCGAGTACAAGCAAATCCATGGGACTGAATAATTAGAACACAATTTCATTTCTCTGACAGGAACTGTATTTACCCTCAACGAAAGGACAGCGCATCCCTCCTTGTCCATCCTGGAAGATGGGCTGACACTGGTCTGCCACAAAAACAAGAGTGCCCAAAGTGACACACCCTTTGGCGAAGACAGTTTTACAAGGTTTGGGAATCTTCATGCCTAGTCTGCGTTCTTTAATCCCATTGTATTACTTCACTCTCCTTTCTTTTGAGAGGACCCAGGACCTCTGAAAACGCACTTTGGACAGTGCAAAACTGCTTGCAACAGCTGAAAGCAAAAGGTGACAAACAGTCATAGGGGCTGGATTTTAGAGCTTCCATTGTTCTGATTCTGACTTAAGATATTGCATCTGTAGTTTAAAGGCAGCATAAATATATTCTAAATAAAACAACTAGTAACTATCATGGACAATGACGTCAGTACTGCTACTCCTAATTGATCATATAAGATCATTTCGCCAAATACCTTCTGGCTCATGGCCAAGATCAGCTGGGAAGGCTGACTTATTACCCAGGTAGACTCCTGTCAGGTACAAAAGTTCAGGACCACTTGTGAAGTTCTAATTAAACTGATGTATTTACTAATCATGCCTAATGCACAGGAATCTACTAAAAAATGGTTAGGACAGTCTTGACGCTAGATAAGGGCCAATGGAATTCAAGAGGGATTGGTCTTATTCCTCTTGTGGCTACATAGAGACTATTTTGTATTTTTATCTGGTTGTTAGCCGCCCTGAGTCCGTAAGGAGAAGGGCGGGATATAAATATAAACAATAAATAAATAAATAAATAAATAAATAAATAAAGCTGATTCCTCTTTTGACTCCATCCCCAGGCTCTGTCACTCCTTCTCCTACAATTCCAGGTTCACCTTAATTTGGAGTTGAAGAGCAGCTCCCAAGTTAGGATCTTAGGATCTCTCTCAAAAGGAAGAGTGTTGACTACTTGAATGGGGGGGGGGGAATCCTACTCCAAGCATATAGCCATATTCACTATCTCAAGCTGCACCTGTCCGATTTCTGTGATATTCCGGGTTTCCTTATTTAATTGTCACTCTGCCATTTCTTCCCTGGAAATCTCAAAAATCCAATCATTTTATCCACAACTTGACTAATGCCCAAATTGGGGGATAACAAGATCATCCAGAAGATGACTCAATTCCATCAGTAAAGTGAATATCTTGAAAATTGACCCACGTTCCCGCGCGCCCCTCTCTCTCTTTTTTTTTGATAGATCCATTGCTGTAATGGGATACCCGATCCCATTCCGAGGAAAACATTACTGGGAGGTCGACGTTGATGAGATCACTGAATATTGCATTGGGGTGGCTTTTGAAAATGTACCAAGAGATGATTACTTGGGTGCAAGCCATTCCTCCTGGTGCATGAAGCACACCATTACTTCCTCCAGGTACAGCTTCATCTTTTTTATGTATAAATGTTTTATTAAGTTTTATAAGGGTAGGGAAGGGGTAAGGTCGATATGGATGTTGGATGGGGTTAGGGAATGGGGTTGGGATAAGGGCAGGGATAAATACCGCAATGGACTGTGGGTGGCTCACAGAGAAAGGTGGAAATTAACTATGCTAGCTTTTGGGCGGGAAACCCAGAGCTAGTTTTGCTTCGTCTGTGCCAGTATAGTTTATTCAATAAAGTTTATACTCTTAGTAAAATAATGTCCCAGGAGTTTCTTTTTCTGAATCTGTCAACTGGACATTTGACACCTTGTGGGCTATTAGAGCTGGCCAATGTTGGATACCTACGATTTAAAGCTTCTGGTGTGAAAAATCTCTTTTTCCTTATGCAGCCATGTCTATGAATTTCTCAACGATGGGATAACACCCAACATCAAGATCACAGTTCCTCCTGAGAAGATTGGCCTTTTACTGGACTACGATGAAGGGACTCTCTCATTTTTTAACGCTGATATCATGCAACACCTGTACACCTTCCATGGCAACTTTCAAGAATTTGTGTGTCCCTGTTTCGCGGTGAAAGGCGTCGGCGTGCTCAAGATTCGAAATGGTATCACAGTACCGCCACAAGTTGCTTTGTGATTCAGGGTAGCAAGATGCAGCACACTTAATAAGCAATGTAGCACACTTCCAGCCTCCCCCTCCCAAACTTTTCTCTTCCCCCCCCCCAAACTTTCTGTATTATTTATTTTTTAATTTGATTAGTGTGGGAGACAGGACCGTATTGTTCATAAAGTAAATGCCGCCAAATACTTTAAAATGTGTCTCTTGCTGCTTGTACACAAAAAAACCCCAAAACACTTAATCTGACCAGCTGGAATCCTAACAGCTTCATTTACACAAATGTTAATTAACCTAGTGAGTTGTGAGAGGGTTTTTTTTTTTCCCTAGTTTGACTCGCTTAGCAAACCCAGCCTGTTAGGCTAAATAATGGCTTTGAGTATTGCACATTCCAAGGAAATATTTTCATCTAGTATGCGACGTAAATATTTTGGATCAACATGTGGACACTTTTTTTCTTTATACTGTAAATCAGCGGTCCCCAACCTTTGCGGCTTGGCGGCCTGGCGGGGGGGGAGGGAGAAGGGAACTGGATGGCATGAGCGGCGGGCTGGTGCATACACACACACAAGCGCACAAGTTGAGCTGTGCACACTGTGCATGTCAGCTTACCACTTGTGCAGCCCGATTCTGAATAGGCCAGTGGTCCTCAAGCCATCCAGTCATTTCTGACTCTTGGCGATTCTATGGGCTAGGTCAGGGGTAGGCAACCTTGGCTCTTTTATGACTCGTGGACTTCAACTCCCAGAATTCCTGAGCCCGCATGGCTCAGCTTGGAAACCTCTCCCTTTCCCCTCAGCATGGCTGGCTCAGGAATTCTGGGAGTTGAAGTCTACGAGTCATAAAAAAGCCAAGGTTGCCTACCCCCTGGACTAGGTCTTTCCACATCTTCCAATCTTGTACTCCTTTGATTAATTCTATGCTCTGGCTGGTGTCAGCTTTGATGGTGACCAGCCACCCTGTTCCCTCGCATGGCATAGCCAAAGTAAGTGAGACCCAGTTTTGTGATTTTGCCTTCCGGTGATATGCAATGTAATTCAAACCACATCCATTTCCCCAATCTGCTCCTTCTTTGTTTAGCTCTTCAGCCATTGATTAAATGTAGAGTTTTTCGTTAATATACATTGCAGGTCTTAGTTGAGGGAAAACATGGATCAACCTGTGTCAGTAATAATACATCAGATGCCACTGTGAGTTTTCAAATCCATACCTGTCACAAAAGTGCTTCTCAAATGCTGTTCTCATACCACCACCTTAAACAAAAAGAAACCCCTTCAAGCATGGGTCATTAAATCATAAATAGGTCTCTTCTTTACCTGCTACAATGCTTATATTTATCCAAAGACTTGCTTCATGCATCGCACTAAGCTATAAAGTGATTTATCTGGTGTGTGCTTAGCATGGGAGTAGGAATTGCATTTTTCAGCTAGCTGGAGAAAAATGAAATCCAGCCTCGGTTTCCAATTTAAAGGGCTGAAGCCCAAGATCACTATTGCAAGGCAGTGTTTCAAGTTGCAAGGCAATGTGGCATCTTGTTGTGATCACACAACTCAAGAGGAATAAAGCTGGCGGGCCTCAAATCATCACAAATGTGTTTTTCCAGTGCTGTGTCTCCTGACTAAGCTGCTTAGGGACTAAGATGGAATGAGAGAAAAGTATGTGTTCAGATGAGTTTCATTGTGCGATTCCGGAGAGAATTGTAGCAGTAGAAGAGGGAAAATGGCTTTTCATCCATGCTTCCTTACTATATGAAAAATCAACTGCTATTGGGGAAAAAAATGTGGAGACAGAGTGAGTTGATTATCATCTTCACCGTGGATGCTTTCATTAGCCAGGATTCTGTTCCCAAGATAAAATAAAAAATAAAAATTGAATGCAATTGGAGAGCTGAGTAACGTAGTGATGATGTCATTGCTTTAGGGTACCATCAGAAAAAGAGGCAAAAGGAAGGAAGGAAGGAAGGAAGGAAGGAAGGAAGGAAGGAAGGAAGGAAGGAAGTTCCTGAATTGCAAGATGGGCAGCAAATAAATTTGAGGAAGAAGGAAGGAAGGAAGGAAGGAAGGAAGGAAGGAAGAAAGGAAGTTCCTGAATTGCAAGATGGGCAGCAAATAAATTTGAGGAGGAAGGAAGGAAGGAAGGAAGGAAGATATAGAACAAAATGAAGACATATTTGGATCATCAATAAATAATAGCAACATGGTTTGTGTTTTTCTATAATGCCTTCACACAGATGCCTTAATGCCTTAATTTATATGTGGTTGTGTTGGAGGAAAAAAATGGCCTTAGAGAACATTTAGTTACTTGCATACCACCTCACAACCTACATTCACTCTGCAGGAACAAGGGGGAAATTTCTTTAAAGCATCAAAGCTGCAGAGTTTCTTTTTCTGGCTGCAGAGATCCTGCTCAGAGCAAACTGGCCTAAGGAATCCGTGGTTCGCTCCATCATCTCCAGCCAGATAGATCTTTTGCAGCAACAAGTGCCAAAGCCAGGCAAAGTGCTGTGTAATTCACAAAATGGTGCTGTTGACTGCCTTCCAAAGAGAAGGACCAATGCTGAAAACACAGCAACCCACCGCTCTAAACCCCAGGGTGCCAGATTGCAGGCTAACTCTGCCTCCTGCCAGGAGTTCGATGCTGACCGGCTCAAGGTGGACTCAACCTTCCATCCTTCTGAGGTCGATAAAATAAGGACCCAGATTGTTTGGGGGTCAATATGCCGACTCTCTAAACTGCTTAGAGAGGGCTGTAAAGCACTGTGAAGCGGTATATAAATCTGTGCTATGGCTAGAGCTCTTTTTGTATTAATGCAGATTTCTGCCTTGTGCAAAGCAGAACAGTAGATGGCAGGAGAGACTTGAAGTTCAGATGTTGTTGAACTTCCATGCGGAAGGCTTTGAGTTCTAGGCCCCTGGTTAGGCATGGATGGATAAATAAATACATAGATGGATAAATACATAGATGGATAAATAAATACATAGAAAGAAGTTGACTCAGTGACATCGTATAGGTCTCCTGAAACCACCCCCCCCTAAACAAAAATACAGAAGAGGGTCTGTCTGGAAACCATGCCAAACTCAGCTTACCAAAAACATTTTGGAAGGTGCTAGATCTCCAAGATTTGAAGAGAAGGACCGGGGGGGGGGGGGGGACATGATAGCAGTCTTCCAATATCTCAGGGGCTGCCATAAAGAAGAGGGAGTCCAGCTATTCTCCAAAGCGCCTGAAGGCAGGACAAGAAGCAACGGGTGGAAACTAATCAAGGAGAGAAGCAACCTAGAACTAAGGAGAAACTTCCTGAGAGTGAGAACAATTAACCAGTGGAACAACCTGCCTCCAGAGGTGGTGAATGCTCCAACACTGGAAGTTTTTAAGAAGAACCCTATACCATTTGTCCGAAATGGTATAGGGTTTCCTGCCTGAGCAGGGGATTGGACTAGATGACCTTCAAGGTCCCTTCCAACTTTACTATTATTATTATTATTATAACAGGGCAAATGAATTTTTCTTCCAGTGCAAAGAGAAAAATCTCATCCTAGTAAAACTTTTAAGAATGTTCCGTTCTTTCTCCAAATCCAGTGCTGGAAACCTTGGGTTAAATTGCCCCCTAGCAACAACTGTACAACCTCTGACTGAAGATTTCCAGCGTGGGAGAGTGAATCCATTTATTGTACCTCCAGGCCATCAGTTCCGTTGCTGACTTTCCTTTATTGTCTCGTTCCCTCGAATATTAAGGTAAAATCTACCCTTTTGTAACATAAGCTTATTGAATTGAACCTTACCATTAGGTTTTTCTCTGCAGGAATTAAAACAAAATTAAAGGAGAGTTCAGATTCTCCTCAACTGATAGTAATGGAGCCTGGAATTTCCAGTTGTAAGTTGAGGCATCCACAGGACCAACCTGATTTTACATCTTTTTAGTGCTGATTGTATATTGTTTATGCCCTGGTTGTGAAGAGAATCCATGCATTCCTATGGGTGTTTTTTGCCAGAAACCAGAAAAGGGCATCATAAATTGTGGTCACATGATCACAGAATTTTCTGCTGCAACTATTCTAGAATCTAGTCTAATCTAGTCTAGTCTATTATTATACTCCTCTCCTCTCCTCTCCTCTCCTCTCCTCTCCTCTACTCTCCTCTACTCTACTCTACTCTACTCTACTCTACTCTTAACTTCCATCCCATCCCATTCCATTATTATTATTCATTACAATTCCACTGTTTCCTGTCATATTTCATAGAGTTCAGATGCTCAGATACCCAGAGTGCAAACACATGCAGTCTTTATGTGGAATCTCTTTTGTCCTTGCGGATTTTGTTTCCTAAATATTTTTTCTACTTCTGCAAATCCTTTCAAGTACAATAGTTCTCCCCTGTTTCCCAGGACCCTTTTTAAATGGCCTAGTAATATCTTAACTCTGCACTTCAATTTGCCCTTCTATATTTGTCCTGACTATAACACCTGTCATCTCCCTATGTCAAGATGTCCAAAAGCACCAGGTTGGAGAAGGCAGATAGATGCAATCTGGGACCAGTGGCTAATTCTTGATGAATGTCATGAATTACATACTTACAGAACCTTCATTGTTCACGAAGGACCGAAGGTCAAAGAAGAGACTCCTGAACTTTTGCACCCCCTGATCCAGCTGGAGTTCATACTTTATTCTTGGAAATGTCCCTTATTGACCTAGAGAAAAAGGCAGCTGTTCGATTCCCATATATGTAATCAACTGGCCTAAGAGACAATGTGTGAGCCAATTCTGCTGAGCCTCAATCAATCTTCTGAGATTCTTGTGTGGGAAAGGGCTTCTGTCAATGGCCAGATTTAATGCATTCTTGGTTGATTGTGACTTAACAAAAGCCATGTTCTGGACTGCTGTTTCTCTTAAATTCCTTGTGTGTCTAACCATACTTGACCAAATAAAATATTATCCTACTCTACTCTACTCTACTCTACTCTACTACACTACACTACACTACACTACACTACACTACACTACACTACACTACACTACACTACACTACACTACACTACATTACACTCCTTTCCTTTCCTTTCCCTTTCCTCTCCTCTCCTCTCTTCTCCTGCCCTGCCCTGCCCTATCCTACTCTACCCTACCCTACCCTACCCTACCCTACCTACCATACCATACACCATACCATACCATACCATACCATACCATACCATACCATACCATACACCATACCATACCATACCATACCATACCATACCATACACCATACCATACCATACCATACCCTAACCCTGTTCTATTCTGTTCCCATTCCATTCCATTCTAGCACAGCTATCAAATGTTCAGATCTGAAACTTACAGCCTGCTCCCTTGGTTTTCATTCAGTTCCTTATCACTCATCCCAGGTTAGATGGCTCCTTTGGCTTAAACAAAAATCAAACCGGTCTTCCCATCACTGATGTTTTTCAGACACGTTGGTCTTAAACTCCTGGATACAAACATTTGGTTTCTAGCAATGTCACGGTCCAACTTCCAAACGCACCAGATTTCTTTGGTACTTACAGTACTTTCCCCAAAACTAAATTTCAGCAGTAAGGGAGATTCGAAGAAGGGAAGATGAAAACTAGAATCTCTCTTCACATTGGGCCCCCCAACTTCAATGGAACCCTTTCCCCCTTATTGCTCTTAAATCTTATAGCTACTTCAGGTCAAGGAGAACCAGGTGTCATCCAGAGTCACGCAAGAGTCTGGAGAATGTCTTCCAGAGAAGACAAAAAATAAATAAAAATCCAAACACCACCCCAGTTGGGGAATCCACAAATCAACCAGTTCTGTGCTCCAGGCTCCATACAGTTCGTCTTGAAAGAAATGCATCAGTTCAGCCACCCAAGTCGCCCAATCAGGTGATGTTCCAGCTGCATATACGAAGGGGGTTGGATGCCAATGTTCGTTAGTGGTTAATGTATAATGTTGGACTTTTCAGCTATAAGCAGCGCTACATAGTATCGTGAATAAATTCCGCACTGTAAATATTTACAGAGTCAATACTGCATGTGTCAGAGATGTTTAATTACCTTGGGCTTGCGGTCTGTTGTGGTTCAAAGTAAACTTAGTACTAACAGTTCAGCTTGGATTCTATTTCTCTCAGCCTCTGTCCTCTCTTGCATCCACCCAGGCTGATGAATCAGTTGGACTTATTTAATATTTGTTTGGACTTGCTCTACAGGGCTGTCCTTTTTCTCCTTCCCTTCCCCACGTCTTGCTAAACGACGTTCCACTAATGAAGAATCAAAGCGTTTTTAATTCATCTGACACTCGTAACACTCACTTCACTCTGTTTGGTTGTGTTCGCACCCAATGTTACCCAGGTCACATGCTACACCGATACAAAACGCTACATCTTGATTAGTTTTAACCTTTGGTTAGTTTGTGCGTGGTGTGTGGGATTCAGAGGCTGATTCAGTCAATTTATGATGCAACTGTGTCAAGCCAGAAAATCAAATCAATTCAGCAATCAAGTGTGTTGTGCAAACTCAGTTGAATAGGTGTGTATGATTATGCATGCAGTTTTTAAAGTTATAATAGTTTGGGGTCTCTACTCAGTACAAATAAGCATGCAGAATGCTTTAAAAAAATCTGTGTACAAAATACTGAGCATGTCAAGTCTCCCCAACTCTCAATCATAACGAATATAAAAGGACGACTAGCATCAACTATGATAAAGAAAGCCACTTTGGTGAGGTGACCAAGGTGCTGGCCTAGAAACCAGGAGTCAGTGAGTTCTAGTCCCACCGTAGGCATGAAAGCCAACTGGGTGACTTTGAGCCAATCATAGAAGACGGTGAGTTCTAGTCCCGCCTTAGTCATGAAAGCCAAGTGAGTTACCTTGAGCCAGTCCCTCTCTCTCAGCCCAACCCACCTCACAGGACTGTCGTTGTGCAGAAAACAGCAGGAGACAATATGTTGTACACTGTCTTGAATCATACAAATAAAATATGGTTAATTATTGTCCTGTTTTCTTGACTCTAATAAAGAGAAGCAACAGGACTATTTGGTGACACACAATGGGGCATTTCAAAATTTAGTATCAGAAGTATTTGTAAAATTCCTCGTACAATTGGTAATGTTTTAATGGTTTTTAAGGAAAGTCACATCCAGAATTAAATGCAAGTGGAAGTGTAGAAGCAAGAAAAACCCTTGATGATTTTGTTTGCCCTTGCTTTGTTCAACGCCATTGGCTGTTGCTCCTTTATGGGATGGGAATGAACCCAGTTCAAGGGCACAACACTCCATTTGTATGTAGGACATCCCAGATTCACGTCACACACAGCCAAGTGATCAGCCGTGCTCCCACTGCATTATCAGATGACACCCATGGGACCCCCAAAATAAATTTCAAACAAAGAGGTGAGTTTGTGAGATGTGGTCACTTAATGAGATTTTGGTGGTATTTAATATTCTTGGGGCACCTGATAATTCTAAAGGCTGCTGACCCCTGATTTTCAGGACCTAGAAAGCCATAATCTCTATTTACAAACCATAATGAACTCAAGTTCCAAAACACAGTATGCCTTCAACAAGGATTTATAAATCAGGGGCTGGGTGTGCATCCCAGATGATACTGTGCAATGTGTGAATTCCACAAATCTAAGACAGCTCCGTGCAGAAGAGTCTTACAGCTGCATCTCTGCTTTGCAGACTTGTTGAAAAGGCAGAAAAAAATAATCCCAAACAACTCCAATTAATTATTTCAACGAAGAGCGGGAAATTACATTAGTCAGAATGGGCTGGGCCTGCAGCTTTGAGGAATTAATGACACACATACACTTTAGAAGATCCATATTGTACGTTTCCTGTATTTATTTCCTGCAGGACTTTAATGTCTTTTCTTGTTGCCCATATGATTCAGCTGTCCAGGAATGCTTCCAGAGAAATCAAATATTGATCAGGCAATGCTGAAATATTAACTACCATTTCGTTATTCATCATTTATGTTAGTACTTCTTTCCTTTCTGTGTAATTCTTAGAGACAGGAAAGAATAAAAAAAAAAATAGACTCACCAACAACAGATTTCTTTTTTAAAAAAATGCTGTCACTCCAATAAACTTCTACGCTGCAGAAAGGTTTTAATTAAGGCAACCCGTCAGCCAATTAGATTAATTTGCTTAGGGAAATGACGCCACATTGCTCGGAAAACAACTCCGCAAAAACCTTTATAGTCACTGCTGCTATCTGCAAGGACAGAAGAAAATAATGAGGAAGTCATGTAATTGCTGGAATCCTGGTGCCAGTAAAAGGTCTGATGCCAATTTTTTTACCAGCCAAGGATCAGTTCACCAACAGGCTCAAATAGCTCAAAAGTCCTGTTGGCTCAGTAGGAAAGAGTTCACTGCCTTATTACTACTTTACGAATATTTGTGTTTGCACTGAACAGCTCAAGAAGATTGAAGACCACTTTCAAGAAATAGGGACCCCGTTGTTTTTTTCAGGCTAAAAAAAAAGAGTCTTTGACCATTTGGAGATAAGATAGCCATGCAGGATCCTGTACCTCTACTTCCCAGTATAACTCAGCCTTGGGGAAGGAGAAGAAATGGAGGTAACAACGATGGCCTTATCTCCCATCTTGACTATGATCAAGGAGCGAGAGTTCCATCAAGACTTATTGTAGGATTGCTTTGCCAATGATAGCAGCTTGATTCTGGAGGAGCGAAGGCCATGTATTTGCTCTGAATTCACCACTCAGACTGGGGATAAGCGTCTGGGGCCCACGGGCAATTGGACTGGAAGAACCATGCCTTCTAAGAGTAGAGGTCTTATTTTGCCACAGTTACGGCTCTGGATTCAGACAAGCCCATTTTGTGTGGAAAAACGTTTGGCTCAAGATCTAATCTTACAAGCTAAATCTAACTTCAGCACTTGGGAGTCTTAAAAAGGAGTGGATAAATGGAAAAAGCCTGTTTGGTGTAGTGGTTAAGGCATCAGGCTAGAAACCAGGAGATTGTGAATTCTAGTGCCGCCTTAGTGCGGAGAAGAGCAAGGAAAAAACGATTAGACGGCCGGAACCTAAAACATATGAAGAAGGGTTGCATGAATTGGGCATGTCTAGTTTAACGAAGAGAAGGACGAGGGGGGACATGATAGCAGCCTTCCAATATCTCAGGGGCTGCCCCAAAGAAGAGGGAGTCAAGCTCTTCTCCAAAGCGCCTGAAGGCAGAACAAGAAGCAATGGATGGAAACTAATCAAGGAGAGAAGCAACCTAGAACTAAGGAATTTCCTGACAACAATCAGTGGAACAACTTGCCTCCAGAAGTTGTGGGTGCTCCATTACTGGAGGTTTTTAAGAAGAGATTGGACAACCATTTGTCTGAAATGGTATAGGGTTTCCTGTCTGAGCAGGGGGTTGGACTAGAAGACCTCCAAGGTCCCTTCCAACTCTGTTATTCTTAAGCATGAAAGCCAGCTGCGGCACTTTGGACCGATCACCAGGAGACAGTGAGTTCTAGTCCCACCTTAGGCTTCATAGCCAGCTGGGTGAGCATGAGTCAGTCACTCTGTCTCAGCCCTGGGAAGCTGGCAAGGGCAAGCCACTTTGGAAACCTTGCCAAGAAAACTGCAGGGGCTGTCCAGCAATCCAAAAAAAGAAGAAAAAAAGCAGAGTTGATGGCACACACAAATCAAACAAATAGAAAAAGAGGGAGGCAGAGGCCCCCATGGAAAAACATAAGAAATCTGCAAGAGGAAAGAAAAATGACAGCTTTAGACCACATACCTGCAAATAATGGTTCCCTGAGCCAAAAGGAAAAAAAAAACTTTTGGGAAGGCTTAATTTCTCTAAAATTAACAGATGAAGAGTGTGGAGCTGATTCAGGGAGAGAAAAAATTTGGAAGTGAGGATATTGTAGATAGAGACCCATAAATTTCAGACCAATTTCCCCGCTCCCGTGGAAACCTATGCATTTCAGTGCTATTAATATACTGTATATATGCATGTCCAAATCTGGAGTAATGGAAAGTTTTCGGGTTTCTCACAACACAGCTGGACACAACGGGTGTCTGACGCAACTCAACGGCATGTCCTACTTTTTTTTCCCCTATTTTGCCCAAGGAATGAGGATTAAGAAGGAATAAACATTATTATTATTCATAATAATAATAATAATAATTTTCAAAAGTCAAGCTGCGTCAGTAGACGTGAAGAACAAAGCAGGAGAGAAGTTTCCACGGTTTATTTTTAAAAGGAAGAGTTTAATTTCAGTGGCCTATGAAATAGTGTGAGAGATTTTAAAAATAAATAAGGGGAAACGGCTGAGAGGGAATGGCTAAAACTTTACAACATATACATTTTTAACTCCACCTTTCCAGCCCAGCCCACCCCACCTCTCCAGCCCTCTTCTGCTCTCCACTAGAAGTCTAGTCAAATTGCAAACATCTTGGAAATGTAGCATTTCTATTGTGTGTGGGTTTTTTTCATTTTTCTTAAAAATAAACTTTCAAGGCGAGACCAGACTTTTCTCAGGATGGGAACATAGCATACATTTCAAAGCAAGCCCATCATCCTCACCCACCCACCCACCCCCACCTCCCGGGCCTCTGGGGACTACCTTGTGTAGGGTTTTGCAGAATTATGCAGAAAGTTGCCCCTTTGTGGAGGCCTGGCTGATTTAAATCTCAAAGACAGCGTAGAAAATGATAAAGGATACTTGGGTGAAGGACAGTGGGAAAACTTAATGATCACCGTACAATAGAGGCTGGGAATTTTCCAAGTTTTTTTTTTTAAAAAAAAAATGGGCTGAGAAATTTAATTAACCTGAAGAGCGCACGAGGATTTACTGGCCACTGGTTGGACTTATTAGCCAGAGCCTAATATCCACAGCAGAGACGTAATAACAGAGCAAAGTTGTGCAATGTTTTAACTTTCTGACACACGGGTCTAATGAACGAGGTCCTTTTCGTCAATCACGTTTTAGCTCAGCATCTTCTTTGCCTTCTTTGGGGACACCTCCACGTATCACCACAACGGAGCCCAAACTTTCTGTTGTTAAGCAAGACAGCGGTTGAGTAAGTTTTGTGCCGCTTTTCTCGGCCCACGGGAACCACTGCAGTGGTTAAAGTGAGTAACAAGCCTGTTAAGAGAAGCCGGCTTCCCCCACTGACTTTGCTTGTCTGAAAATCATAAAAGGAGATCACCTGACTCCGGGACACTGCAACGGTCGTAAATGCGAGCCAGTTGCCAAGTGTCCGAATTTTGATCACGTGGCCGTAGGGACGCGGCAATAATAATAATAATAATAATAATAATAATAATAATAATAATAATAATAATAATAATAATAATAATAATAATAATAATAATGATAAAGTTGGAAGGGACCTTGGAGGTCATCTAGTCCAACCTCCTGCTCAGGCAGGAAAG
>NW_015386345.1:63218-70220 GCF_001527695.2 Protobothrops mucrosquamatus
AAATGGCTGTCCAGTCTCTTCTTAAAAACTTCCAGTGTTGGAGCATTCACCGCTTCTGGAGGCAGGTTGTTCCACTGGTTAATTGTTCTAACTGTCAGGAAGTTTCTCCTTAGTTCTAGGTTGCTTCTCTCCTTGGTTAGTTTCCATCCGTTGCTTCTTGTCCTGCCTTCAGGCGCTTTGGAGAATAGCTTGACTCCCTTTTCTTTGGGGCAGCCCCCGAGGTATTGGAAGACTGCTATCCTGTCCCCCCTCATCCTTCTCTTCGTTAAGCTAGACATACCCAATTCCAGCAACCGTTCCTTATATGTTTTAGCCTCCAGTCCCCTAATCATCTTTGTTGCTCTTCTCTGTACTCTTTCTAGAGTCTCAACATCTTTTTTACATCGTGGTGACCAAAACTGGATGCAGTATTCCAAGTGTGGCCTTACCAAGGCATTGATCATGAAGGGTGAAAACACGTCGCTTTTTTCAGTGCGGTTGTAACTTTGAACGGACACTAAACAAATGGCTGTAAGTGGAGGACGGCCCGTATTAGAAATTGCCACAACTCGGTTATCTTTACGAGCAGTCTGGTGGCCTTCCTCATTTTTTTCTCTGTGCAAAGGTCAGAGAAAAAGGAAGCCTCTTGCAAAAAACAAAAAAAGGGGATGCGCCTATTGAGTCCACCCTGCACGGATGCCCTTATTTTGAACTACTAAGCCAGCAGCTAAGGTAGTCCAGAACATCCCCTTTGACCCTGAATAAAAACTCAGACTTAGTTGTAGATAGTCCTTGAACTGACCACAGCAACGGAGACCAGATTTTGTGCTGCCAAGTGATACAGTCGTAAAGCAAGGATGGGCAAGAGGGGTCTATGACAATTCACCACAGGCAACTCGCCACGGCCCACTCGCCACATATCCGTGGTCTACTTGCCACGGTCAACCCAGTGCAGGGCAAGAGTTAGACCGATATCAAAGAAATGGTGGAACAGAATTGTCGAAGAACGGATGCAAAAGGAGGGGCAGAATGAAATATGGATGGCCAAAATTAAAACATTTTTTTTTAAAAATTATTTTAAATAAATAGAATTGTTTTAATTGTCCCACGGCGAGTTGCCTGTGGGAAGTTGTCCCATTCCATGTGCAAGAGGCGCCGGTCAGGAAGGGAATTGCAAAGGCTGCTTGTAACCGTTATTCAGTGCCACAGTAACATCAAAGGTTTGCTGAACAAGCGGTTGTAAGTTGAGGACTTTTTCCAATATAAAACCAACATAGCCATTGATTCCCTCCCTCCCCCCCCGTGAGCAATAAAAGGGTCATATTCGCTGCCCACCCTTTTTTGCAATCTGAGAAGAAAATGCACAACGAGTTAGGAACCACGAAAAACCGTTAACGCGTCTGGAAGTTGGCTTTGGCGTTTATAGTCTTTATAAATTTTATAGAAAATATTCAACATCTAACAAAATAAATAAAACATATTTTAATCAGAGGTGCCTAACGATCAGCTTCAGAAAATCTACAGGGGCAAGGGGGAGGGAGGCGTCCATTGGTCTGCTTCCATTTGCGACTAAATTGGAAGAGAACTCTTTCGCAGTAGTGCCCAGGACTCAGTGGCTGCCCTTTCAGCGACGTGAAAAAATACAGCTAAGTCCATTTGAGAAGATAAAAAAAAAGGAGAGCTCTTTCAGGAAGAGTTCATATTGTCAGTGTCGGATTGTTCCATGTACCTGTTTCAGTTTATTTTATTGTTTTAGTGCTCGTGATAAAGATTCTCATAATATTTATGAGTCCACACAGTGAGGGGCGTTTTTTTCTCTCCTTCACTTGCTCTTCTGAAGAACCGTACGCTAAGATCTCCTAAGAAGAGGGTCTCTCCAAACATCACTTCCAAGCATGCTAATAATGCAAGCGATTAGGCTCACCCTACAGTTCTCTCGGATGCGGGCATCTATCCAGTGTAATTCAGCTTGAAAAGTAGAGTCACCTCCTCCATTGCTAGATGATGGATGGAGAAGGAGGTCCTTCTGACCTTGAGGCTCTTCAGATCATCCAACCTCCCCACGGCATGGAACAAAAAGCTCTTGTTGTCATACCGAAGAGACCAAACAAATCTGAAAAATCATAAACCAAAGGCAAGTTTGAAGGAACCGGCTTCCTGAGGGACGATACACATGTCCGATGGTCTGATAGCTATTCAGGGGGCTCCCGAAGAGTCCTCAGCTTCTTCTCATCCAGCCCCTTCCAATACTTGAAGTTGTTGTCTAGGTGCTGCATCAGATTTGGTAGATCTGCAAAAGCTAGAAAAGACAACGGTGAAGTCATTGTCACGTCTGGTCATGGGTCCAAAGATTGAGAATGTTGGGGGCTTGTTTTCTTAATTGTGAGGGGGGCTATGGACAATCTACAGCTTCAGAGATGCAAGCTGTCCCTCCTTTTTGGTACCCCTTTTTCTCTTTCTTCTGCATCAGAGAGAAGAAATGGCTTACCATCCCAAGCATCAAACATATCCGTGATGAAATAATCAATGAATGACATTTGAGATTTAGGGATACTGCAGGTATTCCTGTCAAAAACCGGCATCACAACAGGTAAACCTTGCCTTTTCTCGTCATCGGTCTACAAAACAAAAAACAAAAAAAACCAATGCACACCATTATTTGGTTTATTACTACTAACAATATCTCCTCTAGTCCCATCAGTGTTGTATAGCTGAAACTGACGGGGAAGGAGCAAACATCCACTTGTGTATTTGAGAAATATGACAACATGGCAAGAAACTGAAGTGTCGTTGTTCCATTGAGGAGCAGGGACTCCAGGGCCACCAAAGAGGATCAGAGGCCAATGGGAAAAGATTCACCTTCCCCTCCATTTTGTTTTTCATCTCCCAGGAAAAATGAAGACTGACATCCAGCGGGAATTTCTTCAGCTTTCTATCTTAACTCACCTGTGCAAAATATTCCTCCGAGATGCGACCTGCCCACTCAATGCACTGTTCCAACGGACGGCAGGGGTTGGAAACATCAGCACACTTAATTAGCATCCTTTTGATCAGGATTCGATTCTCAGGAGACGTCAGGACGTTTTTGATGGGATCCCCATCGCCATTTGAACTCTTAAGAAAACAAAATTTACAAATATTATTGTCAACTATGCTTCACTGTCATCCATCTCTCTCTCTCTCTCTCTCCCTCCCTCTCTCTCTCTCCATAGATTCAGAATAGCTTTTGTCCGACTTCACCTGGAAATCAAGGTTCAGTTTTTGGCACTGCAAGATGAAGACCAGGAACTGGCAAAATGGCGGCCTTGCATACTAAAGTGATGGTAACAGTTCCAGAATAACAGTTCTAGAATCATAGGAACATGAAGCTGGAAGGGCTACTATAAAAACCAACCTTCTGCTCACTGTCAAAATTCAAATTATAGCATCCTTGATTGAACTCTTATCTTTTGCCTGAACACATCCAGTAAAGGGAGCTCAGTCATCGGTGCTTCTATGGTTGAATGGAAATCTTGTCATTGAACTTTATTATTCTACTCTGGAACTACAGAGAACAAACCTTGATGCTTTTCTATACTTCAAAAGCATCCCTTAAGTCTTCTTTCACAAGGTTAATCAGCATATCCTGTACCCCAAACATTTTGTAGGGATTAGATTTCAGTTCCTTAATTATCCTTGTAGCTTTTCCCTAAACCTGGTTCAATCTAGTCTCATCTTTCTTAAAGTGTGATGTCCAACGTCATATTGAGATGGGATTTATTCAAAGCAGAATCAAGCAGAATACTTCTGTAACCTGGAATATGATTTTGTTTTTATAGACTTCTTTGTGTTTACTGTATCCAGTGCAGCGGGCTGGGTAAGCACGTAGATTATTTTTTGATTTGCTTAAACAATTCAGATCGGGGCACATTGTTATTTACTCCAATTTACCTTTCCATTTCTGTAGAGAATCTCTGGAGAAATGTGTGAATTTTAAAGGAGGCTCATGAATGGGGAAGGTTGCTACACACACACACTACAAAGGGAGTCCCAGAATCTGGACATCTCAGTTCCCATCTTAGGCTCAGCCTCTTCATGAGGTCATTTATATATATTTTTCAAATGGTGTCTTCAAGAGCTTTCCAACATTCATCCAAAAACTGCTGGGCTAACTAAAGGAATTGGAGCTTCAGTTCCTGTTTTAAAATACTTGGGCCCGATCCAGATTTTTGCTGAATAAATGGAAACAGTTCATGGAACTCTCAAAGAGGCTCTTTGTGAAGAGTGCAGAAACGCTTCTGCGAAGGCTGCTAAAAGCCCTATCGACGCAGAGGAAGCCTTCAATCCACCAAGCAAAAGTAAACAGCACAGTTTAAAAAAAAAAAAAGCGAAAAGGCTAAGAGGACCCTGAATTTTCAGCACGTCTTTTTCTCCCAGGACTTCAGAAAAGGCAAAGATTTCTTTCACGAAGGAGATGAACGCTGAAAGCATCACAGCATCCATTGGAAAATGGCAAGTTAATTCTTTGGGAAAGGGCGAATCCCTGGTCTTAAAAGCCCCAAATTTAGAAACTTCAGGAATCCCAAATTTTGAAACGATTTCCTCCTCAGCTGTTTGCAGAAATGAAGTGGCAAACAGACCAAAACCCACATCTCCACAACATGGGGCATAGAAATAATAATAATAATAATAATGATGATGATGATGATGATGATGATGATGATGATGATGATGATGATGATGATGATGGTGGTGGTGGTGGTGGTGGTGGTGGTGGTGGTGGCGGCGATGATGATGATGATGATGATGATGATGATGATGTTGGAAGGGACCTTGAGGTCATCAAGTCTAACCCCCTGCTCAGGCAGGAAACCCTATACCATTTCGGACAAATGGCTGTCCAGTCTCTTCTTAAAAACTTCCAGTGTTGGAGCATTCACCGCTTCTGGAGGCAGGTTGTTCCACTGGTTAATTGTTCCGACTGTCAGGAAGTTTCTCCTTAGTTCTAGGTTGCTTCTCTCCTTGATCAGTTTCCATCCATTGCTTCTTGTCCTGCCCTCAGGCACTTTGGAGAATAGCTTGACTCCCTCTTCTTTGGGGCAGCCCCTGAGATATTGGAACACTGCTATCATGTCCCCCCTCGTCCTTCTCTTCATTAAACTAGACATACCCAATTTCATCAACCTTTCCTTATATGTTTTAACCTCCAGTCCCCTAATCATCTTTGTTGGTCTTCTCTGTACTCTTTCTAGAGTCTCAGCATCTTTTTTTACATCGTGGTGACCAAAACTGGATGCAGTATTCCAAGTGTGGCCTTACCAAGGCATTGTAAAGTGGTATTAATACTTTAGACATAACTATTTTAAATTGGAATAAAATGAGAAAAGACTTGCTTTGCCCTACTCTGAAAGAATACCTGTTGAAATGCCCCCCCTTTTTTAAAAAAAACAACAACAAAAGACAAATGTTTCTTCTGAGATTGAACAAGACTCACAATTAAGACCATTGGCAAATTGCCACTTGTAGTATTCTTTGCTGTACAGCCGTACTGATGCTTTACTCACTGAGATAGCTTAGGTGCGTCATTCAGATCAGGCTTACCACCATTGAGACACCAAGTTTATTATCTTCCCAGTGAAAAGCAAAAAATATTTTGTTTCAGGCACTGAAAGAAACAGATCTGTTCATGATGAACGTGCTATTCAGAAACCTCTTCTGAAGTACTCTGCCAGCCAATGTTCCAGTTTTATTATTGTGTGCTTACTTTTTATTGTTTTATTAGGCATTTAAATTTTTGTGACCTTGTGTTTTTAGTGTTCCAAGCTACCTTGAAGAAATTACATGCACATCTACCTAACATAATAAAAATAAGCAAAGCGTGGCGTAATATGTTGTGGAACATGTTCCTCAGAGAACTAGGAGAAATACTGACAGTTTGTTTCAAGAGTACCTACTCTATTCACTTGTTTACTAGATTTAGAAACCGGATGAGAGATTGCAGTTATCCCAAGGAGAGCCAATAAATGTTCTGATTGAAGAAGTACTTGAACTTGGATTTTTCTCTTGAGAAAGAGAGATTATCTCCCTTTTGCAAAAGGAGCAAAACTTTACACAGTTCATTCCTGGGTTCTTAATCGGTCTTTGATCAACCTGAAGTAAGTAGAGGAATTCATTTCTAAATGTATATAAGAGCCAGCTGCACTTTTGCTTTCAGATCTACTTCTTGCTAGGACTGCTTACCCCATTGTCCTCAACGGCAGCCAAGGGCTTGTTTATACTGTTGACAAATTTGTTGACGTGCTCAAAATGTTTGGTCATTTCCGTGGCCAAGACCATGTCAATAATGGCTTGTCGCAGTGTTCGGTATTCATTTCTAAAGAAAGAAGAAGACGGGGAAAAATAGGGGCAGGGTTTTAATATTTAATGATAGGGTTTCAGACAACGTTGCAAAGAAAAAACAATCTGACATTTAAGCCAGGGCTGGATCTGCTCTCGGTTCCTACAATGTGTGGCCCCTAAAACTTATCCAAAAGGCATTCCTGAATTGTAATGCCGAATGCAGTGTTTCTCAACCTTGACAACTTTTACGATGAGTGGACTTCCACTCCCAGAATTCCCCAGCCAGCTGAGGAAAGACTTGGAATTATGGGAGCTGCAGTCCAAAAGTCTAGAAGCCAGTTGGGGAAAGTTTGAACCACGTCATTAATTGGACTCCATAGATTTGCATACATACAGACTGACTTCCGGACAGATTACTTTTTCTCGTTTCTTCCTATAGATTCGACCACGCTGATCTAGCTCTGGGCTGTGTTGTCTCCTGTCTCCCTCTCTGAGGAATGTGCTCCCTTATAATAATAATAATAGTAAAGTTGGAAGGGACCTTGAAGGTCATCTAGTCCAACCCCCTGCTCAGGCAGGAAACCCTATACCATTTCGGACAAATGGCTGTCCAGTCTCTTCTTAAAAACTTCCAGTGTTGGAGCATTCACCGCTTCTGGAGGCAGGTTGTTCCACTGGTTAATTGTTCTCACTGTCAGGAAGTTT
>NW_015386345.1:70267-82112 GCF_001527695.2 Protobothrops mucrosquamatus
CATCAAACTAGACATACCCAACTCCAGCAGCCGTTCCCTATATGCTCTAGCCTCCAGTCCCCTAATCATCTTTGTTGCTCTTCTCTGTACTCTTTCTAAAGTCTCAACATCTTTTTTACATCGCGGTGACCAAAACTGGATGCAGTATTCCAAGTGTGGCCTTACCAAGGCATTGTAAAGTGGTATTAACACTTCACGTTCCCAGTTCCTGGGAAACTGCTCCTTCAGTGTAGTCACCACACATCTCCCCCTTCATGGACACAATCCTTTCACAGATCTCCAATGAAAACATTTCCCTGCCTTAATTCTTGGAAAGAAGACAATTCAACAGAATATCAAGATTGGAAGGACCTTGGAGATCTTCTAGTCCAGCCCCCTGCTCAAACAGGAAACCCTATACCATTTCACACAAATGGTTGTCCAATCTTTTCTTAAAAACTTCCAGTGTTGGAGCATTCACAACTTCTGGAGGCAAGTCGTTCCACTGGTTAATTGTTCTCACTGTCAGGAAATTCCTCCTTAGTTCTAGGTTGGTTCTCTTCTTGATTAGTTTCCATCTGTTGCTTCTTGTCCTGCCTTCAGGCGCCTTGGAGAATAGCTTGACTCCCCCTTCTTTGTGACAACCCCCTTAGATATTGGAAGTCTGCTATCATGTCACCCATAGTCCTTATTTTCATTAAACTAGAGTGTCTGATATCCCTCTGCAATATTTCTTTTTACATTGAATTTTTTTTAAAAAAATCCATCCTTTGCATTATTCTAACTACATGTATGAAATAACCCACATTCATTACATCAGGGCTTTTCAACCTTTTCACCCACGGTACCACTTTTAGGATATGGCAATATCTGAGTACCACCAGTCGCCTAGCAAAATGTCAAAAACATGATGACCAAAAAAAAAAAAAAAAGTAAAAAAGTGATAAAGTACAGGTAGTCCTCGACTTACAACAGTTTGCTTAGTGACTATTCGAAGTTACAATGGCACTGAAAAAAGTGACCCCCAAGCCACAGCCGAGCAAGACACCTGCCTGCCCACCCGGCGATGCTGTGAGCATTTCTGTTGAGGATTGGCAGCGGGGGTGGGGTGTGTTTGGCTTTTATTCCCCCCCCCCCGTCTGCTGGGTGGTTGCAGCAGGTTTTGGTCACTTCACATGATCCTGGGACACTGTGACCGTCATAAATATGAATCAGTTGCCAAGCATTTGAATGTAAATCACAAGATCCTGGAGATGCTGCAACATTCCAGCTGATCGGCGCTTCTTCTGGGCTCAGCAGAAGTACCAGGATCAGCACCAAGTTCCAGCTGGAGCCTGGCGCTGATCCTGGCGCTTCCACTGAGCCCTGACAGCCCTGCAGCTCCAGCCGTCTCTCGCTCAGGCTTGTGAGGTGCTGCCACCGGTTCAGCTCATTCCCCTCCCCCGCTACCACTTTTCTAGGATGCTCACATACCATCTGCCAGATGCCAATGTACCACAGGTAGTACCCGTACCACTGGTTGAAAAGCCCTGCATTACATCTTTCCCCTCGAAATACTCATTCCCCTACCCCTCCACATTATATCATCATGCAGTCAAAGCAAATCCTTTTGAAAACCTACGCCGGCAGTCCAGTTTTAAAGAATCGCGGTATTTTGGAAACCTACCTCTCCATGTTTTTAAAAATGTTGCATTTATCATCCCTGGTGGTGATTTGGAAGGCCAGGGCTGCGTGGTGGCTTTCCAACACGGCCGTGTCGTTGTACAAAATGGCCAGTTCGCTTCCTGCGTTGCACAGGAAAGAGTTGGTTCGCCCAGGGTGATCCACATCGTGGACAGTGGCAGCTATCAACGCAGCAACTTCATCAATGGGATCCAAGGTTTGCTGAGAAGAATAAGAGGAAGAGGCTGGGAGAGGCTCAGGAAGAGAGAGACTCAGCTCAATGTTGCAAAGATGGATGCTGTAACAGTTGTACAGTAGTTCGAGAATCTCCCCTCGGGAAATGTCAAGGCGCCTGGGGTGGTCTCATCGGAGTCACACCAAAAGCGGTGAGATGGTTGGCTTCCTTAGATATTGAACTACAGGTAGTCCTTGACTTATGACTGCATCTGAGCCCCAAGTTTCTGTTGCTACATGAGATAGCAACAGAAACTTGGTTTCTAGGCCAGCACCTTGGTCACCTCACCGAACTGGCTTTCTTTATAATGGTTGATGCTAGTCGTCCTTTTATATTCGTTATGATTGAGAGTTGGGGAGAGTTGACATGCTCGGTATTTTGTACACGGATTTTTTTTAAAGCATTCTGTATGCTTATTTGTACTGAGTAGAGACCCCAAACTATTATAACTTTAAAAACTGCATGCATAATCATACACACCTATTCAACTGAGTTTTCTCCTGTTTTACGAGCAGTTGTTAAGTTAATAACACAGTTGTTAAGTAAACCTGGCTTCCCCATTGACTTTATAATAATAATAATAATAAAGTTGGAAGGGACCTTGGAGGTCATCTAGTCCAACCCCCTGCTCAGGCAGGAAACCCTATACCATTTCAGACAAATGGCTGTCCAGTCTCTTCTTAAAAACTTCCAGTGTTGGAGGGGGACCTACATGACCCCAGGACACCGTCATAAATAGGAGTCAGTTGCCAAGCACTTGGATTTTGATCACATGACTATGGGGATGTAGCGATGGACATAAGTGTGAAAACGGATCACACCAGTGCTGTGGTCATTTCAAACAGTCACTAATTGAAAGGCTGTAAGTCAAGGGCTACCTGTATAACATGGAACCTATTGCAATTCTATGGCATCATAAATAAGGCGATCTTATCATGGCTTTACCCTATTTTTTTTCTCCTCTACTGTATTGTCCACACATTTTACATATATGGATAGGCTGGTAATGTTATATATATATATATTTGTACACATAATGTCTTTTATTAGTGTTATGTATCAGTGATCGCATGACCTCTGTAGATGTCATACACTACACAAAATAAACAAACAAGCAAATAAATAAATAAATTCCTCACATGGACCTCATATAGAACCCTGAGGTTCACGGACAAGATGCCTGAATGCCAAAGGATCCAGAAGTGTAAACAATCTTAAAGACAGCGGTGGGGAACAACTTAGTAATAGGGAGGAAAAATTTCTAAAATAGCTCAACGAGAAATCAGCAACAGCCACAAAATGCTATCTGGCAGATGGAAAATTGGAGGGTTGGGAAAAGGAGCAGAGAACGAGATGGAGCACCCTGGAAGAAGACACGGTACGTTGAACTTTGAGATTCCATTCATCGCTGCTTCCCATAAGTTATACTTGCGGATGGTCCGTTCCTGATGCAAGGAACAAACTCAGTGGAAGCTTCCTTTTTTTTAAAAAAAAAAAAAAGCAAAAATTGCGTTTCTTAGGCCACCCGAGCAGTTTCCTTGGAACACGATGCTTACACAAACCTCAGATCTTGCTTGAATATATACACAGAGCTGATTAATGATCTCTTGGAACAGTAATAGCCCAAGCGCTCTATACATACTGTACTTTCTTTGGGGTTCTCCGGGCTTAGGAAGTGTTGATATTACAGATCCAAGATGATCTGAAGCTTACTAGCAGAGAATCCGCCTTCTGCCTGCAGTTAAAACCCCAAATATCTGCAGATAGAAGCAACTGATTGCAAATGATGGGAAACAGCTTTGGAAGGGACTTTGGGTTTTCTTATTCAGGTAGGCAACCCAAGGCCAGAGGAGGCAATAATCAGCTAAGGTTGTTTCCAAGTTTCTTTTCCTAAGCTACCAGAATTACAGAATAACAGTTGGAAGGGACCTTGGAGGTCATCTAATCCAACCCCCTGCTCAGGCAGGAAACCCTATACCATTTCAGACAAATGGCTGCCCAGTCTCTCCTTAAAACCTTCCAGTGTTGGAGCATTCACCGCTTCTGGAGGCAGGTTGTTCCACTGGTTAATTGTTCTCACTGTCAGGAAGTTTCTCCTTAGTTTTAGGTTGTTTCTCTCCTTGATGAGTTTCCATCCGTTGCTTCTTGTCCTGCCTTCTTTTCCTGCCTGCTCTGGAGAAAGGCTGACCTCCCTCTTCTTTGTGGCAGCCCCTTAAGACTTATTTTTGCTCTTTCCCAGACTTACCTTCACTCTTTCTTTAGAAAGGAAGTAGGCCGTGGCGTGCAGCACGTCCGCCGAGTGGGTTGAATTGTGGTAAGAGTTGGATAAGTGATAATTGGCTTCTATGACTTGCAACCAAGACCTCAGAGTAGACTCAGAGCAACCGAGAAACTCACAGATCCGAAAGCGGGCAAAGAGTTTGAGGCCAAGATAAACTAAAGGCCTGGAAGGAGGGGAAAAAAAGGGTACTTCAATTTCCCCTATTCTTACTTTGCACCAAAAGCAAAATAAACAGCAAGAGAAATACGAGCCTTTGCCCAGGAGACCAATCTCTCCCAGAGTGCTGCTACTCCTGTGTTTTTCTTTGCTTCTCCTACAAACCTTTTATGAGTTGCAGCCTCCAATTCAAAAATATTAAAATCCCAATATTCTTCATTTTCCATTGCTTGAGCTATGCTGGGCGGGATGTCGTTCAGGGAGATGGGTGAGATCAAACTGCCCGGTACTTGATGGGTTTCTAAAAAAAACAAAGACATTGGGGCGAAAGTATTACAGGCATACCTGGAACTCGAATGAGAAAACAGAGCCAGGAAAGAAGAATAAGAATAAGAATAAGAATAAGAATAAGAATAAGAATAAGAATAGGAATAGGAATAGGAATAGGAATAGGAATAGGAATAGGAATAGGAATAGGAATAGGAATGGAATGGAATGGAAGGAAGGAAGGAAGGAAGGAAGGAAGGAAGGAAGGAAGGAAGGAAGGAAGGAAGGAAGGAAGGAAGGAACCTTTGGACATAATAGGATTAACCCATCACCATCAGAATACCAGAAAGGCACACTCAGACTCAGGTCAAAGTTCATGCCACAGGAAGCAACTCCAAACAAAAGGCTCCAGAGGGTATAAAACCCGCTCCCTACATGTGCTCGCTTTCTTTTCTTCCAGAGCCATCTTTCTGTCTGGCTCTCCTTTTCAATAAACTGCAACTTCTTTCTAAAGCAGTCACCGTGTTGTTTATCTCTGGCTTGGACTGAACCATGATAAAGACTTTTCTTCCAAACACTTATAAACACTGAAAAACTGGAGACCACTTTCTAGACCAAACGGCTTTGCTTTAGCCTCAAGAACTAATCTCAATATTCTCTTTTTCCTCCTCCTTCTGTTTTGTCTATTAGGTCTGTAAGCTGGCCTGCTATCTTCAAAATATTGACGAAACTTTAAGCCTCTTAGCAAACAAGATACCTTTCCAAAACTATATGCCTCTTTAAGATGGCATATTTAGCTTGACTAACAAGGGTCTGGTGATACAGCAGTAATTACACAACCCTGCACATTGCTTCTTTGTTTGTCTCTCTTCAAGATAATGTTTTGGCTGTGCTATCCCCAGAATGAAATTGCGGAAGATCACACCTTTCAAGTATGGTAAAGAGCAGTACTTACGCTTTGCAGATAATATGTATTCATTCCCCGATAATCTTCGTAGTCCATCCTATTGAATAAAGTTGAAAAAGAATGTAGAATGAAATAAAGACCCTTCTTAAATGTGCTCTTTGGGGACATGTAATGGCACAAGGGGAATATAAATCAGAAAATGTTGTTTGAACCCTCTATCCATCTCCATCTAGTCTAGAAGCAAGAAGCAGACTCTCAGTTGGTTGGAGCAAAGCAAATTCTATTATCGCTGATCCTAAAAGAAGTATGCTCATTATCACTTTTTTTTTCCTTTTAAAGACCCTGGAATTCCTTTGCATTGGAGTGGACTTGGGGCGACTGGATAGAGCTGAGCATTTACTGGCCAGATGCCCTTCCTAATGCCTATGCAGTGTTCATAGCAATTAGTCATTTGCGCCCAGAGAGAGAATATCTGCTGCTACCTGGGATCGAACTCATAGCCTCCTGATGGTGAGGTGGGAGCTCCACCTCTAGCCACCACACCGCTCCTATGCTAATTATCACTTAATTGGCCTTCAAAATGGCATGTGGAAGGCCCAGTAAAGTAGGTGGCTATAAGATCTAGGGCAATGTTCACCATCTGGTACCCATCAAATGTAGAGAAATCCAACTTCCACTGTCCTTATCCATGAGGAACTTGGATGAGGAATTCTGGAGCTTTCTAGGTAGCAGAATTCCATTTATTGAGTTCCTTGGCTAAACAAACCTGCACGGTCCAATTTTATCTATTGAAAAGAAGAGAGGCAAAATCAGGGGTGGTTCCGAGCAAGAGATTGCCTTTCTAACACTCCAGATTGGAAATCGATAAGATTTTTCCTTTGTTTCGGCTGCTTACTGTATTTTGTGCTTATTTATTGATTAAATTACCATGTCGCTCGTCTCCCCTACGATGTGACTCTGATAAAAGCCTCCGGTGTCTTGGTCAAGAAGCCATCCATAAATTTAAAAGCAAATTGAACTGTATGCATCTTCAAACTAAGAGTTTTGTAAAAGCTTTTTTTTAAAAAAACAAAAAAACAATAAGCAGGTCTTTCTGCTGAACAGGCAAGCCACTCATCAATTTAAAATAGGCTGGGCTTTATCAGCAAGATGTTTGTAAACTGGTTTTAGCCCAGCAATTTATCCAGCTGAAGGCTGAGCTGATTTTCCATCTAAAACCAGTTTGGCTGATCAATGGAAGCCGCAAGAAACTCTTGTCAATATATTTGCAGACTGGCAGCTTGCACAGAAGCGATAGGTCGGGGATTCGCTATCGTTGCAAGATAGCTGCGGTGAGCAGATTCGGATTGCCATCAGCCGTTCCATCAAATATTTTGATTTTAATTACCGTCATCAAGCCACCGACAAGGTCACTTGTGTGGGGATCTTCATCTTTTGTGCCAAGCTGCGGAGAATACAACTCAGTAGTCCTCAAGATCTCCAGGACTCTATCCAACGCTTCGGCCACTGGCATGGGACTGCTTTCTTGAGCAGCGTTGATAATATTGATTACCTAAACAGGGAAAAGAAAAGAAATAACCCTATATTTACCTAAAGGGAGTACATTTTCCCTGAAATCATTTATCTTTCAAAAGGATGGGTCATCTAAATTGGCTGAGTATCATTCATTCATTCATTCATTCATTCATTCATTCATTCATTCATTCATTCATTCATTCATATCCAGGCTTTTACTATTTTTACAAATAACTCAAGACAGCAAAGATATCCAGTTGGTCTGAGAGCAACACCAGGCAAAGACATGGGAGTTTTGCAGCAGGAGAAAGCAGAATTTCCAACAGACTGAAGTGACCTCACACAGGAGTGCCTTACCTTGGTTATAGGTGCCTCGATTGTCATGGAATGTATGCGGGCCATGGACGAGTGCCTCCTCTGAGAACTTCCTGTGCAAGGAAAAAAATGAAGGGGCCCATGAGTTGGTGGCATCAGCTTCTCCAAACTGTTGTTGTTCTTACTGAATATTAGAGTTTTCTGCTCACTAAAATATTTTACATTGCAACGTAAAGCCAGCAAGCATCCTGTCCAGGGGCGAAGAATCAGGATCAGGTGATAGCTTCCAGTTAAACTGATTTATTGCTCATGCCTAGACCGAAGAATTTAGGCAACTAATGGTCAGCACTGATGTCAACGCTGCTAACATCGGATGTTTCGCTTTGACAACAGTTGGAGATGCAACCATTTTCTTCTTATGTTTTACTCTTGGAGTTAGAGTGAGATGATGCTGGGGGAAGGAATGTGCATGAGAGTTTAGCTAGACATAACAATACTGGACCTGGTGTGTGAACCAAGGAATGTGCATGAGAGTTTAGCTAGACATAACAATACTGGACCTAGTGTGTGAACCAAGGTTATTGAAATAAGAGATGATAAGAATTGGCGGGTTGGAGAACTGGAGGGAAAGCCTGCATTTCAAACTAATTGGAGAATGTGATTTGTGACTGTTAATTGGAGGAGGGAATTGTGCTTTGATACTATGTGCTCAGGGGAGGGGAATTCAGTTTTTGGCTTCAACTGTGTTAGTGCCGACACTATGCTTCTCAAATAAAGATTCTTTAAGGTAAACAATGCCTCGAAGTTCTTTGAAGAGTTTCCTCTGTCGGAACCATGACAACTAAATTGGTACTAGATAAGGATCAATGGAATTCAAGGTTTAGACCGCTTGTGGGAATGTAATGATTCCAGGCTGATTCCTCCTTTGACTCCACCCCCAGGCTCTGCCTGATCTTGTGCACATCCAACTTTCACCAGCTGAGTCTGACTGCATTATAAAAACAGCAGCTGGGGGAACAGCATGCACACACCCAAAGTTTACATCTTTGTCACTGCAAAAAAAATTTTCCCCCAAATGAAGGCAAGTGTGTGTCATGGATTTCGAAAGAAGCAGGAGACCCAAGGGTACTGATTATTGAGAAGGTAATTAAAAAAGGTAATTTTACACAAAAAAAAGCTAATCATATACCATCACTGCCTCGAGAGGTAGTGGATCGGACGTCGAGAGAGCCTTTTCTCCTGTCTTTGTGTCTGCAGGTCTGGATATCTGTAAAAACAAAGAAATTAGACCATCGCTACTGTGAGAAAGAACAGTCTCTTCGGAAGAGGCAGGAATTCATGGTTGATCGCTCCTGAAACTTGTTCTGTTGGCCCCAAATTGGTGACTGGAAGCGGTTCTACTTGGTTCTGTCCCGATGGTAAGATTAATTCAGCCTTGAACTAAGAACATGAAATAAGTCTGCTGCAGGAAGTCCTCAACTTATGACCACTGTTGTTAAGCAAAGTGGTGGTTAAACGAATCGCACCTGAATTTACAGTCTTTTTTTTGACATTGCTGTTAAACAAACCACTGCAGTTGCTAAATGGATCACGTGGTCATTATGAGAATCAAGCTTCCCTCACTGACTTTCTTGTCAGGAATCAGCTGGGAAGATCGCAAATGGTGATCCTATGGCTCTAGAACAGGGGTAGGCAACCTTGGCTCTTTTATGACTCTTGGACTTCAACTCCCAGAATTCCTGAGCCAGCATGGCTCAGCTTGGAAACCTCTCCCTTTCCCCTCAGCATGGCTGGCTCAGGAATTCTGGGAGTTGAAGTCCACGAGTCATAAAAGAGCCAAGGTTGCCTACCCCTGCTCTAGAACAATGCAACCGTTGTATACCTGCTGTTTACAAAGCACCCAAATTTTGACCGCATGACTGTAGGGATGTGGTGATGGGTGTAAGTCCGAGGACTGGCTGAAAGTCACTTTTTTCAGTGCCATTGTGCCTTCAAACAGTCACTGAGTGAAAGGTTGTAAATCAAGGACCACCTACATTTTGTTGTTCCTTTTTATGCTGGAACAAACTAACAGGAACAAAATTTGTACCTTTTTCTTTTCCAAAAAGTAAAGAAGTTCCTGACAGTGAGGACAATTAACCAGTGGAAGGGAAGTTGCCTCCAGAAATTGTGGGCGCTCCATCACTGGAAAGATTTTTTAAGAAGAGACTGGACAGTCACTTGTCTGAGATGGTATAGTTTCTCCTTGAGCGGGGGGCTGGACTAGAAGACCTCCAAGGTCCCTTCCAGCTTCTATTCTCCATCCAGAGGCTGTTTCTCCCCATGCAACTTTTCCTATAATCACAAAAAATGTCCCACCCCATCCAACTTCTGAACGGACCAGTGATTAGCTTTGTTGTTTTTTTTCTCTTCAGATTCGAAGAGAACAAACCTTACCGAGCCCAACTTTATTCCCCCAAATGGACCAGATTAATGAAATTAGATTTTGCCTGACCCGCTAAGTCCTACCTTACGAATACTAAACACAGTATCTACGGCCTGTCATAGCAGCAGCCAAACAAACATGCCCTTCGCAAGTTCTATTTCTAGCCAGGGTACAATTCAACTTCTGCCCTTTGATATATTAAATCTAAGTTATTGAAATTTTATCCATGATTATTACAGGGGGAGTAAGCTAAATTGGAGTCCTACCTAATGTACACATTAAAGAGTCAAGGTTTCTTCTATTCCTATCAGTTTTCAAACACAGCTGCCATTATTTGTACTTATTTAGTCTCCCCCCCCCCTAGGATAGCATTTTATTGCTGGGCAAATATTATTGCTTTTCTTGAGCAGTTATCATCTCTGCTTCAGTCTCCTTGCTACAATTCCTACAGTCCGTGCATCGAAAGCTTGAGTTTTCAAACCACGGCTGTGCTAACACAATTTGTCGGGCCCAAACAAATCCATTACTTTACACATTAATGCAAAGGTAAGCTCAGTTCAGCCAACAAGCTAAAATTCCTGCAACCACAGAATCCTGCATAATTGGGAGTAATTTGCATTAAGGTTTTCACTGTTAGTATCTCTAATTTGGCTCTTCCAAAATATGCCTAGAAAACACCCTTTTTTTTTTAAGAGAGAAAAAAAAACCCACATTGAGTCTATTAAGAGAGGATAACAAAGCAATTATGGAAACGCAACCAATTTTGTGGACTTGCAACATTATACCTGTCTGGGACTCGGCTTGAACCCGTTCGCAGATTTTTTCCGCCTATGAACGAATCGGAGCAAAAAAAAAAAATACAATTAATCCAAGTTGTATGAATCACCCCGGAATTACAATTTTATTTTATTTTTAATTGTAAGGCACCAACCGGTTGTTGAGGAGTTGAGTAGCTTTGAAACTGAGTTAATTAAATAAATCAATCCATTATGTTTTATTATTATTCCTATTTAAGATTTAATCTTCAATTTGATTCACAGTCTGGGGCTGGTAAAAACTTAACAGTTCAAGTCCTAACCAAGGACCTAAGAGCTATTAAGCTAGCATTTAGGTATATAGGCAGTTCCGAGTAGGGTGGTTTTTTTTTGGTTTTTTTTTGCAAAGTCAGGATATTCTGGTTTAATAAGTTCAAAATCTCCATGTATCTAGGCAGCCCTTTGAGTACTGAGCTTCTATTACAGGGGTGTCAAACTCGCAACATCACGTGACGTGTCGTGACGTATCACGACTTTTTTTTCCATTGCCGGCAATGGGGTGGGCGTGATTTTGCCATGACACATCCGGCCCGTGGGCCGGCAGTTTAACACCCCTGTTCTATTACTATGATTTCTTCCTCCATAGTTACTCAACCTCAATTTGCAAATCATAATTTTTTGTTATTTTTTTCTGCCTGTTTCTCTTCAATTCGTGCATCACCTGGCATTGCAATAATAATGAACCAGACTTTTTTCCTATTTTTATATTATTATTATTATTATTATTATTATTATTATTATTATTATTATTATTATCATCATCATCATCATCATCATCATCATCATCATCATCACCATCCCTTACCTTACCTTATTATTGTCGTCGCACGGTCTACTAAGTGACACATAGTGTCTAATTTTTCTGCAGGAATGAAACAAAAGAATGGAATGAGAACAATGTTGGTCTCCAACTTGTTAATGACTCCAGTGGTCATTTGCTGACAGCTAAACCTTGACGGCACAACAACAAGACTTACCCTCCCTGTCCAATGACAGGTATGATCTTCACATTTTGTTGTATGCTCTCGCCATTTTTCTTTTTGGTATAGTAAGTTCCTTGCCATTCCTGTAGACAGAGAAAGAGGAATGTTCTACCTTAAAAGATGACCCATCCTCAAAGCAGATCTCTGACTCGTTGGCTTGCACTGATCTTGGATGGTTGCTTAAAGGAAAGCACTGCTTTGTGAGGGTTAGCAAACTAACTCTACCCTTTCCTGGCGTCGGGCACAATGTTGTACCATCTGCTATAACCTCCTACTGCACTGCTGTTGGACTTTTTCTGTTGCTT
>NW_015386345.1:82184-92580 GCF_001527695.2 Protobothrops mucrosquamatus
CAGATGTTTCCCCTCTTGGCATCTAACTGGAACCTTGTGTCGTATACATTACAGCCAATTACCCCTGAAGGCCACCGTCATTGAATTAGAATTCTCATGAGATTTTGAGTGAGGAGGTTGAAATTTTGGGAGCTATTAGCACCTGCATGCTGGATGCTTTTCAATGCTTCTTTAGTTCTTTAATTCTGAAAAAATGGAATGTATTTGCTTGATCCAAATAAAGCTCCCCCCAATAATTTGTAGGGTTGAAATGAGGGGTCCTTGGGGCTCTCCGAGCTTGGTTGTTTTCTTGCAGATGTTTCATTACCCAAACTATCTATCTATAGACTAGCACTGAGGATGTTAACTACTTGGATAATGAAACGTCCGCAAGAAAACAACCAAGCTCAGAGAGCACCAAGGACTTCCTCCATGCTCTTCCCTTCCCACTTCCATACCATCACTTGTAGTAATGGACTGCAACTTCAAGTAGGGGGTGGCCCCAAAAGACCCATAGATATGCTTCCCAACAGAGTCCCAAACTACAGCCCGTAACATTGATCTATTGTAGACCAATCCCCAAACAAGCAACTTAAAAACAAAGAGGAGATATAAATAAATTCTCAGTGAAAGGCTTCTGTCTTACAAAGATATATTTTATCACCTCCAGTCTTTCCTCTTCCAAATTAGAAGAGGCTAGAAATAGGACACTGGCAGTTCTAGACCCACCTTTGGTCCAAACCCAGCTGGGTGACCTTGGGCCAGTCACTTTCTCTCAGCCCTAGGAAAGAGACAATGGCAAAACACTCTGAATAACCATGCCTACCTTTTCAAACTTGATGCAAGAATTTATAGTGTCAAGGAAATCTGCTTTTTTTTCATTTGTAGGCACTTCTGTTAGTTCCTTTCCTACTAATTCGCCTTTCTGATAGCCCATTACCGCTTCAAAGGCAGGATTTACATACTGTGGAACAGTAAGAAAGAAGAAACAAATGTCAGTGAGAATTTAAGAATTTAATTTAATTCAGCCTGAGCACTGATCCAGGATTCAGCCTTGATGCAACATTTTCTAAACTGTCTGAAAGTGTTTTCACTAAAACAGATCCTGACATGGATCTAAGGGCAGAGGCTGTTATATTACAGGGAACCCTTTTAGCTAAAAGGCTAAAGGCTAAAAGATAGTGATGGAATTGTAGTGCTTAAATAAATAATTAAAGGAGGCATTTAGTGAAAATGTAATCCCCACCCCCCTCTCACCCCTTCAGTGGGACTGCGTAGCACACTTAACCATTTCTTTAAAAATCTATTGGCTTCATTTACACAGGCTATAAACTCTAGCAACTCTCTCTGTGTGTGTGTGTGTGTGTGTGTAACTTGTTTGTTTGAATCAAATGTTGCATGAATCCAGCCTGTTTGGTTGGGTTACGGTTCAAGATATTGTAGAATCCCTGAAAATGAATGAGTTGATCAACTGGATAATCAAACCAGAGTCCAGTAGAGCTTGTTCCCCAGTATATGATTTTTTTTCAGCAGAGTCCATGGGTCAGATTATCCACAGAACATCATAAATGCCAGAATGGGTGGACTTCAATTGCCAGAATTCCTCAGCCTGCATGCTAGCTGGGGAATTCTGGGAACTGAAGTCCATCTATCTTAAAACCACCAAGGTTGAGAAAGAATGCAATAAGGTGCTGATGGGAGAACTGAAGAATTAATTCAAGATGGGTTATGGGGTAGTGGACTCCACCAGTGGTTACATAAAGACATTGAGGATTGAAACTTAGCCTGCCTCCTCTTTCTAGCAGTCTTAAAAAATCAACCTTTTTTCTTCTAAAAACAGTGCCGCATGACTTCAGGTCTTCTAGACCAAACTGGCCAAAACTGGTTTCAATTGTGAACCAACTGGTCTTGCTACCTTCCAATTCCACACAATCTCAGTGGCCCCCTGGATGTGGCAGAATTATAATCACTAGTTATCTCAGACAACACAGCCAGGAATGCACACTGGGAGATACAGTTTAGTCTCATCAACAAAGTAAAACGAAAGCATTTTGCAACCATGTCCGTTGTTGGAAGCATTAGCCAACATTTGTTTGGGGGATGCTTCGAACTGAATTGAACTCTGATTCTGCTAAAAACATCCCATTTCTTTCACCCCAAAAGAGATGCATAAAAGACACAAGGATCTTATTTTTCGGATCTGCTCAACTTTCTTCTCCCCTTGAAATGCCTACACCTGGCTTTTCAGACAAGCCAGATAAATATCACTAAGGTTTTTAATGACTTTGGGCTAAATACAAACTGTCATAAACTCCTGGAGCTTTGTGAAGATACAGTCTACAAAAAATAAACCCTTATCTAAAACAAAAGGTTTTGTCCTTAAAATGGATTTTTCCTCTCCATGGAAAGGTCAGAAAAATATGCCTTAAGGACAGGTTCTAAGGTAATTCAAGGCCCACAGGTTTAAATGTTTTAGGTCTGTGCATGCCTGTCTGTGCACATGGAGCGGCCAAAAGAATAAAATCATACAAAACCACAGGACAATATCTGACACTCATAAAAAAAACAAACAAACAGAGCATACCTTTGCAAGACCACCTCCTACCACATACCTCCCTTCGACCAGTCTGCTCCCACAGAGAGGGCCTCCTTAGGGTGCCGTCGGCCAGTCAATGCTGGCTGGTGACCCCCAGGGGGAGAGCCTTCTCTGTGGCAGCTCCTGCCCTCTGGAATGACCTACCCCCCGACCTACGTACAGCTGCGGACCTACGCCTTTTTCGCCGAGCCCTGAAAACTCATCTATTTCATGCGGCCGGCCTGGCGTAGTCTTAATTAGGTTTTAGTATAGGTTTTTATATGGGGTATTTTAGAGCAGGCCTTTATTTATTTAATTTGATTTTAGAATAGATATTTATTGTGATTTTTATTATCGCCTGTTCACCGCCCTGAGTCCCGTAAGGGAGATAGGGCGGTATACAAATCTAAATAAACATAAACAAACCTGTATTACGTGGTCTTCGCTTGTAATCTCGGTGGCTTCTTGACTTTTATCTAATGCCGTAAATATCGAATTACAAGCCCTGAAATGCAAACGAGTGGAAAAAGAAGCAGAGGCAATTAGAATTAAATCACACGACTTTTCAAGATCCAGAAAGAAAAGAATGAACTAGAACTGAAGAAGTCATAAACAAAAAGAGAATAAAACAATGGGAAGGTGCCATGAAATCTTGGAGGCTGAAGAAGGTGGACAGTCAACCATGGGAGATGTTTTAATTTGGTTTCCTGAGCTCCGGCAGGGGATCAAATTTGAAAGCTAAACAGCTTTCCAAGTGGAACCTTCCAGTCATTCCATTACTTCCAACCCCTTTTTAATCCCTCACTAAACAGATGGCGACTGCAGCCAAGAAATTAAAAGACACTTGCTCCTGGGAAGGAAAGCTATGGCAAATCTAGACAGCATACTAAAAAGCAGAGACATCACCCTGCCAACAAAAGTGCGTATAGTCAAGGCCATGGTTTTCCCAGTTGCAATGTATGGCTGTGAAAGTTGGACTGTAAGAAAGGCTGAGCGCCAAAGAATTGAGGCCTTTGAACTCTGGTGCTGGAGAAGACTCCTGCGAGTCCCCTGGACTGCAAGGCGATCCAACCGGTCAGTCCTAGAGGAGATCAACCCCGACTGCTCTTTAGAAGGCCAGATCCTGAAGTTGAAACTCAAGTACTTTGGCCACCTAATGAGAAGGAAGGACTCACTGGAGAGGAGCCTGATGCTGGGAAAGATCGAGGGCAAGAGAAGAAGGGGACGACAGAGAAGAAGGTGGCTGGATGGAGTCCCTGAAGCAGGAGGCGTGAGCTTAAATGGACTCCAGAAGATGGTAGAGGACAGGAAGGCCTGGAGGAACGTTGTCCATGGGGTCGCGATGGGTCAGACACGACTTCGCAATTAACAACAACAAAAAACAGTTAATGCAACTCCATATCCAATGGGCACAATCCTTCCTCCCAGACTTTTTGCCTTCCAGATTTCCTTCTGCTCCTGAAGAATGTTTGAATTCGTTGGATGTTTGGAAGCCTTGAGGAGGATGTGGAAACTTCCTTCCTTTAGTTATTTCATTAATTTGCATGCCACCTGTTAGTGAGAGCCTAGCTTGGAATATATTTATTAAACAAATTTATATGGCCGCCCGACTCACACGTTAATGTCATAGGCATGCCCTGAAACCCATTAGGTTATGTAGCTCTGGCTTATACAATAATTACAGATTATACACCACACATAAATCTCCATAAATCAGATTGCTATATACTCTGTATATATAGCATTATACATGTGGTGGTGCAGTGGTTAGAATGCAGTACTGCAGGCTACTTCTGCTGACTGCTGGCTGCCTGCAGTTTGACTGTTTAATTCTCACCGGTTCAAGGCTGATTCAGCCTTCCATCCTTCCGAGGTAGGTAAAATGAGGACCCAGATGGTTGGGGGCAAATATAGTCACTCTGTAAACATCTCAGAGAGGGCTGTAAAAGCACTGTGAAGCCGTATATAAGTCTAACTGCTATTGCTATTAAGAGCTGTGGTGGGGAGTGGCTAGAATGCAGCATTGCAGGTTGACTCTGCCCACTGCCAGGAGTTTGATCCTGACCGGGCTCAAGGTTGACTCAGCCTCCCATCTTTCCGAGGTCAGTAAAATGAGGACCCAGATTGTTGGGGGCAACAGGCTGACTCTGCAAACCGCTTGGAGAGGGCTGTAAAGCACTACGAAGCGGTATATAAGTCAGAGTGCTATTGCTATTATACCTATATAATGATCTGATTTTCTCCACCCCAACCCATAATCAGGGACAGATCATGGAGAAGAAATGGTCTGCTTTCTCTGGCCATCCCAGGCCAGTCCCTCAATACACCACTGTAGACTTTAAAAAGGTAAATATTTCCCTGTCCAGTTGTGTCTGACTTCAGGGCTCAGGGCTCCTCTCTGTTTTGTGGCCAAAAGACCCAGAGTTGTCCGAAGATATTTTCCGTGGTCATGTGGCCAACATGACTATATCCAAAGGCTCATGGAACGCTGTTACCTTCCCACCAAAGTGGTACCTGTTTATCTACTCACATTTGCATGTTTTCAAACTGCTAGGTTGGCAAGGAACGTGAGCTCACCCCGTCGTACAGTGCTCGGGTCTCAAACCCAGGCTCCAAGCTCAGCATCTTTAACTGCTGAGCCATTGCACCCTTACTGTAGACTTTAGCCAGGATCAAATCCCAACCAATTCCTGTGTGGGTAAGGACAGACTTTTCCTGCGCCAAGAGTATGAAAGATTAGATAGGCAGCATTACCTTAGTTTAAATTGTGCCTGTACTTCTCCAAATTCCAACTGTATGAGTTCATTGTAACAAGCCATGATGTTCGAGTTTTCGACGTATCTCTGGTTGTGAAGAAAAATAGATGTCAAGATCAAAAGAGCCGCTGTATTCCACTCATATAGTAATAAAACCTTGACTTGACAAAAAAAGGAGTTTTTCTTATTATTAAAGAAACGTTTATGAGTTATGAGCAACTCTTCCTCGTTGCTGTATGGAATGTTCCACAAGATAAGACATCCTTTTAATAAGCAGAGGTAGGGATTTTTATTATTATTTTGGGCTTCTTAAGTAAACAAACCCATTTGATCCTCCTAAAATAGATCAGTACTAGGAATCCTTGACATAGGACTGATCCTTAACCATCATTCAAAGTTACAGTGACCCTCCCCAGGGGTATCTATGGAGGTTCTCAATCCTCCAGGTTCACAATTATCCCAAAGGTGCTTTTTCAAAAGCATCTTTCTTGGATTTCTTTCTTTGAAAACATTTTCCTTCTCATCCAAGAAGCTTCTGAAGAACGGAAGAAGCTTTTGGGATGAGAAGTGAAATTTCTCAAAGAAAAATCCAGTTGCCTTTTGGAAATGCACCGTTGGGGCTGGCTGGCTGGCTAATAAATTTCTCTCTTCTTGAAGGAGATAAATATTTTAGTCAACAGCCTTACTGATAAGTCTCTGCCTCTGACCTGCTTATGATGGGATCAGAAAAAGCCACGCGTGAAGTCAGTCCAACAATAGTTGACTCCGATCGACAAAATGGCAGAGCCAACAATCTCATCATACCCTTACACCTTTTATACTGAGACCATTTATGCCAAACTTTCTATGATACATGCCTTTTCGTGAGATCTGAGGACCTGCCTTCAAAGGTAATGAAGAGATTTAACCAGGGCCTCTTCAAAAATCACCATTTCATCTGTTTGGATGCAGAAAATTAGACCATCACAGACCCCTTCTAAATAATCCCTTGGGTTATACTTGGTGGTGCCAAGAGTTCATCCTTTCTTACTAGCAGGTGCCTTGACTGGCCACCGAAATCCTGATTTTTCAGCCAAAGAATCAGGCCAGTGTGAACTCACCATAAAAGTCATATGATTCTGTGCCAGCGCCGTTGCAATTAGATGGCAATGGGTTTGATGTGAATAGCTAATCTAGATCATTCATTCTGATTGACCAATCCCATGCTTACATATTAACATATATTTCCTAAACACACGATTTGTGCACCCTGTTGTCAAATGCCGGGGAAAAATCAGGAGATCCAGACAGTTCAAATGGATATAAAGATTTATTGCCAGCTTAAGCTCTCTACGAGAATCTGAACTACTATTGGCCAAGGGAAATTAGCGGGAGATAAGAGTAGAAGGAATTCAAGGTGGGCTGGATTTAGATCACTTGTGGGTGCAAAGGGACTCATGACTGATGACGTATTTGACCCCTCCCTTGGGCTCAGCCTACATCTGTCTCCAATTCCTTTCCCCCTTACTCTTTCAGCCTCTCATCTATTGTCAATAGCTTTCGTGTAATCTATGATCTATGAAAATCTATCTGCATGGTCAATCACAGCTGGCAGTAACTTGATGACATGTCATCAACCAATTAGGATGGTTATCCTCCCCCCCCTTTTTTCCCCCGTTAGATTTCTCCTAGAGTAGACAAATATAAAACTAAGCAATCTGCCCCCAAATGGTTAGGGCTGTTCCTATTGTAACCTAAACATGCTGTCAGTAATCTTTGAGCTTATGTTCAAAAAGTGTAGAAATATTTTTCCCCCAGGCTTTGGCAAAAGCAATTTGAGATTCCCAGTGTGCACATGTAATTCAGGCGTCCAGTCAATACAGTATACGTGTGTGTGTGTGTGTGTGTACAATATATATAGGAAAAGATGACTATAAATAAATTGACATACCCTTGTGAAGCCTGCAGCAAGAAAGGGCAATAAGGACGACTCTTCGCGATCTGCATGTCTGGTGGAAGGAAAAGGAAGAACAGAAAGATGTTCGAGGATTTTATTTACCCGGTTAATCCTAGAAATATTATTATCCTCAGACAAGAGGCTGTATCTCAGATCAGTAATAAATAAACAGAAGTCCTTCAAACTTGAAAATTCAGTGGCTTTTGAAAGGCTGCAGAACTTCAGAAGAGAACAGAGGGCCGTAGAATTCTTTTCTTTTCAACAGGGATAACTTAAGTTCTTTTTCTCCTCCGTCTATACCCCCCCATGGACTCTGTTCCCTTCTTCTGGTTTGCTCTCCTTTGCAGGCTGTTGTTATGGTTAGCACTGGTTTGCAAAATCAAATACTCCAATGCCATCCTTCTCTAAATGGTCTCTTTCACTGCACCGGCCTTTTAAATTCATAACTGCTCTAGCCTCTCCTGCTTAAATCACAGCTATGAGACAGCAACAGTTCCATGGTGGGTTTTTTTTTTAAAAAAAATAATAATAAAGATCACACCCAAACAATATTAAAGCAAAGGTCAGGAGCGCGAGCGGAGAAGACAGGAGAAAATGTTAAACACTTTCCCAGCCACTAGTTTTTACTCCCTAAATTCAGATATTTTTTTCTCCCAGCCAGGATTTGAACTTGGAAATGTACTTGGCCGCAGAAGAACTTTTTGCTTGGCAGCAAATGCTCCATGTTTCGCAAGAACTGCAGATTTTTCATAAAGGCACCGCTTTTGCTGGACTGATTTAGAGGGCGCATATTCAAATATAAATACAGATGCTAAGTCACCACAATCAACATGAGCAATGCCACAGATCCCTATTTATGAAAACAAGATCACCGTGAATTATCCCCAGCTGGAGCAAACGGGATGGGTTTGATGGAAAATTGTACCATTGGCTGGCAAGGCCACGGCCCTCGGCTTTGAGAACGGAGGGAGGAAGATTAGGATAAGAGATGCAATTGTGGAGTTAATGGGAAACAGAATGCAAGAACAATTTAGAGAGGATAGCTTTATTTACCCATCTGCATGGGCACCAAATATGAATAGAACAGAACAGAACAGAACAGAACAAAACAAAACAAAACAAAACAGAACAGAACAGAACAGAACAGAACAGAACAGAACAGAACAGAATAGAATAGAAGGGACCTTGGAGGTCTTCTAGTCCAGCCCCCCCCACTTAAGCAGGAGAACCTACACCATCTCAGATAAGTGACTGTCTAGCCTCTTCTTAAAGATCTCCAGTGATGGGGGGCCCACGATTTCTGGTGGCCAGCTGTTCCACTGGTTGATTGTCCTCACTGTCAGGAAGCTTCTCCTTAAATCCAGGTTGCTTCTCTCCTTGATCAGTTTCCAACCATTGTTTCTTATTTTAAGAGACTAGAGGTATATCTCCTTCATGGATCGTTGCCTTGTTGTGGCAAAGAGGCTTGTGCAGCTCAAAGAAACTATGAGCTAAGCCGTGCAGGGCCACCCAAGACAGACAGGTCATAGTCTGACAAAACATGGTTCATTGGAGAAGGACATGGCAACCCATTCCAGTATCCTTGCCAAGAAAACCCCATGGACAGTACTGAAAGATATGATGCCAGAAGATGAGCCCTGAGGTTGGAAGGTGTCCAAGATCAATAAAGGTGTCTAATGTGTTACTGGGGAAGATTGGAGGACAGTGTGCCATGGACCATGGGCTGCAAATAGTCAGACAAAAGTTAGCGACTAAACAACAATGAGATACATGGTCCATAAATATGATGTAATCTCCAGCTAGACGCAGTGTTTCTCAACCTTGACAATTTTAAGGCATGTGGACTTCAACTCCCAGAATTCCACGGCCAGCAATGCTGGCTGTGGAATTCTGGGAGTTGAAGTCCACATGCCTTAAAATTGTCAAGGTTGAGAAACACTGAGCTAGCGTGAGGGAAGGAGTGAAGACTGGTGAGCTTGGAGTCCTTGCAGGAAAGGAAGGGATGGATGGAGACTGGAGCAACCCCTTCTTTGCCTGAGAATTCCTGAATTCTTTACCTGGCTGTTCTCAAGAGAATGTAATCAGTCTGTAATAATAATAATAATAATAATAATAATAATAATAATAATAATAATAATAATAATAATAATAATAATAATAATAATAATAATAATAATAATAATAATAATAAAGTTGGAAGGGACCTTGGAGGTCATCTAGTCCAACCCCCTGCTCAGGCAGGAAACCCTATACCATTTCGGACAGTAATACCCCAATCAAGAAATTGCCAAAGAAGCCAACAGTAAACAGCCCAACCAAACAACCTCTAAGATCACTCCCACCAACACTGACAGGGGCAAGAAACTAGAATATATAAACTGACAGTAAACCCCACTGCTCACTAGTGTTGATATTACCTAGTCTGAGTAATAAAAATCTGCACAAAAACCACCAAGCTCAGAGAGTACCAAGGACCTCTAATTTCAACCCTACTTATAAATATTCTTTATTAGTACTAAAAGGGTCAGGAAGGAGAAACACCTCATGTGCCCCATTCAGTCCCATTCAGTGATTTCTCAGGGACTGGAAGAGAGAACCAGCTGAGTCATGGAATCTCCTTCCCAGTATGAGTCTCACATAAAAAGCCATATATCTTGTGTGAACAGGTATTGTACTACAGCGGTCAACCTTTTAGACTCAACAGACAGGTGGCAGCAAGGTGGCAGATTCTTGTAAATAGGCAGGCAGCAATAAAGAAGCAACTCTGATCAGCTCAAGGTGTCGTTCTGGTTCTTTGTGCCTGACAATAATCCGCAGCATCTTATAGCAGGTGGGGGGAAACCACTGTCCTCTTCTCCCAACTCTCATATTTTAGCAGGCACCCAATTCAGAAGACACGGATCTTCTGTCATCACGTTTGGCTCCACCCACAGCTGCAACATCCATTCTTGAATGATCTTCAGTCACTCTATTTTTGTCTTCTCTGCCTACCAGCCCCATTCCTAACATTCAAAAGGCCAGGCTGCGCAGCTACATAGTCAGCTAAATGTCAGTAAAAATCAGAGAGAACGGGTCTTGATTTCCAGTTACAGGCTTCCTAGCCTGCCTTTTTGCATTTGTATATATTTTTGATAGGAGGCTGCAACAATT
>NW_015386345.1:92680-101570 GCF_001527695.2 Protobothrops mucrosquamatus
AATGATCTTCAGTCACTCTATTTTTGTCTTCTCTGCCTACCAGCCCCATTCCTAACATTCAAAAGGCCAGGCTGCGCAGCTACATAGTCAGCTAAATGTCAGTAAAAATCAGAGAGAACGGGTCTTGATTTCCAGTTACAGGCTTCCTAGCCTGCCTTTTTGCATTTGTATATATTTTTGATAGGAGGCTGCAACAATTTTTCTCACTTACCTCCGCACGACCCCAATAATAACAGTGTTTTCAGATGGTTTTGTTGTTCTAATTGACCTTTTAAAAAAAGTGAAGGTAAAGAAATTGAGGTGGGTTCCACAACGTGCTTGACATCAACACAAGAATATTTCACTGAGGTTCATAAATCAGAAGAAAAAAACCCAACTCCTAACCATTAATAAAGGCCAAGAAACTGTTTAGAACTAGTATGATGTAGTCATGAAAGTGCTGAACTAGGAGTGGGAAGACCCAGGTTCTAGTCCATCCTTAGACCCAAAGGTTTTCTGGGTGACTGACCCAGTTGCGCTCTCAGCCCAGCCTAACATAAGGTTGAGCTGCTGGGAAAACTGGAGAAAGGAGAACATAGACCAGGGGTCTTCAAACTTGGCCCTTTTATGACTTGTGGACTTCAACTTCCAGAATTCCTCAGCCAGCGTGCCTGACTGAGGAATTCTGGGAGTTGAAGTCCACAAGTCATAAAAGGGCCAACTTTGAAGACCCCTGACATAGACTCATAGGCCTGGAGGGGACTTCCAGTCCAATGCCATGCTCAAGGCAGGAGACCTTATACCATCCCGGTCAAATGATTGTCCAGTCTATTTCTGAAAACCTCCAGTGATGGAACACCCACAACTCCAGGAGGGAAGTTGTTCCACTGATTAGTTGTTCTTACTGGAGCATTAGGTGTGCCACTGATCTCCTGAATGAAAGTCAGATTATAAAGTGAACGCATCGAATACTTCCAACGTTATTTGGAATGTAAACACATCTGAAACGCTGAGGGAAAGTGAAGGATTGAACCTGTCACAAAGCGATCTCCACACCAAGAGTGGCCAGATGCCAAACATCAAACACCCCCAGGGCATCATGACCTTGTCAACAAGGCTGATTAGTAAATCCCATATTACAAAAGGCGATTGCAAAAAAGAACTCACCTGCATAGCGTTTCTGCATCAAAGTATCTCGAATGCCTGTGATCAATAATGATGATTTCATGGTGTTTATCCAAAAAACACTCAAGGGCAGATTCAGGTGTCCTGGCAATGCTGCAGCGGAATCCTGCTTTTTCACAGGCCCAGCAGAAGCCATTGCTCTGGTTGTCTTCTTTGGCAAACACTAAGAGTACCTAATTAAAGGCAAACAAAACAGAAAGAAAGAGAGAGATGGAGAAAGACTCTGATCAAAAATCTCAAATCTTTTGCACACAACGTTGGCCCCAGGATTCATGGACCCTAAGTCCTTATTAAGATGTTTATAAACCTTGCATATCCTTACAATCCATCAAATAGACACAGCAATAAAATGAAACCAAAGTAAAGAAAACTTTTTTTAAAAAAATTAAAAGAACAACAATCACAACATATAAATGAGGGAGCCAGTTTGGAGTAGTGGTTTAGGTGCTGGACTAGAAAAAGAAAGACTGTGCATTCTAGATTTGCCTTAGTAACATAGCTCCGTAGATAAATTTGGGCAAGTCCTTTTCTCTAAATCCAGCTTTAACTTGTTGTTGAGGGGAGGAAATAAGTGGAGAGAGGACTATGTATGCCATCTTGAATTCTTGTACATGAAAGGTAGGATATCCATCCATCCATCCAACCAACCAACCATCCATCTATCCATCCATCCATCCATCCATCCATCCATCCATCCATCCAACCAACCAACCAACCATCCATCCATCCATCCATCCATCCATCCATCCATCCAATAATAGAGAGGTACTTTGAAAAAAAGAAGTGGCAACAATTTATAGGCTATGCTGATGAGTCCAGAATGGAAGAATAAAAGGCCAGATCTTCACACCACAAACAAGATGGAGGAGGCCAAAAACTTTGACAGAGAAGGTCCTCTCCTACATGCCCCTTCAATTCTCCAAAACCATAGAGGACACCAAAGTCCCTCATCTCTAGTATCCAGTCCTGATGCCACAATTATGTCAATATGATGCCCTGTACAACAAGGCGATGCCACTGAATCTCACATGGCACAATTTTGTAGGGAGTGCAATTCATTTCACTTGCGTCCTGAAGCATGCACTGTTGCTTCCCTCTCTGTATGCCTCAGTGATAACCACATTTCCCAGGAGAAGAGCAGATGGATCTCCAGCTTCTCAAAAGAAAAGGATCGGATAGCCAGAGTAAGATCTTCATCAGATATCTTTTTTTTAATAAATATCTTATTAATTAATGTAATCTAGTTTTACAATCATAAGTACTTAATAAACAATGTGTTGTCCTGGGTCCATTAGTAATTCAGTGTACATTATTAACTTCTTCAATCTAGGCCCAATATTACACCATCCAATGCTTCCTCTCTTCTTCCAGTAGTACACATTTTCCCACATTAGGCAAATACAATTCTTGTTGTTGTTAATACATATACAATTGAATATCAACGTCTTTGTTACATTTTCCTAATAATATCAACTGTGTCGGTTTAAAATATCTTTTCTAACCAAAATATTTCTTAATTGCATTTGCACTTAATATCCATTTGTTCAATTAATATCCTGTTTTTCCCGCTTTTTAAAAAAAATTTTAATTTCCCATCAGTGTTCAAAATGTCTCTATCGCTTATAATTTCTCATAATAAGTTATATATACTGATACCTTTGGACCATTTCAGTAGTGGGATTCAGCCGGTTCGCACCAGTTCAGCAGAACCGGTAGCTAATTTTTTGTTGCCCAGGCCCAGAACGGACTTCCAGAAGCGGCACTCACGCAGAGAACCGGTTGTTCACATATTTGAATCCCACCACTGGACCATTTCAATATTCAGCTCAGTCGAATATTCTCCAAGCAACGCTTAGTTTTAGTTCCTACTTCTAAGCAATTCCAGGCATTCCAACTGTGCTTATATTTGGATTAGAGCTGCTGGAATGTCAATAAATCTCAACATTTACACCTACCTGTAGGCAAACACACACACACAGAGACACACATACACTCTGCATGTATTCTGACTGGGTTTATACCCTTTGAATTAAACCTGCCAGAATGACAATCAGTTTCACAATTTATACCTACGTATGGCTGATACATATGTGCAATTGCACAAAAGCCACCCCCACCCCCGAATTAACTCGGGATTTCTGTTTATTAGCTCAATGCTCAGTGAAATGGGCTGTGAATATCTGCTCTAAAAGGCACATTTTACGTGGCTTCGTTCCATTCCTTTTTACCATAGGATGATAGGGAAACATTTCAGCTGGAAACGCTATGGAAGTAGCCAGCAATCAATGCACAGACATTTCTTCATTTAGGTAACCAATTCCTGGACAAACCAAGATATGCATCTTTAATAGAGGCTTACCTGAAGTTGTTCTCGGTGAAGCCTCATGGGGCCAAATTGCACATCGGTTCCCGCTGCCTAGGAAGAAGAACGGGACAAATTTAAATGATATTGTGGGAGAAGAGCAGGCTGAACTGGAGGGTGTGGTTCAATGTGTCATCAGTTTGGAATCTTTGCATTCCCGCACGAGACCCAAGTCCAGGAAATCCCTGTGAATTTCTATCAACCCTTATCCAGAGCCTATTTAATTTTGACCATTAGTTGACCAGATTCTTCTGTACAGGTAACAATGATAAGCTCTTCTCTGCTTTGAACTCAACAAAAGCTTCCGGTTATTTGGGCCAAACAGATGTGCTGCATCTGGGCAAGGAAACACAGACTTCACTTCCTGGCTTCATCCTAACTCAGAAACACCAACTGTCCATTTCAACACCGCTTGGAATTTGCAATCAGTTACGACAACTCTAAAATTTAGAGTAAATGAATCAGTTCATTCCAAAGCTTTTTGGCTGGCCGTTTCTTAAGCGGACTAAAATAACAATCATAATTAATCATGAAACTTGCTAAACCTGTTACCTGTTTGGGTAAGAAAGAAAGAGGTCCCTTCCAACCAGCTGGACGCAAAAAACAGAAAGAATAAAAAAAATAGCAAGAAGTTGCATGGTTTCTTTTGATGCTCTTAGCTTTTTCTTTGATGTCTTTTTTTCCCCTTTCCTTTCCTTACTTTATATTAGCCCTTGTTAGTTTTTAGTTTCCTTTCTAAATTTTTTAATCCAAAGTATATATATATATATAAAAAACAACCTGACGCAAGCAGAATGGGGAAACAATGCATTTTATTTACAGTTGGACAGGCAATATTGTTGTTGTTTTTTCCCTACACTGCTGTTTTGGGTGCACGGAAATATGTAACAACATTTTAACAAGGAAACAGTGGGGTGATGTTACGCTTAACAGCTTACAAGGGGCTTACACAATTGAACTCTGGAGTGCTACAGAGAAACAGAAACGAGTATTATTATTATTTTTGCCTGGCTTCTGAATCTGAAAAGGAAGCGATGGAAGGAGTGCACAGAAATAAATGGAGGGATTTCGGTCTGATTTTGGCTGACTCCAAACATTTTGTTGTCCGAAAGAAAATGTAGGATGATAGTTCTACGTTTTTCACGCAGAGGTTGAGTGGCTGATCAATATTCACCCTAAGGCGTTGTCCTCTATTACAGTTGAATGTAAGATGCTCAAAGCAGAGATATCCCCCAAAATGTCAATCATGACTGCTTGTTTGAAGGTTCGCCCATCCCTTGACTTACAACCGGTTGCTTAGTAACTATTCAAAGTGACAACCAGCCCCCCAAAGGGAACTTATGACCTAGATTATGACATGAGCCCTCTACAATCACATGAGACAAAACCATGCCCGCAGCAAACCACTGATTAGCTTAATGATTAGGCTGCATCAAGATCACGTGAAGCGTTGATATCACTTTACAATGCCTTGGTAAGGCCACACTTGGAATACTGCATCCAGTTACCACAATGTAAAAAAAGATGTTGAGACTCTAGAAAGAGTGCAAAGAAGAGCAACAAAGATGATTAGGGGGCTGGAGGCTAAAACATATAAGGAACGGTTGCTGGAATTGGGAATGTCTTGTCTAATGAAGAGAAGGACAAGGGGGGACATGAAAGCAGTCTTCCAATATCTGAGGAGTTGCCACAAAGAAGAGGGAGTCAAGCTATTCTCCAAAGCACCAAAGGGCAGGTCAAGAAGCAACGGATGGAAACTAACCAAAGAGAGAAGCAACCTAGAACTAAGGAGAAACTTCCTGACAGTTAGAACAATTAACCAGTGGAACAACCTGCCTCCAGAAGCGGTGAATGCTCCAACACTGGAAGTTTTTAAGAAGAGAATGGACAGCCATTTGTCTGAAATGGTATAGGGTTTCCTGCCTGGGGGTTGGACTAGAAGACCTCCAAGGTCCCTTCCAACTTTATTATTATTATTATTATTATTAAAGACCACTGCAATAAAAGATTGTAAAATCAGGTTGGTCACATGATCAATTCATGTTATGATCATTATGACATACGGCCATAACAAGCAAACTCCATTACCGTTGTATGTTGAGGACTACCTGTATTCATTGACAAAGCATCAACCAAGAGACAGGCTTTTATCATGTAATCAAGGCTCCCATCTTGAATATTTTGACACCCACCCATATACAAAAATGTCCCTTCATTCTGCCCTGGGCTATGTAGTCCTCTACACTGCAGCCATGACTCTAATCCTTAACCCTATTTTTCTATTTATACCACGACTCCCACAAATCCTTGAACAGTATTTCTAGGAACAACTTGTAGATTTTGCTTTATCTTTAAATGAATCCGTTGGAAAGGATTTTGATAGTGCAGCAAAGACAGGATTTGAGGCACGTGCATGAGATTTATTATAAATGGATTCTGATGACTGTGAAAAAGGAATTTTTACAATGTTATCTTTCCCAGTAAAACCATAGGCTGTGATCAGATTTAATCCTCCAGCTGTCCAGAACTTGAGTAATTATTCCAATGAGTAATTTTAAAGAGTCAGCAGACGATCCCGCAAACCACATAAAAGTCTGAAAATTACACGCTTTCTCCCCAGCTCCATCACTTGGGGCACTACCGACCTTAAGATCCTCAGATGTCTTTTCATTTATTACTTGAGAAATCACCCATTTAATTTCCATTTTAAACTGAAACCCCAAAGAGGGAGATAGGAGGGAGAATACAGAATAATAGCATTGGAAGGGACCTTGGAGGTCTTCTAGTCCAACCCCCTGCTCAAGCAGGAGACCCTATAACATTTCAGACAAGTGGTTGTCCAATCTTCTCTTAAAAACTTCCAGTGTTGGAGCACTCACAGCTTCTGGAGGCAGGTTGTTCCACTGGTTAATTGTTCTCACTGTCAGGAAGTTTCTCCTTAGTTCTAGGTTGCTTCTCTCCTTGGTTAGTTTCCATCCGTTGCTTCTTGTCCTGCCTTCAGGTGCTTTGGAGAATAGCTTGACTCCCTCTTCTTTGGGGGAGCCCCTGAGATATTAGAACACTGCTATCATGTCATCCCTCATCCTTCTCTTCATTAAACTAGACATACCCAATTCCTGCAACCGTTCTTTATATGTTTTCGCCTCCAGTCCCCTAATCATCTTTGTTGATCTTCTCTGCACTCTTTCTAGAGCTGTTCCGTTGCTTAATAGATCTGTAGGGTCAGAAACTCATCCTTAGTTCAAGCTTGAACCTCCCACTGTAAATCTTGTCACTCTCGTTGGCTTTTGTCTTAGTACACATTCTCCCTTCCAGTTTCTGAAGATTCAGGGGCATCAACTTTACAGAGAAGGCTACCAACCATCTCCAGCCCAATTCAGTTCTTGCACCATGCGAAGATTTGATCTGTAGATTTCAGCAAAAGATGCTATGGAAGAAGGGGCTTGGCCAGCTTTAGCTAGCTCACTATGAGGCTTCTGAGACACTTTTCTAGTGATCCAAATAAAATTCACACTGTTGTTTTCAACCTGTTTTGGAGCTGTTTCCCCATAAACACACAGAGAGAGAGATAAGCGCGCGCACAGCCCCCTTCATGCTATGTATTGTTTTTAAAAAACAGCAGGGCAAATTTTTTCTAATAATGATAGAACAGTTACAAAAGACTTTCTCCTTTGGCCACCGAAAATACATGTTATTCATGCGGGAAGAAGAAAATGTGAATTCTTAAGTACATGAAATCTCTCTCTCTCTCTCTCTCTCTCTCTCTCTCTCTCTCTCTCTCTCTCTCTCTCTCTCTCTCTCTCTCTCTCTCTCTCTCTCTCTCTCTCTCTCTCAAAATCTCTCTCTCTCTCTCTCAAAATCTCTCTCTCTCAAAATCTCTCTCTCTCTCTCTCTCTCTCTCTCTCTCAAAATATATCTCTCTCTCTCCTTGCCTGTCAGAAGGGTGCCAAGTTAGTCAATAATTTTGTGTGCATGACTTGCAAAGAGAAAACATGCCCTGACCTAAATGACGTTGGCTTTGCATTTTTTTTGTTGTTGTTTTTTAAAAGAACCACTCGGTTACCAAATTGGCCAAGTCAGCAAAAAGGAAAAAGAGCAGACAACGTAAGATGCCACTTGTACTCAGCAACATTTCTAATTTAAGCTGTTCTCAGCTCAGTTTTTGAACAACTTTTGCTTCCATGCAATCGTGACTCCAATTTGAAGAGAGGAGAAACACCCCCATACCATTTCAGACAAATGGCTGTCCAATCTCCTCTTTAAAACTTCCAGTGTTGGAGCATTCACCACTTCTGGAGGCAGGTTGTTCCACTGGTTAATTGTTCTAACTGTCAGGAAGTTTCTCCTTAGTTCCAGGTTGCTTCTCTCCTTGATTAGTTTCCATCCGTTGTTTCTCATCTTGCCTTCTGGCGCTCTGGAAAATAGGTGAACCCCCTCTTCTTTTTGACAACTCCTCAAATATTGGAAGACCATTATCATGTCATCCCTAGTCCTTCTTTTCATTAGACTAGACAGTCAGTCATGTGGCTTTCTGGATACTTGGGGGCCAATCCCTAGCACTCAGCCCACCTCACTGGGCTGTTGCAGCACAAGGGAGAAACAGCAGTGCCAGCAGCAGCTGTCTGTCCAACTTCCTTGACTTATCCATGAACATGTGATCTAGATTAATCATCAACAGCAGTAATGGAGGAGAGGACCACTCGCAGGATAAAATATTTGCTCAAGGCATTCTGGAGCTGACTCTGTTCATTGGGGATTTTTCTGCATTATTCATCAAGACATGTTTTTCTAAGTGGGAGAGATTAATGTCTCCTTTCTCTTTCTCATCCCTTCTTCCTGTTGTCTCCCTAGCCTGTCAGAAAAAAAAAACCCGTGTTCCTCAGCCTTAATTTTTGTACCGTGCCTAAAGAGCTTTCGGTCTTCATAAGCAGAAGTAGGCAACTTTCTAAACTTTGGGGTTTCAACTCTCATCTGATCCAATAGAAAGAAACGTCAAACATCCTCCTATTCAAGCTTCAACTCCCGGTCACCGCTGGAGCCCTTTAGGATAACCTACTCATTTACAATGCCTTGGTAAGGCCACACTTGGAATACTGCATCCAGTTTTGGTCACCACGATGTAAAAAAGATGTTGAGACTCTAGAAAGAGTGCAGAGAAGAGCAACAAAGATGATTAGGGGACTGGAGGGTAAAGCATATAAGGAACGGCTGCTGGAATTGGGTATGTCTAGTTTAATGAAGAGAAGGACGAGGGGGGACAGGATAGCAGCCTTCCAGTATCTCAGGGGCTGCCACAAAGAAGAGGGAGTCAAGCTATTCTCCAAGGCGCCTGAAGGCAGGACAAGAAGCAACGGGTGGAAACTG
>NW_015386345.1:101670-113413 GCF_001527695.2 Protobothrops mucrosquamatus
TTATTATTATTATTATTATTATTATTATTATTATTATTATTATTATTATTTAATTATTATTACAGGTAGTCCTTGACTTACAACCACAATGGAGCCCAAAAATTCTGTTGTCAAGGGGGGGGGCTTTGCCCCATTTTACAACCTTTCTTCCCACAGTTGTTAAATGAATCACTGCAGGGATTAAGTTAGTAACACGGCCGTTAAGTGGATCCACGTTTCCCCCTTGACTTTGCTGGTCAGAAGGTAGCGACAGATGATCACAGGACACGGCGACCGTCATAAATACGAGTCAACGGCCCAGCGGTCTGAATTTTGATCACGTGACCACGGGGATGCTGCGACGGTGGCTGAGTGTGAAAAACGGCCACAACTCGCTTTTCCCCAGTGCCGAGGTAACTTCCAACCATCACTAAATGAACTGTTGTAAGTCAAGGACTGGCTGCAGCGGTGATTTCCCTTTCCCCACAATTCTATCCCCTCTCGTTCTCCACTTCAGCTACCTGGAAACAAGCTATTTACTCTTTTTATTTACTGTCCAATTAAAAAAAAACAAAAAACAAGCCAGTAACATACAGTTGGAAAAGATCCTAAAATAGTTATGGCCAAATGAGCATGACTGATTGGAATCAAAGGGCAAATAAACTAGACATTGACCTGACATAACCCATAAAAGCCCTTCAAGTTTCTCCTCTTGGCCATGACTCACTCTGGGCCATCCAGCCACAGCCACAAGCTACTTGTGTGCATGTCTGTGTAAGTCTAGTTCTTTCCCCCCTCCCTTTGCACAGAATTCAAAAGCTCCCAATGGCCTCGCTCTCTCCAAATATCGAGAGGGGGGGGAGGGGAGGTGCAGGGAGAGCAGAGCTGCTGGGCAAAATGGTCTGTGTTTCAATCGCTGCCTAATCCCAAAGCTTGAATTCTCAGAAAAGTCGCTACTCGCCTGTGCCCATTTGCACCAGGCGCAAAAGGGTGCCCCGTGGGGCTGCCCTGGAAGACCGTTCGGAAGCTTCACCGGGGGGCAGAAGGCAGCACGGGGAGTAAATTTAATGGCATACAAAGTTGATAGATAGATGAATAAAAATGCTTGGTGCAAGTAACACCACTATTATTTTATAGTCTATGACCGATTGGTTGCTGTTGATATATACACGGTGAGCTTCTGCATCGGAGACAAATTCCTTGTGTGTCCAATCACACTTGGCCAATAAAGAATTCTATTCTATTCTATTCTATTCTATTCTATTCTATTCTATTCTACAAGCTGTTTGATTCTATTCTATTCTACTCTACTCTACTCTACTCTACTCTACTCTACTCTACTCTACTCTACTCTACTCTACTCTACTCTATTCTATTCTATTCTATTCTACAATCTATTCTATTCTATTCTATTCTATTCTATTCTATTCTATTCTATTCTATTCTATTCTATTCTACAATCTGTTTGATTCTACTCTACTCTACTCTACTCTAGTCTAGTCTAGTCTAGTCTAGTCTAGTCTAGTCTAGTCTAGTCTAGTCTAGTCTAGTCTAGTCTATTAAGTTGCATTGGTCACCAGTGGGTTTCTGGATGTAACTCAAGGTGTTGATTGTCACCTTTAAAGCCCTTCCTAGTTTAGGATTGGATTACTTGAGGAAATTTTTCCAGTTCTTTCTACCTGTTCAATGCTTTGGGTCCCATTGGGAGGGGAGGGGAGGGGAGGAGAGGAGCTGAACAACCAATTTGTCAAAGGGAGGGGAGGGGAGGGGAGGAGAAGGAAGCAAGCAGGGAAAGCACCCATGAGCACTGATGACGTTATCTACTTTGAGTATTGAAACGTCCGTAAGAAAACAACTCAGCTCAAAGAGCACTAAGGGCCCCTTTCAACCCTGAGTTACAAATATCCTTCTTTAGTCTTCCTTCTGTCCCAAATACCACGCTTATTCTTTAGCCAAGCCCACCACCACCACCACCCCGTGCCCTTTGCAAGTAGCTATTTCCATTATTTTTAAATAACCACCCTGTCGAACCCACAATCCATGTTGAATACTGCAAGGGCCGAACGAATGTGAGTGTTCTCCACCTGGCTTCTTGCCTCTTTTTTTTTTTACAACCGGTTAGTGCAATTTAAGCTAATGGATTTACAACGTCTCTCGATACAAAACGATGTAAAAGGAAAGGTACAAGAACAAGACTCTGCTCCGGCGGTTTAGAGTCAACAGTAATCAGAAGTTAGAACAGCCAAAGAACAAGGAGTCCCAAAGCGAGTGTGTGTTTCTATTCGCCAGATTAAAAAGGACAAAGGTACAAGTTTTCCCAGAGCTCACACTGAACATGCTAAACATGGGGCAGTTTTGAGTCATAAGTGACTTTCTGCTAGAGTTACAGAGTAGACCTAAATCTCTACACCTATTCTAATTGTACTGTCAGGAAAATTCTTCCTAGTTCTAGGTTGGTCCTCTCCTAGAACAGAACCGAACAGAACAGAGAGAAAGGGTGGGGAGGGGAAGGGAGAGGAGAGGACAGGAGGGGAGGGGACAGGAGAGGAGAGGAGAGGACAGGAAGGAGGAGAGGACAGGAAGGAGAGGAGAGGAGAGGAGAGGAGAGGAGAGGAAGGAGGACAGGAGAGGACAGGAGAGAAAGGAGGAGAGGACAGGACAGGACAGAAAGGAGGAGAAGAGAGGAGAAGAGAGGAGAGGAGAGGAATCAGAGTTGGAAGGGACCTTGGAGGTCTTCTAGTCCAGCATCCCCCCCCCTGCGCTTAAGACTTATGGATTGATTCATTGCCCTCCAATGTATGTAGGATCATTCTTCTTTAAATCAAAAGTGATTTTTTTAAAAAAATTCCAGCTCTGTTCTTGTCCCTGCCAAAAGAAGGGACCAGTTATGAGCTTATGTGCACCTCCTGCAAACGATGGCACGAGGTCAGCCTACCAACGTTTCTGAAGACATATCCTTATGATGCAATTTACTGTCTAAAGCTGGCTTACCGCAAAAGGGCTTTAAATTAGTCACTCGTTGTTCCGGTTTTTTTCTTTCTGGTCGCTTGAGAATCGCTGGACAAACATAACGCCTGAGTAGTCTTCGCAAAGCATATTTAGGCTATCTGCGAACGCCTTGCAAACAGGGATCCAGCGTTCTTCTGAAAACTACAGGAAGCTCTCGACTTACGGCCCCAATGGAGTCCAAAATTCCTGTTGCTAAGTGAGACGTTTGTTAAGTGAGTTTTGCCCCCAGTTTATGATTTTTCTCGCCACAGTTGCTAAGAGAATCACTGCACTTGTTAAATTGATAACACGGTTGTTAAGTGGATCTGGCTTCCCCCGTGACTTTGCTTGCCAGAAGGTCACCCCCGGGACATGGCTACCATCATAAACATGAGTAGTGGCCAAGCGTCTGAATCACACCACCGCGAGGATGCTGCAACGGTCGTTAAGGGTGAAAAACGGTCATAAGTCCCTTTTTTCCAGTGCCGTTGAAACTTTGAACGGTCACTAAACGAACTGTTGTAAGTCAACAAGTACACCTGTATTACACCTGTGTTTAACATGTACTTAATGTTCTTTTGGCCAATGTCCATGTTGCAAAATATAATAATAATAATAATAATAATAATAATAATAATAATAATAATAATAATAATAATAATAATAATAATAATAATAATAATAATAATAATAATAAAAGTTGGAAGGGACCTTGGAGGTCATCTAGTCCAACCCCCTGCTGAGGCAGGAAACCCTACACCATTTCGGACAAATGGTTGTCCAGTTTCTTCTTAAAAACTTCCAGTGTTGGAGCATTCACCGCTTCTGGAGGCAGGTTGTTCCACTGGTTAATTGTTCTTCTAACTGTCAGGAAGTTTCTCCTTAGTTCTAGGTTGCTTCTCTCCTTGATTAGTTTCCAATTTTAAGAGATTTTTAAAAGAGAGAGAGAGAGAGATCTTCATTTTGCTCTTTTTGAATTTAGGTAAATCTGCGTTTTTCAAGCTCGGTTATGCATTAGCTTAATAAAAGTAGTATTGCTGAAGGAAATATTACTCTCTCTCTCCCTCCCCCCCCCCTGTTATTTTTCTAGGAATTTGCCTTAGGCGGAGTTAAAATCGATTTCTTTCAGCGATATGATATTGGAGCTGTAAGCTTTAATTGATTCAAAATGAGGAGATTACACAACTGAGGCTCCTCTTAGTTCATAAATCAGTGGAGCCAAGTGTGAATTAGTGAGGCTAAAGTTTAATTAGAGGAACCGCTCGTTTTTAAAAGTCTGTGCTGCTTTTTTTTCATTCTTTTGTACCCGGTCATTTGCTGAAAGTACAAAAAAGAAATCAAGAAACATTTGATATTAAAGTTGATTGGAGAGAGAGCGAATATTCGGACTGGAGTGTTAAACTTTCTGCCCCAGAGTTCTAATGGTGGGACCCATAAATTTGCAATAATAAATAAATGATAAATACATTTTTTTTCTTTTAACGACCCTGTAATCCAGACATGTCAAACTCGCGACATCACGTGACATCGCACAACATATCGGGACAGTTTTGCCATTGCCGGAAATGGGGTGGGCGAGCTTCCGGATGACACATCAGGCCCGCGGGCCACCAGTTTGACACCCCTGCTGTAATCCCTTCATCGGAGTGGCGTTGGGGCGATTGAATGAAGCTTCAGCCTTTACTGCCCGGATGCCCTTCCTAACGCCTGTGAGGAGTTCACAGCAGACAATTACTCATCGCACCCAGAGTGGGGAATATCAACCGCTACTTAGGATCAACCTCACAGCCTTCTGATTGTAAGGCGAAAGCTCCACTTCTAGGCCACCACGCTGCTCCAAATGATAAATAAATAAATAAACTTGCGATAATGATCAACTGTTAAGGATCTCAAGGGGGAAAGATGGTTCTGAAGGCGGAGTAAAGTGGATGCGTTAAACAGCTAATGACTCTTACTTATGAAGAGAAACAGAGCCTTAGCTGTTATGTTGTCACTCTTAATGATACTCGGAGTACCAGCATCTATAGCAACAGGGTTCTCCAAAGACCAGCTTTGCCCCCCAGGAGTTCTTATTTTGAACAAACAAATCATGAACAAAGAAAGCATACTTTTTATTTGCCGGCAATGCTCAAGCTTGCTGGCATTGGTGATGTTTAATAAACAAACATCACTAATGTCCCAGAGTTTCTTCATTTGCACCAGGCAAGATATTACGGTCGTTCCTACCACAGGTTATAAGTAGATCGATGTTTCTCAACCTTGGCAACTTCAACATGTCTTAAAGGTAGGCTGGGGGATTCTGGGAGTTGAAGACAAGACATCTTAAAGTTGCCATGGTTGCGAAACTCTGTCCTACAGGCTTAGATATATGAATATCTGGTGGAATCCTTGTTCTTCACAATGCGAGGATCCCAGTGTGACATGGCTGTGTTTGTGGTGTTGTCCACTCAGCTCAGTATTATGCAGGATTTATTTTATTTATTTGGTATTTATTTATCAAAACATTTTGGGAGGAAAATCCACAATAAATAACTACAAAAAAGAAGAAAAGGAAAAAGGGCAGTGGATAAATGGATAAAATGCCAGTAAACAAACTGGAGTGCTTACAAGTGCCATAAAAGTTTAAAGTTCAGTATTTCATTCATTAATTGATTGGATAAAGCTAAGTACACTGTATCATAAGCTACAAACCTCTGGGAAGTGTGTGTGTGTGTGTGTGTGTACGCGCGCGCATGCGCGCACCTCCAGCTACAACACAGAACTTCCTGAATATTTAAAGTGAATACATCTAAAGGGCAGACGGAAACAAATTTAACCCACCTAAAATAAGAAGATCAATGCAGGTAATCCTTGATCTTATCGCCACAACTCAGCCCAAAATTTCTGTCGCTAAGCCAGAGAGTCGTTAAACGAGCTTTGCCCCATTTTGCAACTTTTTTTGCCCCAGCTATTAAAGGAACCACTGCAGCTGTTAAGTTAGTCACACGGTTGTTAAGTGAATCTGGCAGCCCCCAGGGACTTTGCTCGTCAGAAAGTCGCAAAAGGGGATTGCATGACCCCCACAGGCGTCATAATTATGAACCAGTTGCCAACCTGCTGAATTTTGATCACGTGACCTGGGGATGATGTAACAGTTGCAAGTATGAAAAATGGTCACCGGTCGCTTTTTCCCAGTGCGGTTGTAACTTTGAACCAATGGTTGTAAGCAGTGGTGGGATTCAAATAAGTGAACAACCGGTTCTCTCAGTGGATGCCGCTTCCGGAAGTCCATTCTGGGCCTGGGCCACAAAAAATTAGCTACCGGTTCTGCCGAAGTGGTGCGAACTGGCTGAATCCCACCACTGGTTGTAAGTCAAGGACCGCCTGTAATTGTCAGAAAAGAAAGACGGGGGAAAACGCACCATTTGGGGAAATGCTTTCTGTAGATAGAACAAGATCTGAGAGGCAGAGATACGAGTATTCAAACAAGAAACCACAGGAAAAGCTGAACCTCTGCGTGCTGAAAATCAAAACCTAATGATAACAAAAGCAGATTAAAACACACACAAACTCCGTAGAGCGAAACACGACTGTAAGCACTGTTTAAACGGTTTGTTTAAATGCCCTGAGCGGATGAATGAAAGCTGAACGCCTATTTTATTGACTCAGAGAGGCTGTGTTGAATCACGTATCCTTTCTTCTGAAGGCATCTGGCCTGGTGGATGCAGCCTTATATGCAGCCTTGATGGAGAGGGTGGCAGGGGTCTGGCTGCTCCAATCCCACAGTCCCAGATGAACACAACAGGAAATTTGATGAAAATGTTCAGTGAGATGACGTCAGCAATGAGCAATACAGAAAGCTGAGAATCTCCGAAGAAGAACGGAGCAAGCTAGTAGGTGAGTTTGTAGGCTACCAACTCACTCTTTGGCATCAACGTTTTTCCAGGGATGGTCAACCTGCGGCCTTAAGGTTATGACCAGCCCTGGGCTTAGTTTCATACATCTCTGGGCCTAATCTGTACTACTACATTGTCTGAAGAGATCAATTTAGATATCTACTAGGATCAACCTCTGCGGTTTGTTTCAGCCCCATCTCTTACGTGCTTCCAAATTATGTCTCTCTGAGGAAATATGGCCCCTGATGTAAGCAGGATTGTGCACATCTGACCTTAAGCAGCCCAGAGTCACTGCGATGGGCAGTATATGGGTAATCCTCAACTTACAACTGTTCATTTAGTGATCATTCAAACATACAACGGGAGTTATGACTGTTTTTCACACTTACGATTGTTGTAGCATCCCCACGTGTTTCAAAATTCAGACGCTGGGCAACTGACTCATATTTATGAAGGTTACAGTGTCCCGGGGTCATGTGATCCCCTTTGGAAATCTTCTGACAAGCAAAGTCAATAGGGAATCCAGACTAACTTAACAACTGCAGAGATTCACTTAACAACTGTGTCAAGAAAGGGTGTAAAATGTGGGGGAACTCACCTAACAACTGTTTTGCTTAGCAACGTAAATGTTGAGCTCAGTTGTGGTTATAATTCAAGGACTACATGTATGCATTAAATAGAGATAGATAGATAGATAGATAGATAGATAGATAGATAGATAGATAGATAGATAGATAGATAGATAGATAGATAGATAGATAGATAGATAGATAGATAGATATAGATAGATAGATAGATAGATGATAGATAGATAGATAGATAGATGGATGGATGGATGGATGGATGGATGGATGGATGGATGGATGGATGGATGGATAGAGGAGTGGGTGGATGGTGGATGGATGGAGAGATAGAGAGACAGACAGTCCTGAGTAAACAAAAATCATTGTCTTATTTAGGGTTTGCTCTTAAGAGGGAATACTAATACACTGGATAAAAATTCAGCAGAAAAATGAACATGTACCCAATCTTTTATCCAGTACTTTTTTTCTTTAAAAAAAAAAAAGGTGCTGGAACTCACACACATCATACAACCCGCCTTGCCTACCCTACAAGGTTCCATCCAAAAAAGGTGCCGGAACTCCGTTCTGAACGTTCTATGGCAAAAAAAGCCCTGCTTTTATCTAAAAAATAATAATTAAGGAATACCGCTCAATTTCAGATTCAGAAGCAAATCTCTGTCCCAAAGAAATCCTTCTCCTATTGGAAAGGAAATTGTCTGCAACTGGGGAGGGTGGTGGTGGAAGGGACTGAGTGACAGAATGCAAAAAATTCTAAAATTAGCTGCACCTACCCGCCATTTCTCTACAAAGCAGAGTGTGTTGGCTGAGCAATTGCATCACAGTGGTGATCTTTGTTTCCACAGAGATTATGACGTATGGTCAAAGCCAGACCTTAAATTAGAAGACTCTTTTAAGAGAGAGAGAGAGAGAAGGGGGAAAAAAATCCACACTGATCTTTTCGTGAAAATGAATAGGGCATTCAAGAGGAAGAAAGCGCCCGTTATGCTTCTGTCCATCTTTGGCCCATCAATGTCATTTCCGAATATTGCTTTTGTGTAATTTTAAGAAGCAAGCAAGGTCAACCGCTGAGAATGGGTGCCTTCAACCCCTGATCTCTCTACCATGCTTAGAATGTTGCATAATTTTTACCAAACATATTCCAGTTGTTGTTATTACTATTTTTTAGTCAGAAAAATAGCCAGTTCTCCATTACTGTTATTATTAATCCCTACTGTAAATATTATTTCTTCTGCTGCTACTTCTGCTACAGGTCCTACTAATAGCTAATAGCGATACACATGCACAACAATAACAGAGGATTCCTGAAATGGAAAATTATCTCTATTCCACTCTGCATGCGTTGAATATTTTGTAAAATGAAAAAAAAATACTGCAACAGTTTCCTTCAGTATAAAATCTGTAAAATAACTTACAGGATCTCCATAATCCTGCATTTGATAGTGGGAATTTCTATTAAAGTCCCTTTGGGATAGCTGGAATTCAATCTTAGACGTCAATCCCAAAACCTCAATGCATAAATTTTGCTCCAAGTTCAAGCCATTATATTGGCTAGATGCTGACAATAATAACAATAACAACCAACAGCAAGCCACCAATTCAAAACAAAACTGCTAAAATACTCAAAGACCATCAGGGAATTGAAACCTTTACACAAGACATACCAGAAATTACAACACAGCACCTTAAACCAACCAAATTACAATACCCCAAACTAATTCAACATGGAATTCCACAGCTATAAAAATTATTCATGCAAGAATTCAACTACATAAAGAAATCAAACACAATAAAATGCCATAGAAGAGAATAACTGTAGCTCATGATCCTTGGTGCTCTCTGAGTTTGGTTGTTGGCTTGCAGACATTTTAAATATTGTAAATTATATGACCACCATCAAAGTGGTGGACTCAATTACAGTGGTAACTGCATCATTGGACACTTAAGTAATAATATAATAATAATAAAGTTGGAAGGAACCTTGGAGGTCATCTAGTCCAGGGGTAGGCAACCTTGGCTCTTTTATGACTCATGGACTTCAACTCCCTCTTTAAAACTTTTGAGAGACCAAGCTACACTCCAGGGGGGGGGAGTATTATTTTTGGAGCATTTGTATTTATTTTGTGGCTCTTTTGTTGTTTTAATTGTATTTTGTGTGTGGTTATTATAAGACGCTCAGAGTCTCTGGACTGGAGCAGTGTCTAAATTGCAATATATAAACGAACTAATATTGTAAATAAAAGAGTTACCCCATCCTATTTCTCACAGCTAGTGGCCCTGTTCAGTACTTAATGCTCAAGAACCTGTATTTTAAAAACTAACCATTATTTAGTCCTGAAAGTATTTATCAAAGCCTGAGAAATTGCCTTGACAAAGAGGTACTTAATGCATTCCTACAGGGTAACTACTGTCCACTTACAGAAAGGAAACAGAATGATATTTGATATTTGTATTTATATTTATATTTTCCCACAGGGAAGGACTGCTCAGCTGAGTTTTTGATATCCAGCTTTCTGTGGGAAGGGAAAATATGGGGAAACCCAATTATGTATTGACTTCCTCTTCCTCCAGTCTAAAGTGGCAAAGTCCAGGAACAGGATGAAAATGCATCAAAAGCTAAAACTTTTGTGGCATCACTTTTGCGTATGGTAATCTGAATTTGGACCCAGGATTTCAGGGGATACAAATGCTGTTGAAAACAGTACAAGATGACTCCATGTGAGCAACATGGTTAACTAAGACGGAGTCCCACGTCAATAACCCTGAGGATGCTAGATGATGATGCTATTAAGCTCTAATGGTATAGAAACAGCATATAAAAATAAGACACCCAATTTAAGAAAAATAAAATAAAGTGCTAAGATTCCTAGAGCATCCTAATCCTTAAATGTGGCATAAACATACACACCACGCAAACACAGACGCTGAAGCTTCTCACGACTCTGTTGGCAAAATCACTTGATAATGTTTCTGAAGGCTCGTGTGTTACTTCTAAATTGATGTCAATTGGAGATAAAAGCTTTTATACTCAAAATGCAGTCTCTGAATGTCTTTATGAAGGAGGCAAATCTCAGCGACGCTAAGAGGGTGAACGAATAAAGAGTAAAGTGCAGTTTTGGTCCAGCAGAAAGATTGACAATATAAGAACGGCATCAGATCCAGATGGGCAATCATCCTAGACGGAACAGCATCTGCAAGCAATATGGCCAGACAAATGGGATGCAAGACGGTCCTTTATGTCATGGGTTCCCAACCCCCGGTCCATGGACTGGCACCGGGCTGCAGCATGCCAGCAACCGGTCCACACAAACAAGCAAAGCCTCATCCACACAAAACCACGCACCCTCCGGTCCATGGAAAAACCTTTCTCCACAGAACCAGTCCCTGGTGCCCAAAAGGTTGGGGGGGCTCTGCTTTATGTCACTACTAGTTTATTAAAACTAAGAAAAGTATCCTTAGGAGAAAAAAAATTATCTCCTTTCTGCTGACCTAAAGCAACCAGCCTGCTTGCACACTTGCAGCGATTAAGCAAGGTAAGGAAAAGAGATGTGTGTGTGCTTCTGTGAAACCGTGCCAAGAACTTCCCCAGAGCCTGTTCGTGCCATCTAATTTATTCCAGCAACTTCCAGTTCCATTAACAGAGAAGATATCTTTACTGTTAAGCACCGGTTTCTCAGAATATTGAAGAGAAGAAAAAAAGTATGCTTTTTGCCTCATCCTGCCTGGAAGACCCGGCGGCTTACATTTACGTAAACATGGAAAGAAAAGAAAAGCATGCAATAATGGAAAATGAAACTCTAGAAAGAGTGCAGAGAAGAGCAACGAAGATGATCAGGGGACTGGAGGCTAAAACATATAAGGAACGGTTGCTGGAATTGTGAATGTCTAGCTAGCCTAATAAAGAGAAGGATGAGGGGTGACACGATAGCAGTGTTCCAATATCTCAGGGGCTGCCACAAAGAAGAGGGAGTCAAGTTATTCTCCAAAGTGCCTGAAGGCAGGGCGAGAAGCAATGGATGGAAACTAATCCAGGAGAGAAGCAACCTAGAAGTCAGGAGAAATTTCCAGACAGTGAGAACAATTAATCAGTGGAACAACCTGCCTCCAGAAGTGGTGAATGCTCCAACACTGGAAGGTTTTAAGAAGAGACTGGACAGCCGTTTATCTGAAATGGTATATGGTTTCCTGTCTGAACAGGGGGTTGGATCAGATGACCTCCAAGGTCCCTTCCAACTTTATTATTATTATGGATCATCGCACAGTCAGCCAGATGTTCAGACTGGATTTGGCATTTTGTCTACCTATTGAGTCCTTACCCAG
>NW_015386345.1:113513-122254 GCF_001527695.2 Protobothrops mucrosquamatus
AGTTTGGCTTGGACAAGTGTGCCACACTTACTATCAAACAAGGAAAAATAGTGAGAACTGAAGGAATCAAGATGCCCCACGAAAATAACATTAAGAGTCTGGATGAGGAAGATTACTACAAATACTTGGGTATCCTTCAAGCTGACAACATCAAGCACACTGAAGTCAAGAAAAAGATTAGAGGTGAATACATCAAGAGTGTGAAGAAGATCTCAAAGTCCAAACTCAATGGAGGAAATACCATAAAGGCAATCAACACCTGGGCAATTCCAGTCATTAGATACACAGCTGGAATAGTGGACTGGACTCAAGCAGAACTAAAAGCAATGGATAGGAAGACCAGAAAAATAATGACAATGAATCATGTTATTATTATTATTATTATTATTATTATTATTATTATTATTATTATTATTATTATGCATCCTATCTAAGCACCCAAATTTAAAAGAAAATACAGCAATGGGAGAAATGTGCTTGATGAATTGCGCATCAATGATAAGAAATAGGCTTTGCAGTTCTTTTTAACTTTGGAAACCGAGTTGGGCAGTTTCTGACGACTGGGGACTACGATTAATATACTCATGACTTGGCAGGGCCCCTGTTACAAGGGGCTTCTCTCTGTTCTCCCCATTTCCAGCTAAGGAGATTGTTTTTTGTTTTTTGCTTTTTAAAACTCAGGCCTCTCTCATACATTAAGGCTGCACGTACAGGTAGCCCTGGACTTACGACCACAGCTGAGCCTCAGATTTCTGTTGCTAAATGAGACTTTGCTAAGGGAGGTTTGCATCACTTTATGGCCTTTCTCATCACAGTCGTGAAGCACTGCAGTCATTAATCACACGGTTGTTAAGTGAATCTGGGCTTCCCCGTTGACTTTGCCTGTCAGAAAGTCTCACAAAAGAGGATCACGTGACCCCGGGATACTGCAACCCGTCATAACTATGAGTTTCGTTCCCATGGCCATGGGGAAGCTGCAATGGTCGTAAGTGTGAAAAACGGTCGTAAATCATTTCTTTCATTGCCGTTGTAACTTTGAACAGTCACTAAGCGTACCGGTATTTGAGACTGGAACCTTCTCACTTTATCCTCCTAACACTACGGGGCTCCTAGGCATGTCGTGCTGATCCCCTTTTAGTGACGTTGCTGCTTTTGAATTGCGTTGCGAAATTAAAGCACAGCACATTTCAAACCATGTTTAAAGTTCATCTGATGTAAACAACAACAACAACAACAAAAAACTAAATGAGAACTGAGTGACTTTCTGTTGCATCTCTAGCTATAGTGTTTATCATGCTGGCAGGGGACTGCGGAAATACTTTGCAGCACACGACCAAAACAGTACGTCATTAACTAGTGTGTGAAATGGCAAGACAGACACTGCACTGTGCCTCCGTAGCCAGTTGCAAGAATGTATTTTTTTGTCTGTCTTTAAGATCAACACATCTACGAAATCTAGGGGTAAACTTGGAAACACCACAATTATTTCGACATCCGATCTGCTCAATTCGAAAATGCTTCCCCAGGAAACCGTTTGCAATTTTACAAGGACAGAGATGGCTATATTTTTATTTGTATTGTATTTACAGAAATTCTAACAGCAATGTTTGCTAGTTTGATCCTTAGTAAAATATGAATGATTGTTCAAGAGGAGGACTGAATGAGTTGTGACCCAGATATTATTCACGTTGCAATTCATTAAATCAGGAGTCTTGGCTGAAAATGACTTCAAAATGACTTCAAAGCCAGAAAGTTAGAAAAAAAAAGATGTGTGCCTGAATAGGTTTAATGACCTAAACCGCTGTATATTCTCTTACTGTTGGCTTCTGTTCTCTGGAATTCTTTTTTTTATATACTAGAAATGTTTATTTCCCATATGGCTCTGTTATGATCTGAGATTAAAAGCTGCATTTTATAATTTGTATGTGAAAAAACTACAGTGGAATGTGTAAATATAAAGAGAAAAAATTGCAGTGACTTTAAGTGACAAGAAATCAGGCAAGTGCAAGGGGGCTACGCAGATTTGATTTTCCGTATCTGGAAACTTAAACAATGCCATTTTAAGTGTGTGTGTGTATACACACACACTCAATTGATAATTGTAGTAGTTGGTGATGGAGTGTAGATAAGTGTGTTGTTTTTCTTGACTGTTTCATTTGTTAAACCAAAGTGCAACTTTTTCTAAACAAAAGGTTACGTTTTGCCTAGGACTGCACTTCAAAGAATCGTAGTTGTGGCCAGAATCAAAAAATAAATAAATTTGACTTCATTTGATTTAGAAAATGATTACAATCATGCATTTGATAATTTTCCCCTTGGGCTTACTGAAGCTTACAATTTAGCAGCAACTTTTGCACATTTCTAGGGACTGCGTCAATTCTTTTTAGCTGGACCTTTTTAAGGCCTAAGGTATTTATTTATTAATTGTGCTCCAATAATTGGGAGTTTTCGGAGTGGCATCCAATCAGTTTAAATATTATTTAATCATTAGCGAGCTACAAAACCAGAGAAATCGAGGGATGAAGAACGGAATGTACGGTCTACTATAATCAGAGATAGTTGATTAAAAAAAAAAACTTTCCGCATTGCTTTATTCAAACTTAACCGCATCGTTGCCAAGTAAAACTGTACTCAGAAAACCCACAGCCTAGGAGAAAAAAAACACCACATATAAATACAAAGGGATAGGGAGAGGAAATCAGATTGTGTTACAAAAGAAATTAAACATTCTGTAGTTTTGTAAGTGTACAAAACTACCCAGATGATCACAGTTCACTTTGGCACAGCTAAATGTCTATGGAGATTCTCAGTCCTCCAGGTCATGATAGTCCCAAAGGTGCTTTTTCACGAGGCAAATGTCTTTGAAGACATTTCGCTTCTCATCCAAGAAATTGCTTCAGCTCTGACTGGACGGTGGGGAATGGAAGGATTTATATTCCTTGCAGAGAGCTGGTCATTTACCTTCTTGTAGAGAGTCATCGATGCCACTTGGAGGTTTATCTGTGTCCTCAAAGTCACCTAAGTGGTGCAAATGGGTGTGGAGCCTACCTTTCAACAGTTCCAAGAATGCTCCACACCCATTTGCACCGTTCAGGTGACCCTGAGGACACAAATAAATCTCCAAGTGGCCTCAATGACCCTCAGAAAGAGTCCTAACAACCAGATGACTGCAAGGAATATAAATCCTCCCATTCCTCACCATCCAGTCAAAGCTGAAGAAGCTTCTTGGATGAGAAGCGAAATGTCTTCAAAGAATAACAAGGAAGTCCAGTTGCCTCTTGAAAAAGCACCTTTGGTACTTGTTCTGCTAACCATTCATCGGAAGAAAATAACTGAAAATTACTGGCCTGTCACCAAGTGTGTGCAAGACAGAGATTGCCTGTAGACATTGATGAAAACAACACAAAGACATTGTTCCACAGCTGTTCATATCGTTCAAGGCTTACAGCTGATTAACGATATGCCATCATGTTGGTGTCAACCTTTAGCGACCACTTAGAGAGATTTTCTCCATGGCTTCCATGACCTGATCCTTCACATCTCCCTATCACCTATCACCACTGTAATTGAATCCATCCATCGTGCTGCTGATCATCGTCTTCTCTTTCCAGAGAAGTTAGGTCCTAATGTGTCTGAAGTAGGATCATTTGAGCCTGATTATTTGTGCCTCAAACGAGACCTCTGAGTTCATTTGTTAGTGATCCATGAATTGTTTCTCTAGCTGTCCATGACATTCTTAGAAGTCTCCAATACCAAAGTTCAAAAACATTGATGAAGATGTTATCCATTCATTCATGTCCAACTCTGGGCGAGTCTATGGACATTATGGATTCTCTCTCCACATCTTCTGATCTTGCACTACTTCTTTGAGTTGTTCTATGCTCTGGCTGGTGTCAGCTTTGATAGTGTCCAACCACCGTGTTCTTTGATGGCCTGGTTACTTTTTACCGCTAACTCTCCCAAACATAATTGCTTTCTCCAGTGAATTCCCACGCATGACATGGTCAAAGTAAGTGAGACATAGTTTGTGATTCAAAGCATTAGAACCAGCTTTCTAAAGTGTTTCTTTACTATCCAGTTCTCACTTCTATAGAGTCCTCTGGGGAATACCACTGCTTCTTGCAATAGTCTGATCTTAATTGGTGTAGGTACATCATGGCGTCTAAATATTTTTCCCAAGGATTTCATGGGTGCTCTACCAAGTGCTAGGCTGTGGAGTATTTCTTAATTGTTTATTGTTAATGGTTAATCCAAAAAGACACAAATCTATTTATTTTTACTGTCAATTCTAAGGCTGCCTGTTGTCCTTTAATTTTCTGTATCTTTAAGTTCAGTCCAACGTCTTCACTGTGTTCCTTGACTTTTATTACTAGAGCTTGCAGATCCTTTAATATGTTGCATTAAAAGACAAAATGTCCCTCTTTTCTAGAAAGTTTGAGCTAAACCTCAGGGCTTTATTTGACCAGTTTGACGGGCTTAGTCGAAAATCATTCTTTTTGCAAAATGAAAGAGAGAATGGAAAAATGGAATCTAGCCCTGATTTCTCAAAGTAAACACCAGTCCTTCGCTCTCATCTCAGCTTGCTCTTGGGAGACAAATGGGTGATCCTCAAAAGTCCATTTTGTCCCTGGAAACTATGAAAAGACCAACTTCGCCACAACATTTGGAGGAGACCAAGTGTTTCCCTTACATTTCAGAAAGTGAGTTCTTGAAACAGCTACTGGCCTTTAAAATCGACGCAGGAAAGTTTGACTTCATTTCTTTTGTTGCTGCTAACAAAAATGAGACCTCGGGGAAAATCTGTACGTACAAGAGAATGTTTAGAAACTTATTTGTTTGCCCTGACGGACCAACTGCATCAGCTGCTTGGCCCTAGGGGACATTTCCCCCAAAGATCCTTTGTTCTTCTCAGGGCGATAAACACAGTCAATTCCTTGTCGCAGCAAAATAATGCAGTGAAAAACAACCATTTATCACCAGGAAGAAGCAGCGCTTAATCGTGATCACTGTACACAGGCAAGTCTTTGACTTACGGCCACAACGGAGCCTAACCTTTATGTTGTTCAGTGAGACATTTCTTCAATGAATTTTGTCCCGTTTTATGAGCTTCCTTGCCACGGTTGTTAAGTGAATCTGGCTTGTCAGAAGATCGCAAAAGGGGATCACGTGACCCCGGGACATGGCAACCGTCATAAGTACATGCCAGTTGCCAAGCGTCCAGATTTTGATCACGTGACCGCGGAGATGCTGCAATGGTCAGAAGTGTGAAAAACAGTCAGAAGTCATTTTTTTCCATTGCCGTTGTAACTTCAAACGGTCACTATGCGAATTTTTGTAAGTCAAGGGCTAACTATATAGTAGCAGGCTCTTGCAATTCTGAGTGTCCTTCCCATTCCCTCAGTTCTAATAATAATAATGATAAAGTTGGAAGGGACCTTGGAGGTCATCTAGTCCAACCCCCTGCTCAGGCAGGAAACCCTATACCATTTTGGACAAATGGCTGTCCAGTTTCTTCTTAAAAACTTCCAGTGTTGGTGCATTCACCACTTCTGGAGGCAGATTGTTCCACTGGTTAATTGTTCTAGTTGCGAAGTCATGTCCAACCCATCGCAACCCCATGGACAATGTTCCTCCAGGCCTTCCTTCCTCTACCATTTTCTGGAGTCCATTTAACCTCACGCCTACTGCTTCAGTGACTCCATCCAGCCACCTCCTTCTCTGTCGTCCCCTTCTTCTCTTGCCCTCCATCTTTCCCAGCATCAGGCTCTTCTCCAGTGAGTCCTTCCTTCTTATTAGGTGGCCAAAGTACTTGAGTTTCAACTTCAGGATCTGGCCTTCTCAAGAGCAGTCAGGGTTGTTCTCCTCCAGGACTGACCGGTTGGATCGCCTTGCAGTCCAGGGGACTCGCAGGAGTCTTCTCCAGCACCATAGTTCAAAGGCCTCCATTCTTTATTCCCTCAATATCTCTTCATATAAAGTAGGGAGGATCTTATCTGACACGTTTTCCCGTGTTACTTTCTTGGCCCAGGCTCAGATCCTTCTTATCTACCCATTGCACTGATAGCAGCTCTTTCTCCTTTAAGACCATTTTTCCCTCTGCTCTCTATTGGAAAGAACCAATGTGAGGAACATCNAGAAAGAGGGGGAGAGAGAGAGAGAGAGAGAGAGAGAGAGAGAGAGAGAGAGAGAGAGAGAGAGAGAGAGAGAGATGATATAGACAGACAGACAGACAATGATCAGAATTCCAAACAAGCTGTAGGCAGGATATTCTGTGAATTTTAGCCCTTATTCACCAGGAAATTACACAAAGGGTTATAAATGTAGCTCATAAATATAATTTAGGATTCTGATTTCGCTAGCTCAGCTCTATCTGGCAAATAACAGGGAACTTTCAAGGACTGTAATAAAGCAAGTTCTTCAAGAGCATACAACTGTGCTTTCCCGATGAGTACACATTCAATCTATAAAACCGAGGTAACTTTTTTTTTTTCCTTTAAAAAAAGTTAGAGGACACCCCGATTAGCTTCTACTTTTGCAGGAATTCAAATTTCATTCTACTCCATCTGGATCGTCAAACTCGGCTTCCAACAACACAAAAGAGCCAAGGCAGTGGCCACTTTTGTTCTAATGGGTGGAAAACAAGAGCAGGAACAACCAAATGCAGAAACGCTGCCACCTTTTAAGAATCCTTCTGCATTTCCAAGAAGGATGTTAGAGAGATTAAATTTGGCTCATTGTTCATAAGAAACCATCTATTTCCTGATGCTGCTTTGACAACTCTATTTCCTGTTGGAGAGAGCATCGCCTTTAAAAAATGTATTCAGACAGAATCCTGTATCTTCTCTGGTTAACTGGATGAGCAAGTGCAATCTGTTGAGGCATTGCCAGATACATGCCAGGGCACCTGGGCATCTTTCATCCCGTTAACCAGGGCCTGCAGCCTTCTTCCAGATGACTTCTAGTATAACAATAACAATAACAACAACAACAACAACAACAACAACAACAACAACAATAATAATAATAATAATAATAATAATAATAATAATAATAATGTGTGAAGGGACCTTGGAAGTCATCTAGTCCAACCCCCTGCTCAGGCAGGAAACCGTATACCATTTCGGACAAATGCCTGTCCAGTCTCTTCTTAAAGACTTCCAGCGTTGGAGCATTCACCGCTTCTGGAGGCAGGTTGTTCCATTGGTTAATTGTTCTTCTAACTGTCAGGAAGTTTCTCCTTAGTTCTAGGTTGCTTCTCTCCTTGATTAGTATTAGTATTTGAGAGGCTGCCACAAAGAAGAGGGGGAGGGGTCAACTTATTTTCCAAAACACCAGAAGGCAAGACAAGAAACAATGGATGGAAACTGATCAAAGAGAGAGGCCATCTGGAGTTAAGGAGAAATTTCCTAACAGTGAGGACAATTAACCAGTGGAACAGCTTGCCCCCAGAAATCGTGGGTGCTCCATCACTGGAGGTTTTTAAGAAAAGACTGGGCAGCCACCTATCTGAAATGGCATAGGGTCTCCTCCTTGAGCAGGGGGTTGGTCACTAGAAGACCTCCAAGGTTCCTTCCAGATAATTTAAAAATCTTAAAACAGCCAATGTCTCAAACTTAGATGTAGCTCTTGGCAGAGTTTACCTGTTACACCTAGTATGAGCAAAATGGTGTGTAGTTCAGGACTCGGGTCTTAACCTGAGAATTTTACCTCTCACTTGCTCACTTCTGTCCACAAACCAGAGATAGAGACCATAGAAATGAGCAGCTAAGATGTCCAGAAATAAAGCCTGTGATGGTCTCTGCAGAAATCATTCAAGGGTGGAAGTCAACTGTCAACTCACTTGCAGGATCAAAAGAATGTCCTTCGCCAAGCACCATCCCCATCAGTGAAGGAGAATATTTCTAGTTCAGGGTTGAAATGAAGGGTCCTTGGAAGACTCTGAGCTTGGCTGTTTTCTTGCAGACATTTCATCACCCAACTAGGTAACATCACCAGAGCTATCGTAGCACTGATGATGTTACCTAGTTTGAGTAACAAATCGCCTTCAAGAAAACAGCCAAGCTCAGAGAGCACCAAGGAGTCCTCACCATCATCAAACCAAACATCATTTTCAGTCCCTTCCTTTCTTCATTCCATCTTTTCCAGGCTAGTAAATCCATAAGAAATTAGAGAGTTGGGATTTTTGTGATATGAACGGCAATCTCAGTCTTCTTGTGGCCAAAACTTTCTTAGCTCCCACAGAGTTATGATCTGAGCACAAGACCGTATCAGGAGCTTGTGGGTTCTTCAAGGTTTTTTTTCTGAAGAACAAAACAAAACAAAAAAATTTCCGCGAGTTTGCGGGAAGCTTCGCAGAGATACAAAAATACTTTTTAGGCAAACCTAAAAGTGGGACAAGAAACAAACTGGAGTTGGCATGGCTGGTTAGCCAAAAGAAAGCCCAGAGTGTCTTATTACAAGCCCCAAATGTTTCCCTGTCTAAAAAACATTTTTTTTTAATCACTGTCCAGTTTTTTCAAACTGCAGCTTGGAGGAGCCGAGAAAATCTTTTTGCACGGAAAGAAAAAAGAAAAACAAACAAACAAACCACGGTGGACCTCCTCCCCAAACAGCAGGCAACATCATGTGACTGTGTTAAAGATGAAAAAGAGCATTTTCACGGCTTGTTGGTTTGTTTGGCTATCGATAAAATGCAGCTCCCTTTAAGCTGCACATAAATCTACTAATCTGCCCATGAATCA
>NW_015386345.1:122798-127714 GCF_001527695.2 Protobothrops mucrosquamatus
GGGAGAGGGAGAGGGAGAGGGAGAAGGAGAGGGGAGAGGGAGGGAGAGGGGGAGAGGGAGGGAAAGGGAGAGGGACAGAGGAGAGGGAGGGAGGGAGAGGGAGAGGGGAGGAAGAGAGAGAGGGAGAGGGAAAGGGAGAGAGGGAAAGGGAGGGAGGGAGAGAGGGAGGGAGGGAGAGAGAGAGAGAGGGAGGGAGAGGGAGGGAGAGAGGGAGAGAAACCATTACAATATTTTTCTTTTAAAAGTCCAAACTTTATTTTGGCTTGTGAAAATCTACAATAAGACAGGGGCTTATATTTGCCTTCGTTTTTCTAGAGCCATTTATTTTCCAAAAGGTTTTGGGAGAGGAATGACTTACTGAACCAACCGCAGGAGTTGAGAGCTTTGTTTTTTTCAGTGTTAGCTTTAAACAACCCACAACACAACCCCTATCCCCCTTTATTACATAAAGCAGTAATTTTGCTGTCGGGGAGCCTGGTGATCTGAGCATTTCCAGGAGGGAGGGAAAAACTGTTCCAAATCTACACACCTGTGCGTTCTCACTTGACAGTAAATCTTAGGTCTGGAGGAAGCCATGTTTTCACAAATGTTATACAGGTAGTCCTCAACTTATGACCATAATGGAGCCCAAAATTTATGGTGCTAAGTGAAACATTTATTAACCTGCTTAGATTGGGCTGCAAATTGGCAAATCCTTAAATATTTACCTGGAAACAAAATCCCCAGAATGCAATAGTCTTCCATAATTATGTATACCTGTATATTACTCTCTACAGGTAGTCCTCAACATAAAAACATTCGAAGTTACAATGGAACTGAACACAATGACTTTTTCACGTTTACCACTGTTCCAAATGTCACCTGATCGAAACTTGGATGCTTGGCAACTGGCATGTACTTAAGACGGTTGCAATGTCCCAGGGTTATGTGATTCCTTTTGTAACCAAAGTCAATGGGAAAGCCAAGTTACTAACTTAACAACTGCAGGGATTCATTTAAGAACTGTGCCAAGGAAAGTCGTAAAAATGGGGCAAAACGCACGTAATCTGTCTTGTTTAGCAGCAAAAATGTTGGGCTCAACTGTGGTTGTAATTTGAGAACTACCTGTACGTAGGTTTAGGCGACAAAATAAATGAAAATATTCAAAAGCATTTGAGGGTAATTTCTACATTCATTTGAAAAACACATTCCTAACACTTTTCATCATTCCTGCAATCATGCTCAAGAATTTACTAAATGCAAAATTTTATGAAAACCCCGTCAAAAATGTAGTTGTGTGTTACTTCGATAGTACTTAAGTAGTCCTTATGGGCAAAATTTCACTGGAATATTCGTCTAACTATCTTGTTCAAAAGTGACCAGAATACTATTCTTCTCAATGGTTGACAAGCAATAGTAATTATTCTAAGGTCAAGTTAACCTTTAATTGTTGAACTCAGAGTTTGGAAAGAAACATTTTTATATCATGTTCCCTTCGGTGTTTGATATACCTTACCAAGAAGTCTTAAGAAAATTCAAAGACAAGGAAATCTTCTCATCATAACTACAGTACACATTGACAGCTTCCAGAGAATATGCAACAGATCTAGCCCAGAAACTCAGATTTCATTTGAATCTGATAGAAAAATTGACCTGTAGGTGTACAGGTGAAATGGAAAAACAAAACATTTATTTATTTCGTGCCTGTTCAGTTGAGCTGGAAGAGGTGAACCTCAAAGACACAATCTGTGCTGATCACTCTTTAAATCCATTCCTTTGATCTTTCAGTGAGAAGCAAACTAAAGCCAACCAACAAAAAATTTATTGGAAAGGTTACAGGCACATACTGGATATTTCTAGCGCTACTTAGCAAACTTACCCAGCATTTCATTTTCGACAGAGTGAGAATTCCATTACCGTATCAATCTCCTGTTATTAATATTAATAATTTACCATCTGAACTTTTAAAGCTTCTGTACTTTTATAAACAAGACCTTTTATAGAGATTCAGACTAACTGAGTGATCGTTCGGCTAATTGCTGGCTCTTTATCGGCTAAATGCAAAAACCTGTTGCTTTTCTAAAGGTATCTGGAATTAAAAGAGCAAAAATAATTATCTATAAAAGAAAACCGGCCCTAAGCTGGGTTTGATATATACTATATACTAAATTCTACTTGTAATACGTTGGTCTAAAATCACAGGATGGCTTATCATGACTTATGAACCCAGTTATTGCTATTTGTAAACAGTGTTAATGCTTTACTTTGATCCATGTCTTTCCTTGTACTCTGAATAGTACAAAAACGTTGGCCATAAATAACAATTAACATTATTAAACAATGGTTTTATTGCATGAATGTCATGCAAACCAAGCTAATAGTGGTTTACTATGCCAAACACATTTCCATCCGTTAGTGCCTAAAATAGTAAATCCCTAATATACAGTATTAATCTTCCGGTAATGATTAATCTTGGCATGACTAGCTGGTATTAATTGCATCAGTTTTATGACTTAGGTCAATGTGTTTGATCGTTTAAAGTTCTATCTCCATGTTGATTCTTTCTTGAATTTTATTTACAGAGTTTGAGAGAGTTTTTGAGGACGTATCCTTTAAATAGGCTGAAACACAATTATTATTATTGTTGTTGTTGTCTATGGAGATTCTCAATCATTCAGGACATGGCTGGTTTAGGGTCACTGATTTCCTGCAACAACTACTGAAGGACGACAGCTCTAGCAATAGCACTTAGACTTATATACCACTTCATAATACTTTACAGCCCTCTCTAAGCGGTTTACAGAGTCAGCCTATTGCCCCCAACAATCTGGGTCCTCATTTTACTGACCTCGAAAGGATGAAAGGCTGAGTCAACTTTGAGCCCCGTCGGGATCGAACTCCTGGCAGTGGGCAGAGTTAACCTGCAATACTCCATTCTAAACCACTGCGCCATCATGGCTCTTAATGCCATTGACAAGCCACAATACTATCGCCTTTACCCTGGGAAAACCAATCCATGCATATAGGGACTCCCCAAAATAGGGAACTCCACTCAGACCAATTGTCAGAAACATAAACTCCATCATTTACAACACTGTAAAACATCTAACCATCTTAGTAGCTTCTCTGGTCAGCAGCAGCGCCCATCATATCAACAATTCTATTATTGTTGTTGATGATGATGATGTTGTCGTTATTTCTCATAATGGTTGAGGTTAGAAGTTTGCAGAATGAATCCCTTAGGACCACCTAAGGTCTCCAGAAGAAGAAGCCTCTGCAAGAGGAATCAAAAAGGCAACATAATACCCATAATCTCAAAACTCCACCCCTTTGAAGGTCTGAGGAATGTTGACACTGGTACAAAAGTTGTGACACAGTTGTGGATGCCATCTTGACTTTTTTTTAACGCTCTCCCCCTCTCCTTTATAGGAGTTCCTGCCTAGAGAACGTCTAAAGTTGGAGTATTTGGTTTGCTTTGGGGAGGATTTAAAAATAAAATAAAGTCGGCACTTTTCAAGTATCAGAAGATTAACCTATCAATTTTATTTCTTATTTTGCCTCTCCTGCTCAAGATGAAAATTATATGGCTGTTATGTGGAGGCCGGCTGCTGAATTTCAAGCATGTCACCTCAGAAAGAAGCTCTTGGGTTTGCAGAAAAGATCAGTTCCTCCCTCTGTCTTCTTCCTTCCTTCCTTCCTTCCTTCCTTCCTTCCTTCCTTCCTTCCTTCCTNAGAGGGAGGGAGGGAGGGAGAGAAGGAGAGGAGGGAGAGAGAGAGAGGGAGGGAGGGAGGGGGAGAGAGGGAGAGAGAGAGAGGGAGGGAGGGAAGGAGAGAGAGGGAGAGAGGGAGAGAGAGGGGGAGAGAGAGAGAGAAAGAGAGAGAGAGAGAGATAGAGATCTGCTAATGAATCCAAAGATCCTCTACTCAGGCCACCTGTCTCTGGAAGGAAATGAGCGTTTAACTAATTGTGCAGTATCAAAGAGTAAGTTGCTTCTAATATCAGATTATTCAGTCTTAAATTGGATAATCCTGGCAGAACAATTGGGGGGATAGAGGTGGGCCTTTTGAAGATGGAGGGCCTTTAGAAGTCCCACACATAGGCAGAGAAGGTGGCTTTCATAGACAACCTGGGCCAAATAAAATAGAGTGCTCGGCGCAACGGCTGTGTTATGATGTATGTAGCCTCCGAAAAAGACATCTCTTTGAAGGAAGCCTGACATTTCTACAGGCTGTCATTCACACATTCCCAGTTAGGAATCTGTCCCAAATCCGTGCCAGTGAAAGAAGGGCTCCGGTAGATCACCCATTGAATTCCCAATACACTAGTTTCTTGTGTTTCTAATTAATACATTGAAAAATAATAATAATAACTGGGTATTCCTTCAGAGGAGAAGGAATGCAGAACGCCAATAGTAGGCAGGGTACCAATTTTTCCAAGAAGGTAAATAACAGGAATAGTGGCAAAGTACTCTTTCATTGTAAGGGCCCAAGCAGAGTTGTGTATGTCCAACTTCCCCTTCCACTGTATGCAATGGGAAGAGATGGAATATTCCTGCCGTGGTTTAAAGCCAGGTCCAAAGTTTCTAAATATGCTCCTATCGCACGGCAGGGGAAGAAAAGAACAGAGGAGTTGAAAAGCAGAGGAGTCAGAGAGTCATTGCTGTTGCTGATGTTTTTAAAAATGCAAGTTTCTATTCCTCACGAAGAAAAGCCTGACACTGGGCTGGCAATTATCAGCTGAAAACTGAAGAGGCAGATGAAAAGGAATTTCCTGGTATTTCGTTTCACTTGTGTCTAGCGCAAGGCTGAGGTTTCTTGTAACCTGTGTTTAAGGCAGAATAAATTCTGTCTCTAACAAGAAAGTAAATTGAATCTAACCAGGCTTATTTTGCAAAGTAAGTGCAATGAGCAAAAGAACATACAAACAAACAAACAAA
>NW_015386345.1:131381-151381 GCF_001527695.2 Protobothrops mucrosquamatus
AGCGGGTCACCCTGAAGAGGGCGGCCGGGCGGTTATCTGATGACGCGATGAGCGAGGAATAGTAGTTAGTCCTAGCCACCCTCATCGCCACTAGGTAGGATCTAACATGTGTCCTAGCCTGTGTTCGGTCGGGTTCGGTTCGGCTGGCCCTCCAGCTGCTCTCTAGGCTTCTTTTCCGACGTTTCATCTCTCTCAGCTCAGATAGCGCCCAGTGTTCAAGTCTGTCCAGGTCCTCCTGTATCCTAAGCCTGTCTTCTGGAGTGTTGGCTATTCCTGCCAGCTTGGTGTCATCTGCAAATTTGATGAGCTCCCCATCTATCCCCTCGTCCAGATCGTTGATGAAGATGTTGAAGACCACTGGGCCCAGAACAGAGCCCTGGGGCACCCCACTACACACTTTCCCCCATGTAGATGCGGTCCCATTGAGGACCACACGCTGAATACGGCCAGTCAGCCAGCTACGGATCCATCTGGTGGTGATGCTGTCTAACCCACATTTTTCTATCTTCTCAAGTAGTAGGTTGTGATCTACTTTATCAAATGCCTTACTGAAGTCCGAGTAAATTATATCCACAGCATTCCTCTGATCCACTAATTTTGTCACTTGGTTAAAGAATGCAATAAGATTTGTCTGGCATGATCTGTTTTTGACAAACCCGTGTTGGCTTTTAGTAATGAGCCAACAGTTGAAACATCTTTGGCCACAAGCGTTATCATCTCCCTAGAATAGCACTGGAGGCGATCCTGGACTGCATTCAGACAACCTCTACTTGCAAAACAATGTTAAGTCGGTGCTTTCTGTTTTCAGGCAGCCAGAAAAAGAACGAGACCAACTACTACTTCTACTTTCCCTGAACCCTCCTTTGAACAAAACATCTCCTGCCCTTTTTCAGGCTATGACAACCAAAGGCATAATGCGAAAACCTTTTTTTATTACAAGTATTTTTCCTATTCAGCATCATAAAGGCAGAAGCACACTATTTCCTTGGAAATCATCTGGACTGGCATGATCCCCAAAAGAATTTCCCTGACTTTGCTGCTTCTAAAGGTGGAGACTTTCCAGTGGGGTTTGCTTAAAAAGGGAGAAAGAGAAGAATTAGAAGTACCGCGTAGCTTTCTATTTTCTTTCTCTTTTTTTAGAATTTGTCAGAGTCCCCAAAGATGTTGCGTCTTTATGACTGGCTTGGAAATCACTGCGATAAGCAGCTACCCCCAGTCAGTTTGAACTGAAACCACAAAGGCCTTGAAAACGGGAGATGGAAGCAAACCACAAACTGCCAGACTTTGGGGGTGTATTATTTAGTATTATGAGTCACAGAGATCTCATAATATCCAGAGCCAAAGGCTTCAGAGAATCTAAGCTGGTAGGATAAAGGCTGAAAATGGAAGATTAGATCCTTAAGACCCTATATTTCAGTTTCACCAGGAGTAATGGTATTGCTTACAGTTAGTCTTCAACATTTTTTTTACACCTAGGCAGGACAAATCAAAGGGACAAGTACAGAGTAGGTGAAACCTGGCTCAAAAACGTTAACTGTGAGAGAGAGCTTGGAGTCCTAGCAGACAATCCCTTAAACATGAGCCAGCCGTGTGCGGCAGCAGCCCCAAAAGCTAATATAATCCTTGGTTGTGTAAACAGAGGCATAGAATGAAAATCACGTGAAGTATTAGTATCGCTTTATAACTCCTTAGTAAGGCCACACCTGGAATACTGCATCCGGTTTTCGTCACATTACAAAAAAGGATGTTGAGACTTTGGAAAAAGTGCAAAGAAGAGCAACTAAGATGATTAAAGGCCTGGAGACTAAAACTTATGGAAAACGGTTGCAGGATTTGGGTTTGGCTAGTGTAGTTTTTTTTTCTTCCTGATCCCCCCTGTACCATCGTCATAAGGTCATAAACTCTCCGACGGTGTTTCTCCTCCCCCAGTTAAATTAAAGATTTCGTGGTCGTCCATTCTGTTCTTTGTTACCTACCTTTGGTTAGTTCCTATTTTTGTTGGGCCTTAATTCCTCTTTAAAGGATTGTCACTCAATTCGTCACCTTGTCGAGGCCTCCAGAAGTTGTGGGTGCTTCATCACTGGAGGTTTTTAAGAAAAGACTGGACAGCCTCCTGTCTGAAACGGTATAGGGTCTCCTGCTTGAGCAGGGGGTTGGACTAGAAGACCTCCAAGGTCCCTTCCAGCTCTTTTCTGATTGAACATGTAGGAACCCAAACTGCTTTTTCTAAAAGCCTGGGATCCAGCAAGCAAGTTATTTGGATATCGTGCATGAACCGTCAAACAAGGTTGAACCAGGTCACCAATTTCTGCGCACTCTCTTTGCTCAGCAGCAGCACACATGTCTACAATTGTCTTCAAGGCTACAAATGAGATTCTTTCAAGTGTCTAGGTGTAGAAAGTGTCTGGGTGCCAGCCATATAAAGGCAATTTGTCAAGGCAATCCAGCTGAGCTACAAGGACATATTACACTTCTCAGCAGAAATCACATACAATCCCCCCCCCCAGCAGAAAAATGGCACATCAAATTCTGGGATTATGCCTCACTGTCTAAATTAACTTTACATTTGGAAAATAAAATTGACTTGAAAGTTAACTCAACATGAAAACCATTGCTGGACCATCAGTTTCAACAATTGATTTGTACCCCATCTAAAATGTGGGCTCTCCTTAATATAAAATCTTAACATTTAAGTCCTCGATCCTTGTTAAATAAGAACAGATCAAACTAGCCTATCCAGATGCCTGAAGAGAAATTACTATGACTTCCTTCTTTGCCTCGAGTGTTGTCCTTTCTTGATCATTGCCCTTGATACTGGACTTGCATATTAATTTGATTTTAAATGTAAAGCACTCTGCAGGTTTTAAACTGGTATCAGTGAGCTAGCTGTGTAAAATCAAACTAACCTAACGCTGAACGGATCCGTGCAGAAGAGTGCTTTGTTAAACCACATTACAGATCAACTCCCTACATATTCCAATGAAAGTTCTCCTTAAGTTTAGAGTAAACTAGCGCTAGTTTTGCAAAACAAATCCATTAAGTCCTTGCCTTGCAGTTTCTTATCTTTACCCAAGCAGGCAACTCCGTGGAGTGGCCTTGTGCAATGGAATAGCACTCAAAAGTTAACATTCTTATGTTTGATGATATGTTTTTCCCAAGCACTGCTAAACTACGGAGGACTAATAAGAGCACTGGGACCTCCGAAGGCTAAGTACTTCTGCAGGCATGAAACGCAATTAGCTAAGTTAGTTTACAAAGAATATAACACCCTAGAGGAAGAATTCCCAGTGAAATTATCAAATGACTCCTATCGGCTTCATGACGGTCGCAGCACCTAATCCAGTGGTGGCAAGCCTATGGCACGGATGCCAGAGGCGGCACTCAGAGCCCTCTCTGTGGGCACGTGCACCGTCGCCCCAGTCCTCGGCCTTCAGTTGGGTTTTATAAACCCTTTTTGCTTTAGGCCTCTGCCGCCATGTACAAAAAAAAAAAGGTTCAATGAGTCAATTTCAACTTTTCGCGGGGAAAAAAAAGATCTTGCAAAGTTGGAATTCATTGATTGAACTTTTTAGTCCCACCCAGTCTGCCATTACCACCGCAGCCACGCCCACGCAATGGGCCACACCCACCCAATGGGTCACGCCCACGCAATGGGCCACACCCAGCCAATGGGCCACACCCACCCGGCACGCGACGATGCATAAGTGGGTTTTGGGTTGCAGTTTCGGCACTCGGTCTCTAAAAGGTTCGCCATCACTGACCTAATCCATGTTGACTCTGTTCTTCTCAACAGCTCATTCAGACTGAAATTAGATACAGATAGCCCTTGATTTAAAACCACAACTGAGTCCCAAAATTTCTGCCGCTAAGTGAGTTTTGTCCCATTTTACGACCTTTCTTGACACAGTTAAGGGAGTTGCTAACTTAGTAACACGGTTGTGAAGTGAATCTGGCTTCCCCATTGACTTGGTTTGTCAGGAGGTCACCAAAATGGATCACATGACCCCGGAACGCTGCGACCGTCATAAATATGAGCTGGTTGCCCAAGCATCTGAATTTTGATCATGTGACCCTGGGGATGTTACAACGGTCGCGAGTGTGAAAAACGGCCCAAAGCCACTTTTTTCAGTGCTGTCGTAACTTCAAGTGGTCACTAAACAAACTGTTGTAAGTCAAGGACTGTCTGTATTTATCTAGGAATAGGCCTCCGTGTAGCCAAAGGTACATATTTTGCATGGTTGACATTCCATGGTAACCCTGTGGAATAAATCAGCCTTGGCTGGACTGCTATAATATATTAAACCCGTGTTTCGTAACCTTTGGCAACTTCAAAATGTGCGAACCACAACTTCGCATGCTGGCTAGGGAATTCTGAAAGTTAAAAAAATCCCCACTTCTTAAAGTTGCCAAAGCTAAGGTGCACTGCAGTAAACTCTACACGATGGTTTATAAAACTCCAAGGGTTGGGTAGGCAAACCATGTTTAAGCCTTATCCAAACAAAACGAACTGAGGCTTGATGCAACGGACACATTAACCCCGTTCTTCTCTCCAAGATAAATGAAACGTGGTGTTTTCTTACAGGTTTTGTCTTCAGTACCTTATGCAAGCAAACGGCCTAGTAGCGCATGACTGTGGTTCGGCTTTGCATCTCTCGTGGAAACCACATCTGAGCAACGGACTACACTCCAAGACAGACACCATGGTTTCAAAACATCATTTCCATTCACCCCAGTTTTCCCTGGCATCCGTGCTGAGAAAACCATGACCAAAGTGGATTCCTGGATTACTGAACTGAGCTCTTTTCTCTAAGCCTAGCCCTAATTCAAGGAACAGATATTTCTGACGCTCTCGGCCTTCCATGGAAAACAGGACCTTGTGTCTTGTCTAGGAATTTCTGCCCAACACACTGGGCAATAGGACTCCCACAGCATGTGCAAGATATTAAACGAGACTTTAATTAACTCAGACAAGAGATACGTGATTCATAGGATATGAATCACAGCGTTCTCGGCGGAAAGAAAATATTGCCTTGCACATATGTACATCGGTTAGCATTTTGCTAGCATGGCATTCGAAGGCTACCAATTACGGTAAGTTGCCCATTTTTTTCCCCTCTATCAACAGATCATGGTTCAAATAAACAGATTAGGTGGCATAGCAAGCTTTAGCCCTGCTCTCTCACCCACAGGGTGGCTGTAAAAAAATAATAATGAGAAAAGACTGCTGTAAATGCTCATTTGGTGAACCTTACACAATCTGCATTGAATCGTTGCCTAATTGACAACAAGGCACATATTTATCTCTGTCGGTATTGTTACATAAGAGCCGTGCTGGCGCAGTGGTTAGAATGCAGTATTGCAGGCTAATTCTGCCGACTGCCAGCGGTTCGATTCTGAACGACTCAAGGTTAACTCGGTCAGCCATCCTTTCGGTAAAATGAGGACCCAGATTGTTAGGGTCAAGATGCTGACTCTGTAAACTGCTTAGAGAGGGCTGTAAAACACTGTGAAGCAGTATATAAATCTAAGTAGTAGTAATAATAATAATAATAATAATAATAATAATAATAATAATAATAATAATAATAATAATAATAATAATAATAATAACAATAATAATAATAATAATACGAAGAAGAAGAAGAAGAAGAAGAAGAAGAAGAAGAACAACAACAACAACAACAACAACAACAACAACAACAACAACTTGAACACCATCATCGGCATTGACAAATTCGCCATTAGTCAATTGCAAAAGGCAGCCTTACTAGGAACTGCTTCCATCCTGCAACATTATCTGTAATACCATCAAATATCCATATCTGCCTATCCCAGGTAAGGACTCAATAAGTAGACAAAAAATGCCAAAATCCAGTCTGAACATCTGGCTGACTGTGCGATGATCAATAATAATAATAATAATATAGAAAACGCTGCTAGGGCTAATACAGCTAGTCCTCAATTTATAACAGTTCATTTAGTGACCATTCAAAGTTACAGCACCACTTAAAAAAAGTGACTTACAACCATTTTTCACACGTGGGACCGTTGCATCCTCAAGGTGAGGTGATCAAAATTCAGACTCCTATTGGCAACTGACTCCTACTTATGACGGCCACAGTGTCGCGGGGTCACGTGATCCCCTTTTTGTGACCTTCTGACAAACCAAGTCAATGGGGGAAGCCAGGTTCACTTCACAACCGTGTTACTAACTTCACATTTGCAGTGATTCGCTGAACAGCTGTGGCAAGGAAAGCCGTAAAACGGGGCCACTGCTTCGCTTAGCAACAGAATTTTTGAGCTCAATTGGGGTCGTAACTCAAGGGCTACCTGTGGTTCAGGAGGGCTTGAAAGCAGCTCTCCGTGCGTTTCCTTGAAAGGCTGCCTCCTCCAGTGAAGAGCACAACTCTGCCTCCCCTAATCAGGGCTTGCCACCTACATGCACGCAAAACCACACGGAGGTTATTTTCAGATCTTCTAGGTCAACGCAGAAAGGTCGAGGACAAAAAAGGAAGTGACAACGGGGCAGGGATGTACAGAATCTGTACCCTACAATCTTCTGCTATTTCTCTTCAGGCCTTATCAATCGATCAGAATAGAAGCTGGAAGGGACCCTGGAGGTCTTCTAGTCCAGCCCCCTGCTCAAGCAGGAGACCCTATACCAGTGGTGGCGAACCTATGGCACGGGTGCCAGAGGCGGCACTCGGAGCCCTCTCTGTGGGCACGCATGCCATTGCCCCAGCCTTGCCTCCTCCCCGTGACCCCCTCCTCACCAGCAGCCCCCTTGGAGGAGAGTCACCCCCGAGCGTGGCCCACGCGGAGCAGCGCAGCCAAGGACATGGCTGCCAGGCAGCATAGACAAGACTCTGCCCTCATGTCCCATCACGCACAGTTGATGCTGCGGGGCGTGGGCAGAGGGCGTGGCTGTCATGGCGCTGCTGGGCGATCTGCGGTGGGCCGTGGAGGCGGTGAGTGGCCCTGCGGGCAGGCGGGGTGGGGATGGGGTGGGGGCAGGGCAGGGGTGGAGCAGGGGCAGGGCCAGTCTTTGGGCACTCGGTGTCTAAAAGGTTCGCCATCACTGCCCTATACCATTTCCTTAAGCTGGTATGAAAACCTCTTGAAGATTCGAAGCTACAATGGAGCTGGATTCTCTCTCCATTTTACACTCCATTCAGCCCTTGCTACGGTGATGTTCTCCAGGTAGGTTTGATGCCTACTCCTGTAGTTGGCCATGCTACCTAGATAATGTGGAGGTTGAAATCTAATGTTTTGGGGAGCTGGAGAAGGCTTCCAGGAGCCTCCAACACTCTACAGATTTTAACACTCTTTATGTCAGTAAGTGGAGGAAACCGGTGCAGTGTGATTAAGGCAGCGTTCATACCAATACTCTCTCGGTTTCATTCTTAACTCCACTTTGGGGATTAGATGCAAATGTTGCGCGTTACCGTGCACAGTCAGATGCAACGGTCTGTGCAAGTTAATGTAAATCAAAGTGGGAAAAGCAGAGGAAGTGAGAGACGCTGTCCAGGAAGTGTCAGGCAAGGGAAAGCAGGTCTGTTCAAGTTGCGCAAAGTTTTTTTAGCTTGGTTTTGAAATAAAGAAGCTGTGTTAAGAAACCAGGAAGTGGAATGCAATCTTTGCTCGTTCGCTTCACTGTGTTTCTACCTTGCTTGCAGATCTGCAGCAAATTTAAGGGATGTACTTTGGGGTTAAGTCATCCTTCTTCAAATCTACCACCTTGAGCAGAGGCTACCATTCAAAATTTCCAAGCAACATGGCCCTTTGCTCAACACATCCACAGGGTTCCATGTTAAAGAAACTAGGCTAAAACATATAAGGAACGGTTGCTGGAATTGGGTATGTCTAGTTTAACGAAGAGAAGGACGAGGGGAGACAGGATAGCAGTGTTCCAGTATCTCAGGAGCTGCCCCAAAGAAGAGGGAGTCAAGCTATTTTCCAAAGCACCTGAAGGCAGGACAAGAAGCAATGGGTGGAAACTGACCAAGGAGAGAAGCAACCTAGAACTAAGGAGAAACTTCCTGACAGTTAGAACAATTAACCAATGGAACAACCTGCCTCCAGAAGCAGTGAATGCGCCAACACTGGAAGTTTTTAAGAAGAAACTGGACAGCCATTTGTCCGAAATGGTATAGGGTTTCCTGCCTGAGCAGGGGGTTGGACTAGATGACCTCCAAGGTCCCTTCCAACTTTATTATTATTATTATTATTATTATTATTATTATTATTATTATTATTATTATTATTATTACTACTACTACTACTACTACTACTACTATTATTATTATTATTATTATTATTATTATTATTATTATTATTATTATCATCATCATCATCATCATCATCAAAGTCAAGATTAGGGGTAAATACCTGGCTGTTCTCTCTAAAATCCAGTCTCTAAGATGAGGACAAAAGTTTAATTTGATCTGATTGACGCTTATGTTAAAATGTGATCATTCACACGCGCCTGAAGGGGAATTAAGTTGTGTAGCCTGTAACACAGTATGTGATCTGTAACCTCTATATAACACAGACTTGCCCAGTGGGCGGAACTTTGGAAATAGGTCTTACAAATATTTTGCACAATTCGCACAGGCTTGCCTCGTCCCTCACTTTCTGACCAGTATCTTCCTTCTACACTTGGGTTTAACAGAATAACAGAGCTGGAAGGGACTTTGGAGGTCTTTTAGTCCAACCCTCTGCTTGAGCAGGTAGTCCTCCACTTACAACTGAGCCCCAAATTTCTGTTGTTAAGCGAAGACAGTTGTTATTATTGTCCTATTTTGCGACCTTTCTGTCGTAAGTCGAGAACTACCTGTACCATCCCAGACAAGTGTCCAGCCTCTTCTTAAAAACCTCCCGTGTTGGAGCACCCACCACTTCAGGAGGCATGCCGTTCCGCCGGTTAATTTATGATTTAAAATAACACTGATTTAAAGTAAGGCAATGGTCACCACAATGTAAAAAAGATGTTGAGACTCTGGAAAGAGTACAGAGAAGAGCAACAAAGATGATTAGGGGACTGGAGGCTAAAACATATAAGGAATGGTTGCTGGAATTGGGTTTGTCTAGTTTAATGAAGAGAAGGATGAGGGGGGACATGATAGCAGTCTTCCAGTATCTCAGGGGCTGCCTCAAAGAAGAGGGAGTCAAGCTGTTCTCCAAAGCACCTGAAGGCAGGACAAGAAGCAACGGATGGAAACTAACCAAAGAGGGAAGCAACCTAGAACTAAGGAGAAACTTCCTGACAGTTAGAACAATTAACCAATGGAACAACCTGCCTCCAGAAGCGGTGAATGCTCCAACAGTGGAAGTTTTTAAGAAGAAACTGGACAGCGATTTGTCCGAAATGGTATAGGGTTTCCTGCCTGAGCAAGGGGTTGGACTAGATGACCTCCAAGGTCCCTTCCAACTTTATCATCATCATCATCATCATCATCATCATTATTATTATTATTATTATTATTATTATTATTATTATTATTATTATTATTAAGTTGGAGGAACTATTGCACCTGGTTGCGGATGGGATAGATAAGAATCCATGCTCTGCCATTTGCTGCTTCTGGAACAAAGGAACATTTCCAAGGACTTCCATAAATGTTTCCATTGAAACATTCTATTATTTGTTACAGACCACAGCCTGGAGTGAAATGAACCCTTTGCCAAGTAAAAAAAAAACGTGCAACGGTGCAGATGGGGTGAGGGAAGGGCCCCATATTTTAGCATCAAAGCCCTTTTGCAGGACCGTCAGCAGATGATTAACTTCCTCTATCTGCTATATTACAGAGCTCAGCTTCGGAGGGTGCAAAAGACAGGAAATAGATCCATCACCTGCAATGCTAGAGAAAGCTAAAAAAGAAAAAAAAAGTGCAATTGGAAAACAAAACAAAAAAAAAACACAGGGTTATCCCTGTGAACCCCTTTTATCATTGCCTTTCCAGATGAGTTGGATTTTTCACAGGGCAATCAGACCAACAAATAACAACAAACAAAGAAAAGTAGATTTTATTTTTTTGTAAAAAAAAAAAATGCAATACGGAAAAGATCAAAGAAGTAAAACATAAGGAAGCGGTCAGATGTATACAGAGGCCGCATCTTTGCCAATGAAGTGTGTGCATCGCAACCAAAGCATGCTTGCTCCCATGACACATCTAGGTCTCCCAAAAGAAATATAGAAAAACCTATCCCAATAGATTCCAGGGTGGAAACACATTGAGATGGGACATTCTTAAAATAAGTGGTGTTCTGATTGCTCTCTGAGCTTGTTTTCTTGCAGATGTCTCATTAGATAACTAGGTAACAACATCAGTGCTAGAAGGGAGTGGGGCTTGTGGAAAGGAGGAGGAGGAGGAGGGGGAGGGGGAGGAGGGGAAGGGGAGGGGAGGAGAAGGAATGTAAGGTGTTTGGTTGTTTCTGAGCTTGATGGTCTTCTTGCAGACATTTCATTACCCAGCTAGGTAACATCATCAGTGCTAGAAGGGAGGAGGAGGAGGAGGAGGAGGAGGAGGAGGAGGAGGAGGAAAAGAAGGACTGTGTGGTCCTTCATGCTCACTGAGCTTGGTTGGTTTTTTGCAGACATTTCATTACCCAACTAGGTGACATCATCAGTGCTAGAAGGGGGGGGAGGAGGAGGATAGGGTCCTTGTACTCTCTGTTTGGCTGTTTTCTTGTAGACATTTCATTACCCAACTGGGTAACTAGATCTTGCTTTAAATCCACTAAAACACTACACAAATACACACACACACTGGGCCCTTGCCCACAATTGGCACTGTTGGCATATGCTGTTCTATGCACACTTATCTTAGCAAGTTGAATGTTTTGGAATTTCCCTTAAGAGAGTAGTTGATTTATTTGGATGCATCCCACAATGTGAACACAAATTATTGCAATTTGTTAAACCAATTTTAGCACTGAGCGTGTCATATGAACCAACTGTTGTTGCTTTTTAAGGCCTCCTAATGGCCTCGTATGGGACACTCTCCCAAGCAGGGAAGGGTTTTTATTTGAAAGGAGACTGATAAATCAGATGCCCTTATTTGCCGAATGAAAACCGTATTGTGCAAGTTAGAAAAGTCAGAAAAAGTCTATTACTATACATCTGATTTTCTCATCACACACACATACACACACAAAGGGGGGAGAGACAAAGGTACAGATACGAAGAGACACACAAAGACACGCATGTATGCACACACACAAACTAAGCTTTCACATAATGCAAAAAAAGGAAAAAAATTGGATTGCATTTGTTTGTGCCACAATTTTTTAAAAAAAGAACGGGATAAAAACCCGGGAGTTTAATTTTCAGGCCAAAAGTTCAACTGAACAGCCAAGAAGGAAGATCTGGAAGAATACATACTTCAAATCCTGCTATTTATTGCCTCCAATTCGTCAGAACTTCGTATGAGCCAGAATTTATGATGCTTTTAAATTGCAATTTTAATTCCTTCCAACCCAGTGCAGAAAGCCAGAGCTGTAATAAATCGGTCAGCTTTTGTTCCAGCAATCGTGTCTACACTGGTTTCCTAGGCACAATAATATACAATCCAAATAAGTCCACACATGTGGGGTTTGTTTTTTTTTTTTCATTGGGGCTTAAAGGGGTTGCATAAACCCTGGCAGCATCACGGTTTGCATAATCATGAGATTTGACTTTGCACGATGAGACAACCAGCCAGCCAGCCGTGGTTTACAGGTAGTCCTCAACATACGACTGTAATGGAGCCTGCCGATTCCATGTTGTAAAAGAGATCTGTTGTGTGACCGACCTGATTTTGATCACCTTCTTTCTTTGTGGCAGTCGTTTACACAAACATGGCCATCGTAAAGGGAATGAAGCAGTTGTTAAGCTAAGCAATGCTTTGCTGTAGCTGGGATTTATTTCTCTGTTTGTAAAATAAACTGTTTATTTGTTTGTAAAATTGATTGGCCATCCATCTCACCTCAAGGTAACTCCGAGCATGCTAGAATAAGTGTCATAAATGCAGCCTGAGTTTTTTTTTGTTACCAGCCTAGGTAAACATCTTCCCCTTAAACTCCGCCGAAGACGTTACCTAGCCTGGTAACAAAACGTTTAGAAACCAACCCAGAAGCTCAGAGAACAAACCTTTACTCTCACCTTACACCCGAGCGCAACTTGTGTCGGTTGTAAGTCCCCTTTTTCAGATCAGTCGTAACTTTGAATAGTCACTAACCAACCGTTCGTAAGTCAAGGATTGCTGTACTCAGTAAACCACTGACTGTTAACATGCCAACCAAAACCATGAAACAGCAAAAGGATCCGATGGTGAGAAAGGCCTGTGAGTAAAGTTACTAAGCGTTCCCTCACTTGTTACTCTCCAGATCTGCTAAGGCTATCACTTCCTGCACGGTCATTCTGAGTAGGATTTGGGGCACATATAACGCCGAGTTCTTTCAAATGGAGCCAAACGTGATAAAAAGACAAACACAATATTTACTTTTTTTTCCCCCTTATCTTCAACAACTCAAAAATGTTTTTTAAAAATTCTCTATAGTGCATTACTGTACATAATCCACATCAACACATGGCAAATGGGTAATGTTACAGGAGGATGGTTTTTTTTAAATTGGTTAAAAGCCAATTAGGTGAAAAGCCAATTTATATCTTTCATACCTGCAGCCAACTTATCCAGGAATTTTACAGTACAATTAACTCAACAACTTTCCACACAGTTCACGTTTGTAGAAAAGAGAGATCCAGAAAGACGTCGAAAGAACACAACCGTACACAGTGGTAAAATTCAAGAACGGTAAAGTTCTGAAGCCTGATCTTCTAAGCATATTTTAGAAACTATATATTATATTTATATTTGCCAGAATATAAATATAATATATAGTTTCTAAAATATGCCCCAGTAAGATGGGAAAACCTCGCGCAATTATTATTCTTATCACTGTTTTTCACCACTATTTCATTCCAGATAGCCTCTAAGGTACAGCTTGCTTAACCACAGTTTGATAACACAAGCCACCATTGTCTTGGTTATCATACCACATGAAATCAGAATCAAACAAAACTGCATGGTGGCTGAACACAGTACATGAATCAGGTTCGCTCACTGTGGTTTACTATTTATTTATTTGTATCCTGTCGTTATTTTTACAAATAACTGAAGGAGGGTTGGTCTGAGAGAGAGAGAGGAACTGGCCCAGAGTCACCTAGCTGGCCTTCATGGCTAAGGCAGAATTTGAACTCAGGATCTCCAGCTTTCTAGCCTGCTGCCTTAACCACTAGGGCCACATGGCTCTCAACATGACTGATATGTGAATGACATTCTCTCATGAGTAGTTATTGCAATAATCTAAAAGGGAAGCGCCTGAGAGTGATACGGTATATTATTTTCAAATGTTTTTATTTAACATTTTTCCACAAAGTTACCTTATATATTCTTATTTAGTTGCCAGTTTAGGGCTCTTAGACTTAATTGGATTTTGATTTCTACTTTTGTTTCTTTTTTTTTAATCCTCGCTGTTTTATCATGTACTGTTTTTATCACTGCGTATCATTCTATATTTTATGTTTGTAATTTACTTGCACGCGACCCAGGGAAGCCTCACCATTAAGCAGTTGAGAAAGAATAATAAGTGAATTAATTATGGCCCCTACAAGGTAAAAACATTCTTCCCTGGCCATTAAAATAGACTTGAGTGACTGGGAAGCTACAGCCAAGTATGTCTCTTCTTGGTAAGCTTTGAACAAAACTTTTAAGAAATAAGAAACTCAAACTTGGTTATTAGAAGAGTTAAAACTATGAGCTTAAAAGAAAAAACCCCAGGATATGAATCATGAACTGGCAATAACATCATTCCATTTATTTATATGTGGGCAAGAATGGATTACCCAAAAACACAAGCGTATTAAATTAATAGATACCCAAAAGAGGAGGGGAAAACTGACTCACAATCTTTCTGTATTCCTCCTATTTTTATGGCTAAAATCCTTTTTATCCATTTGTTACCTTATAATGCCATATCATGGTAGGCTTCCATTCCAAATGGACAATCATTGGGTGTAGATTCCTGCACCAAAATTCAAACCTGCTTGGTAGGAAATTGCTCGTGTAAATGTGCACAGGACTTGGCTAATGTCCTCGGCTTTCTCAAAAGTGTACTAGATCAAAGATCTCCTCTTTTTCAAAAACAATAAAAATAAAAAATCCAACAGGACTTTGCTCACATTTGATCACTCGGCCAGGAGCCAAACTTTTTCCCCAAATAGAATTCTAGTTTAATTTACACTTTTCCACAGAGAGGAAATAGGCAGGTGAGCACACCTATCTAGCTGTTGTTATTGCCAATGTGTAATTTATAAACATCCAGTCCTTGACTTACAACCCATTCGTCTAATGGCTGTTTAAAGATACAACGGCACTGAAAAACAGTAGCTTATGACCAGTTCTCATATTTAGAACCATTGCAATATTTCCACATGATCAAACGTCAGCTGCTCGGTGACCGGCATGTGTTTACAATGATTGCAATGTTTCGGGGTCCTGGGAATATCATTTCCAACTTTCCTAGGGAGTTTCAGATAAGCAAAGTCAATGGGGTAAGCCATGATTCACTTAATGATGGTTGTGATTCGCTTAATGACCTCGGCAAAAAGGTCATAAAATGACTCAATTGTCACCCTTAGCACTGGCAATCTTAGGCTCAATTGTGGTCATAAATTGAGGATGACCTGTATGGTCCCCCGTCCCCCCCCCGTCCCCCGATATTAATACCAGGCTTTAACAAAATAGCAGGACATGGTTAAAACTAATGTAAGCAAGGATAAGAAGTATATAGCACACAATTTTGCCCGGGGTTGAAGAGGAGACAGGCTCGCCAAGAAATCTCAAAGATAGTTCTAAGGAAAATGAGCTGCAGAAATCCTGACATTGAAAAGTGGCTATACAAAAGAAAATGGGAATGTGCAGTTTGTGTTTTTGAAAGAGAAAGGACAATTGTCTCTTTTTGGAAGATTGCACATGTGCTGAAGGCTATTCATCGTTCTCCAAACTGTGCACGCTCTTCTCAAAAGTCTTGTGACCAATTTCTTCCCATCTGAACCCTCCGCAATCATCAGACGACGTGTAAATGAGCAGAAAAACCCGGAAACGTAAGATGAGTATTGTCATTACTCAATCCACTTAGGGCATAATCTCTCTTCTAAGAACTTCCACCTTGTGAAAGGCAGAAGAATCTTGGAGGAAAAGATGGTGATGACCTCAAGAAAATTAATTGGGTAGCAAATTCATTAGGTGCACAGGATGCTGCCTCATACAGTGTCAGATGGCTGGATTTTCAACCTTGGTACGGACGTTTTTTTCTAACTTTAGCCCCTTCCAGATAGGTGGGCTTCAACTCCCAGAATTCTCAGCAATGACCACATTGACTGGGCAATTCTGGGAATGGAGATCCACCTATTAGGAAGCTGCCAAGAGTTTCTCTACAAGGCTTCAGACAAGAAGCACCGGAAGACAGGACAAGAAGCAATGGATGGAAACTGATCAAGGAGAGAAGCTACCTGGAACTAAGGAGAAACTTCCTGACAATTAGAACAATTAACCAGTGGAACAACCTGCCTCCAGAAGCGGTGAATGCTCCAACACTGGAAGTTTTTAAGAAGAGACTGGACAGCCATCTGTCCGAAATGGTATAGGGTTTCCTGCCTGAGCAGGGGGTTGGACTAGATGACCTCCAAGGTCCCTTTCAATTTTTTATTATTATTATTATTATTATTATTATTATTATTATTATTATTATTATTATTATTATTATTATTATTATTATTATTAACCGAACTCATATCTACTTCAGAGGCACTTGAAAGATTTTGAAGTTCAATGCATGTTTTTGTCAGGCTTTATTTGTTTTTATAGAAGCATTTATGGATTACCTACATCTAGAAACGAGATGACGCTGACTCACAACAACAAATAAAAATGTAAAATAAAAAGCCTTGATTGTCTTGACGGAAGCTAGCCAACTAGCAGCACGGACTTCACAATTAGTTTTTTTTTAAAAAAAGAAAGAAAGAAAGAAAGAAAGAAAGAAAGAAAGAAAGAAAGAAAGAAAGAAAGAAAGAAAGAAAAGTGTTTTTAAACCAATAAAAAAGGTCAATCTTTTAAAAGGCTTTGCTGGTTTTAAATTCCTTTGGAAGATAGGACGAGCCAGCTAAGGAACTTCTTCGCCCTACTTGGAAAGCGATGCTTAAAAACGATCAAAACTCAAATACTGATGTTTGCGGGCAGCTATTAATGGCCAAGTACTACGAAGACGACAGTCAGATCACGGATTGAAGCAGTTCTTCCAAAAACAAACAATATGAAATGGAAGACAGAAAGATGAGCATTCCAGGAAGAAAGGATTGCAAGAGAAACGGGAAATAAAATCCATTTTTTATTTTTATTTTTTGCATACAGGAGTTCATTCTAACCGCAACTCCTCCATTTTTGATACCCACAACCTCAGTGAAACCAAACAGATGCAAAGTGGGCTCGCTTATCTAACTGCACAATATGAAGATCGTTCTATGCTCAGAATATTAATACGCTTCTGAGTCAGGCCTCGCATTGATATGTTACAGGTAGTCCTCACTTTACAACAGTTCATTTAGGGACCGTTCGAAATTACATCAGCACTGGGGAAAAAGTGACTGTTAACCGTTTTTTTCACACCGCCGCTGCAGCCTCCCCGTGGTCACGTGATCAAAATTCAGACGCTTGGCAACTGGCTCACATTTATAACGGTCGCAGCGTCCCGGGATCACGTGATCCGCTTTTGCGACCTTCTGACAAGCAAAGTCTATGGGGGAAGCCAGATTCACTTGGAATTCACGCTATCTTTTCCTCTGCACGTTTGGGACAGTTTTACCACAACACACAAAACACTGCCTTGGCCTAAGGTACCACTGGAAGATTGTAAGCCATTTTTTTATCTCAGCCAGTCCTACCTCATAGGAGTGTTGTAAAATAAAAATGCGGGGATGGGGGGGAAGAGCAGGAAAACTATACATGCAACCCACTTGATGAAAACGTGAGATGGAAATGAAGCAAAATAAAACAAATGAAAGTTTATCCAAATACACCAGGGCCCCTAAATTTTAAATCCAATCTTTCTGGATTTTTTATTATTATTATTATACTGGCTCCTGTGCATTTGCGTGCAAATTATATCGCATCCTAGTCCTGAAACATTTTACAGACACTGTAGGCATATCTGCCAGCTTCTTTGATCAGAACTCCATAGTCCAAAGGCCAATTTCCTCCATTCTAAAAAAATAAAATAAAAATCACTTTTAAATCGTTTTAACTTCTCTCGTGATTTATCCTCCTGTAATATTTTGCTTCTTAAAATCAGCCCAGGGAAATAACTCATAAATCTTTTGCAGAGCTTCGCAAAAACTGCAATCCGGTATGTGTACATTAAAAAGAAAAGGCAACAGTATAGTTGTTTCTATTTTGTTTCTGCTTCAAAACAAAGTTTCACTTATGCAGACAAGGAGGTAGAAAGGGAAACCCTTGCTGGCTTCCACACTGATTTTGCACTGATTTTGCAATATTGGCCGATACACACCTACAGGCCCAAAGTAGCAGCTGGAGGGGGGGAGGTTAGGGAGAGCATGAAGAATAATTTGTATTCCGAATAAATCCGAATTCTCTTTTTCGTCTGAAACAAAACCCGCAGAAGAAAGGAAAACCTACAAAATCCCTACAAAATCTTTTTTTTTTTTAAGAAAAAAGGACAGTAATGCTTATGAAACCGGCTGCCCACCAGCTTAAAACCTCCAGCACCTACTGAGAGCCTAAATGGACTCATTGCCAGTGACCTGTTTGGTGTGTCAATATTTAAGTCTCGGTTGGTTCCACAAAGTTCTCCCACCACCACCACCACCACCCCCAACAATCCGGTCCCAGATTCCCAAAGGACAGAGCTTTTTTTGTTGTTGTTTTGTTTTGTTTTTCCCAATTACCTTTACGCTGGATCGCTTGGTCCTTGATTCTGCCTCCATGTTGTCCCGAGAGTCTTTCTTAGTTAGATTAGTTCTCAACTTGTACGAGGTGGTGTTGGAAGATTTAATGAATAATCCAGGGACAGGATTGCCTTGCTGAGACGAATTGGAGTCCTCCGGATCTTTGTTACTGTGATAAACCACCCGGCTGTCAGATATATGAATGCTGGGAGCACAACCCATGGCTGTTTTCTTTGCGTTTTGTTTTTTTTTTAAAGCCGCTAGATCTCAAGGTTACTTCTTTCTCTCTCTTTTTTTTAAAAAAATCCTCGTTTGGGAACGACGTCCTTTTTCAAAAAAAAAAAGGGTTTAATAGGCAGTTTCTGCTGGGTAGCCCAAGGTCCCAATCCACACCGTCAGCTGTTTCTCAGGTACAGCCCCCCAAATCCGGAGAAACATCATTCCGGCTCCTCCGAAAGCGGAGGGGAATTCGGTCTCGGTCGGAAAGCGCAGTGGGTGCGGCGAGGTAGATGAAAGGGGCTTGAAATTCCGGCTGTGCAGTTAAATCATGCCATTCTTTCTTTCTTCCCCCCCCCCTCGCCTTCACGCAAAAGGGGAGATGGAAAATTGTTTCCCCCCCCCAGTTTTGGGGGATTAAGAGGAGGGGAGGCGATGCATCACTGGGCGGCGCTTCCCCAGAAACCCCCCCCCCTCTGTCTTAATAAATAGAGCTACTCCGGTTTGGGGAAGGGGCAAAGGGGGGGGGAAACAATCGAGACCTTGCAATTAAAAGGAAGGATGGGGGTGCCTTTCGACTCCCACCCCCAGCCCAACACCTCGCCCCCTCCAGCCTCCACTCGCCCTCTCTGCGCACATAGGCGGCCCCCCTCCCCCTCTTTCCAAGCTCCTAAAAACGTGGCTCCCTAGCCGGGCTGGGAGGGGGTGGCGACCCTCCCTCCGGGGTTACGCTCCCGCCTTCATCAAGCCCCCGTCCGAGTCTTCTCCGCGGCACGCACACACACACACACATACACACACCCCACCTCGTCGCTCGCACTCTCCCCGGGAGCCGGGGAAAGCGCATTCACACGTTCTCTCCCCTTCCTCCGAGAGAGGCTTCCCTTCCGCCGCCCCTCGCGCCGGTCCCGGAGATTCCACGCGACAAGGGCCTTCCAGCAGACGGGCCACCCAGTTGCAACCCCCCCTCCCACACCCAAAAAGAGAGAGAGAGAGAGAGAGGAGGGGGAGATAAGACACGGGGGAAAGGGGGAGACGTGCAAGAGAGGAGGGACGGGGTGGTGGTGGAGCAAAATAAAAGGGGGGGAAAGCTAAACTTTAAAAGGATCCAGACGAAGAGCAGGGGGTTTGGTCGCCGGGGGCGGTCCCCCCCACCGCCACCGCAGCCTCCTCTTCCCCCAGCACCATCGCTTTGCGCTCTTGGTCAAACCCTCGCCAAAAAAAAAAGTGCCGGGTTCGTTTGGCACCCGAAGCGCTGGCAATTCCAAGCCCCGGAAGGAGGGGAGGGGAGGGGGCGTCCGATCTGCGCGGAATGAATTCAAATGGCGAGAGGAGGAGGGGGGCTGCCCGTAGCAAAAAGAAAAAGGAGGAGAAGGAGAAGCCAGCAAGGACGAGGCGAGGCGCGGCGAGGCTCTCCAGGCGCCGGAGCCAGGGCGCACGGCGGCTTCTCGCGCGCTCCGGGGAGGCTTGGCTCAGCCCGGGCTCTCCGGCTTTGCAAGGGGGATAAGGGGGGGAGGTTGCTGCTGCTGCTGCTGCTTCTGCTGCGGCTTCTGCTTCTGCTGCCGCCGCCCCAAGGAGAGCCCCGCCGAGCTGTGCAGCTGGCGGCCCCCAACCTGGCGAGCGAGCCCCGGAGTTTGACAGCCCCGGCGGGCGCAAGAGCGGCGCGGGCGGTGGCGCAGCCAATAAAAGTCCCCGCAAGGGCTGACCTCCAGCCTTTAGTGGCGTCAATGCAAACGCGCTGCCCGGCCCAATCCGGCGCGACCGGCGGCGGCGGAGCGAACTT
>NW_015386345.1:154161-157604 GCF_001527695.2 Protobothrops mucrosquamatus
TTTTAGAGGACAGCTATTTTAATGTACAGTCTTATTATCTTCGTTTCATTAGTGTGCGATAAATAAACACGGTACCATTGTAACAAGGTGTTCAAAGTATACCGTATTTAATTTGTTTTACAATGGCCAACTTATAACTGCGCCTTCTTCTCTTTGTTGATGGTTTATCTCTCTTTTTATTGAGCCCAGAAGTTGTGAACGCTCCAACACAGGAAGTTTTTAAGAAGAGATTGGACACTCATTTGTCTGAAATGCTATAGGGTTTCCTGCCTGAGCAGGGGGTTGGACTAGAAGACCTCTAAGGTCCCTTCCAACTCTTGTTATCCTGTATTATGTTCTGTTGCTGGTCATTGACCAAATCAATCAATCAATACATTTCAATTTCAAACTTCAATTTATTTATTAGATTTGTCTGCCGCCCACAAGGTTGCTGCAAGGCAACCTTGTTTTGGCAAGCTTCAAAACGGGTGTACTGGAAGCTGCAAAAAAAATATGTTTTCTCTGTGTGTGTGTGTGTGTTTGTTCCTGTGGCCTCAGGGTGCTCACCTCTGAAGAAGAGAAAGCAGCTGTAAAAGCATATGACCTGCGGGGGGGGGGGACGGGACCATCCCTGTTAGATCTTTACCTGCACACCTATTCCAGGTCTTGAAGTTTAATGAAGTTTAATGAAGGCCACCCAGAGATATCATCTAGGGTGGCCTACAATTTTAATAAATTCTTAAGTTGGTTTTTTTTTTTTTTTATCCTTCTGTTCAATCATGTCTGATTCTCAGCATTGCGTGAACAAGTCTTCTTGCAAACCTTTTTTCAAAAGTGGCTTGTCATTGCCTTCTTTCCGGGGCTGAGAGAAAGCGACTGGCCCAAGGTCACCCAACTGCATTGTGCCTGAGCAAGGGACTAGAATTCACAGCCTCCCTTTACCATTACACCATGCTGACTCTTGCAAATAATAATAATAATAATAATAATAATAATAATAATAATAATAATAATAATAATAATAATAATAATAATAATAATAATAATAATAATAATAATAATAATAAAGTTGGAAGGGACCTTGGAGGTCATCGAGTCCAGCCCCCTGCTCAGGCAGGTAACCCTACACCATTTCAGACAAATGGCTGTCCAGTCTCTTCTTGAAAACTTCCAGTGTTGGAGCATTCACCGCTTCTGGAGGCAGGTTGTTCCACTGGTTAATTGTTCTAACTGTCAGGAAGTTTCTCCTTAGTTCTAGATTGCTTCTCTCCTTGATTAGTTTCCATCCGTTGCTTCTTGTCCTGCCTTCAGGCGCTTTGGAGAATAGCTTGACTCCCTCTTCTTTGGGGCAGCCCCTGAGATACTGGAACACTGCTATCATGTCCCCCCTCGTCCTTCTCTTCATTAAACTAGACATACCCAATTCCAGCAGCCGTTCCTTATATGCTTTAGCCTCCAGTTGTTAACTTACCCTGTATCTGCTACAGCAGTGAGAAATGTCTTCTGTAATCTTTCCAGAGTTTGCTTTACTTAATTGGGAATAATTGCTGTCTCCTTTCATGTTTTGATCCAAGATAGGTGCTTGTGGTTAGGTTTCCTGGGAAGAACCGCATAACTAAATCCTAGGAAAGCACTGATGAAGGTGAGTAGGGCAACCGGTTAATCAATAGCAGCAGTAGCATCCATTAAACAACAAGTAAAAGTGACGTAAACGATATCAAAGCAACTGTGCATGAACAATATTATTTGCAAGGTGTTTTTTTTCCCCCTGCTTAAATGACATGGAGGAACAATGTTCGGCTTAAACGTTCTTGTAGCTTTGCATGATTTATAAAGCAGCCAATCGCACGATGCGTAAAATCAACTGCATTTTTCCTTAACACACTGTCCAAGCTGAGCAAAATGGATTGAAATCAAGCAGGATCCAGTTGACTATGGCTAAGGAGCTGTGCAAAAATCCAACTTTTGTTTTTAGCACAAGTACACATGCGGCAAAATTAAGGGGGGGGGAAACGTATGCAGCTTTCCAAAATTTATGGAACAGTCATCATTTTTCCACCTAATACACTCATGGTTTCTTTCTAGTTCCTTTATCAAGACATCTAATTTGACGACTACCAAACTAACAACGGAGCTGATGCTAACAGATTTCATACACATGTATATGTATATGTATATAAAAAAATCTATTCTGACTCTCACTGTATTCAAACTGAGTAAGGATAGCAACAAATCTCACTGTATAACTTGATGCCACATGCTAACCCATAAACCACGGTTTATAAGCCACAGGGTTCACATCTTGCACTAAGCCAAACCTAAGCCAAATCCACGTAGTAGTGATTAAAGCATTGAGTTAGGATGCCATGATTACCCGTCATTTATAACTTGCATTTCTTCTGTGGTACTCAAGATGGTGGGAGTCCTAGAAACAATCTCTCATCCAAAGTTATTCAGATCTGGGGTTACTAGCAAGGCTGTTTCAGTTTACTCTAGGCCTTGGTTTGGTGGATTGACACCAAAGAGACTGCAGCTTTTATAAAGTGGCTGATGGCAAGATTGAAGACTGCAGTCATAGTCAATTCTGCAACCTTGTGGTACACATGGCTTGGGACTGAAATTCCAGTCCCAACTGCAGTCGTAAATTGAGGACAATCTGTAGAAAAATTCATCTCTCAATGCAACTTCAACGTATACCAGAAGCAGGTAAGGAGAACTGGCCTCTTGTTACTAAACAAAAGGTCTATAAATGATATTAATTTTCTGGAATTATTCAAAGCAATTTGTTTGTGTAATTTATTTTATAAATAAATTACACGAACAAATTGCTTTGAATAATTCCAGAAAATTAATACCATTTATAGACCTTTTGTCAAGGGCAGTACCAAAAACGTTGTTTTTCCTGTTTAAGGTTAAGAAGTTCAGAAATGTTGAGTCAGCTTTCTCTGGGGACAAAGTACAGGTATGCGAGAAAACAGCAAACTGGAGGGGAAGAAAAAAACAGCACAAAAAAAGCCATCAGTACTAACTTGCTACATATTTAAACTTGGAAATGATATAAATATGTATAGATGTATAAATACACTATATGCATCTATTCGCTCTACTGAAAGAAAATGCCGAGTCTTTAGTAATTGGGCCTCGTTCTTCTCCAACCAGCACCCAATATATTTGCTGGGGAATTAGAAGGATTGCAGTGCAACGCATCCAGAGGAATGAGGAATTTCTCCAGGATGTTTCGACTTATGAACCTGGTTTCTCTACTATCTTTCCAACGCAAAGCTTTCATAAGTAGAATGGCCGTATACTCTGAGTCAGATCTACATATACTAATGTGTACATCTGGACAAAAGAGATAGATAGATAGATAGATAGATAGATAGATAGATAGATAGATAGATAGATAGATAGATAGATAGATAGATAGATAGATAGATAGATAGATAGATAGATAGATAGATAGA
>NW_015386345.1:158506-176006 GCF_001527695.2 Protobothrops mucrosquamatus
TAGATAGATAGATAGATAGATAGATAGATAGATAGATGGATGGATGGATGGATGGATGGATGGATGGATGGATGGATGGATGGATGGATGGATGGATGGATGGATGGATGGACGGACGGAAGACAGATAGATAGATAGATAGATAGATAGATAGATAGATAGATAGATAGATAATAATTATAGATTAGATGGATAGATAGACAGACAGACAGACAGATAGATAATAATTATAGATGATTGATTGATAGATAGATAGATAGATAGATAGATAGATAGATAGATAGATAGATAGATAGATAGATAGATAGATGGATGGATGGATGGATGGATGGATGGATGGATGGATGGATGGATGGACGGATGACAGATAGATAGATAGATAGATAGATAGATAGATAGATAGATAGATAGATAGATAATAATTATATATTAGATGGATAGATAGACAGACAGACAGATAGATAATAATTATAGATGATAGATAGATAGATAGATAGATAGATAGATAGATAGATAGATAGATAGATAGATAGATAGATAGATAGATAGATAGATAGATGATAATTATAGATAGATGAGATAGATTCTGTTCTATTCTATTCTATTCTACAATCTGTCTATTCTATTCTATTCTATTCTATTCTATTCTATTCTATTCTATTCTACAATCTGTCCTATTCTATTCTATTTTATTCTATTCTATTCTACAATCTGTCTATTCTATTCTATTCTATTCTATTCTATTCTACAATCTGTCTATTCTATTCTACAATCTGTCTATTCTATTCTATTTTATTCTATTCTATTCTACAATCTGTCTATTCTATTCTATTCTATTCTATTCTACAATCTGTCTATTCTATTCTACAATCTGTCTATTCTATTCTGTTCTGTTCTGTTCTGTTCTATTCTATTCTATTCTATTCTACTCTACTCTACTCTACTCTACTCTACTCTACTCTACTCTACTCTACTCTACTCTATTCTATTCTATTCTATTCTATTCTATTCTATTCTAAATTAAGATGGGTGACTTTTAATAACCACAACCAAAATGGTGAAAGGAAATGGACAACTTCAGGGGCTCGTATTCACAAGGAATTTCCAAAAATAAAAATAAAAGAAAGGCAAGATAGTGGCCACAGCAAATGAGAGAAGCCTCCTTCTTCGCATTTTGACAAGGCAAGCCTTTTATTCTGAAAGAGTTATATTCCTCCATGGGGAATTTCAACATAGACCAGCTTGTGTTTCTAAACTAAGCTAAACTAAATTTCCATGGGTTTTAACTGTACCATTTCCATGATCCGTGCACTTAACATGTTTACATTTCAGAGAAGACGATGGAGAATGACCATCTTTGGCGATACACTATAGGTTTCACAGAAAAATAAAAATAACACATGAAATGCCTATGCAAAACCCAGCCTACGTTTTTCATCGCCCCTCCTGTCCCCACCGCCCCAGGCATTTTGAGTGATCCCTAATAGATGGGGAAATTGAGAACAGAAAATACACATCAGGACAAAACCACGACATATTTCATCATGTGATCTCAGCAAGCTGGACAGGTTCCCATCCAGAGGCAAAAAAACCCCAACCCTGCACCTGCTTAGGGAGATACAGGTTTGGGATATGACCCTTAAAGGGTAGGGAAGACAGGAAGGTGAAGGGAGAAATGTCTTAAATGTAGTGTTTCATTTACAATATCTGAGTTCATACGGTGCCCTAAACTTATGATAGTTTGCCTGAGCTGAGTTGTGTGAATTGCAGATTGAAATTCAAACTTTATTGCTTAACGGATTGGGAGAACTTAGCCAACTGTTAAAAAAACAAATGTGTTACCGTGCTGTAATAACACAACCAACAGGAAAGTTGTCCTTGATTTCTGTTACGTTTTAGAGATCAAACTTGCATTATCGTTCCATGGAAGAAAGGAACTAGTAGTTTCTGGTGAGGCAGAGACGTCCTAGAGAATTTTGCGAACACTGAGGCGATTTCATAATTTTGTGTCAGGCCACAAAGAATCTGGATGACACCTTAAGTTCTAGTTAAGCTGATTTATTGCTCAGATTTATACACAAGAATCTAGTCAATTTAATGGTCAGCACTAAACTGGGGCTAGATAAGAGTTAGCGGAATTCAAGAGGAGTCGGATTGAGACCACTTGTGGAAACGTAACGATTCCAGGCTGATTCCTCTCTTGACTCTGTCTCCAGTCTCTGCCCATCCTTCCTCCGACTCGCAGGAGTCTTCTCCAGCACCATAGTTCAAAAGCCTCAGTCCTTACATCTCCAGCATCACCTCAAAACTCTCTTTCTTATTCTTCCAACTTGCCCAAACTAAGTCATCGCCTCCCCCTTTCAGGAGCTGCCAAAAGCGTGTTTACATTACTTGCACTCTTTTTTCTTTTTTTTCTTTTTAAAAAAAGCACCACTCAATTACACCAGGACAATAGAGCAAACAGTGCAATTGCTTCCTGCAATTGTTCGCAGCAGCTTGCAACTAAAGACAATCATCTGTTGATAAAGGTTGGCCAGCCAGTTTACTATCCTTTTTTTTTTCTTTTTTTACTGTCCAGTTCCATTAGGTGAAAAGAGGCACATTTCACAAATGCCACTGCCAAAAAAGAGGGGGAGGGGTCTTACTTCAAAGCCTTGTTGACAGAGCGGTTTGCTGTCTAGCCATCGTCAGTAGCATTTCAAGAATCAAGTCAGCGTGTTTTGTTTTGTTTTTCATTCCAAAAGGTATAGACTTCCAACTAGGAAGTGGCCTGTCGTGAAACAAAAAAACCTCCCATCAGTAAATTTGCATTTTGTGCAGACTGCAGGAAGCATTGTTTTATTCATTAGCTGTATATACTGCTTTTCCTCAAGAAATCTAAGGCAGGGTACCCTTGCCCTCCCCTCTGATTTCATGCAATAAATCTGAAATCTCAGCTAAGAGAGAAGAAGGGTGACTGGCCCCCAATCCATATGATCTAGCAATAGCAAGAGCATTTATGTTTAAAAGTGCGTATAGTCAAGACCATGGTTTTCCCAGTTGCAATGTGAAAGTTGGACCATAAGGATGTGAAAGTTGGACCATAAGAAAGGCTGAGCGCAAAAGAATGGAGGCCTTTGAACTAGGGTACTGGAGAAGACTCCTGCGAGTCCCCTGGACTGCAAGGTGATCAAACCGGTCAGTCCTAGAGGAGATCAACCCCGACTGCTCTTTAGAAGGCCAGATCCTGAAGTTGAAACTCAAGTACTTTGGCCACCTAATGAGAAGGAAGGACTCACTGGAGAAGAGCCTAATGCTGGGAAAGATGGAGGGCAAGAGAAGAAGGGGACGACAGAGAATGAGGTGGCTGGATGGAGTTACTGAAGCAGTAGGCATGAGCTTAAATGGATTCCAGAAGATGGTAGAGGACAGGAAGGCCTGGAGGAACGTTGTCCATGGGGTCGCGATGGCTCGGACACGACTTCGCAATTAACAACAACAACAACTGCCCCGTAGGGTTTTACAGCTATCTCTGGAGCAGTTTACAATGTAAACATTGTTTGCATATTGCCCCCAACAACCTGGGTCCTCATTTTACTGACCTTGGAAGGATGGAAAGCTGAGTCAACCTTGAGCCCCGTCAGGATCGAACTCCAGGCTGTGGGCAGCGTTTGCCTGCAATACTGCATGTTAACCACCAGTTTCTGGTGACAGTTACTTTGGATCTGAGCCTTCCTATCCACCTTTCTACCTGATACAACTAAATTTGCAGTAGCCAAATCTTGGTTAACATGCAACAACTGGATGAAGACACCAGAAACCCTGACCAAAGTAGTTCAGCCTGTATGTTTATTTCAGGGCTCATGTTCCTTCCTTCCTTCCTTCCTTCCTTCCTTCCTTCCTTCCTTCCTTCCTTCCTTCCTTCCTTCCTTCCTTCCTTCCTTCCTTTCTTTCTTTCTTTCTTTCCTTCCTTCCTTCCTTCCTTCCTTTCTCCCTCTCTCCCTTCCTTCCTTTCTTCCTTCCTTCCTTCCTTCCTTCCATTCAATCCTCCCTTCCTCCCTTCCTTCCTTCCTTCCTTCCTTCCTTCCTTCCTTCCTTCCTTCCTTCCTTCCTTCCTTCCCTCCCTCCCTCCCTCCCTCCCTCCCTGTAAAAGCACAGATTAAAAAATGCGGTTAAGAACAAAATCAAAGCTTGCAAGTTAAAAAGAAGAAAAAAATCAAGTTTAAAAATTCAGAAGGCTAAAATGTTAACAAGGCAATGGAGGGCCCTCAAGCCATCAGCCATCCCTAGGGTTGCATCACCCCCTTAATTAACCCTCTTCCAGAAAACCAGAAGAGCAGATGTTTCAAAGTGAGGGGGCAACAGCAGAGAAGGCCCCTCCTGGGCAGGAGAATTAATTAAATAAGTAATTCATACACAGAACGGTGGGGAAACCCCTTTAGTCCTCTGAATTCCAATTCTGGTTCTCCAGCTGTCAAACTAATCTTGTACAAACGTCCTTCCCACTAGCTAGCCTAAACTTCTATTGAGCTTAACATTTTGGAAATCTTCCAAGGCGCTGGGATAAATTAGCTCATCCTGTATGTTCTGTGGGTTTGTTCAAAGAGGATTAGATCAGCTACTGGATTTTCACCCCTTGGATTTGAACAGCTGCCCTGTGCAAACATCCATGATCATAAATGTGACTTTAGATTTTTCAGGCTTTGAAAAACTTGTGCGACAGTACTTCGGAGGAGAAGGGTAAAGCTAGGGAATATAATATTTCACGGACATGAAGGTATATATGAGCCACAGAACTATGTGTACAATGATGTAAGTCATGGTTTATTGAATAAACCCCAATGGTTGGCTTATCTAGCAGGTTTATCAAACACACCGCATTACTGTGGGTTAGTGAGATACATAAAATATATTGGCAAGCAGTAGCTATCTCATTAGAAACGCCCTTAGTCACCTCAGCAGGTTATGAACAGACTGTTTTATAGAGCTATGTTCATAGGAATACATTTACATAATCAAATTAAACATCAAACCAACCCAGAAGATTTAAAACCTTGATAAAAACAGCCAAGAACAAGTCAGATATTACCCAAGGGGGGGGGGAAACCTTTGCATTTTTGGCAGAAACAACATTAAGAAAAGGAAGACCATTAAATCTGTTGACCAAAGAACTAAATTTGAAACTCGTATAATTTTTTTAAAAATAGTCCTGGCAAATTTCCAGGTAGAAAGTCCATTTGGCTGCCTGGAATGTAAAACCAACGGTCAATATTGCATTTTCCTTATCTAATGTTGACAGAGAGTGACCGAGAGAAAGAGTCTAGAATAGGGTTTGGCACAGAAATCTTGGCTTAGATCTCAAACTGTCCATGAGGTTCTCCAATCCAGGGCTTTTCAACCTTTTCACCCATTGTACCACTTTTAGGATATGGCAACATCCGAGTACCAACAGTCGCCTAGCAAGGTGTCAAAAACTTGATGACCAAAAAAAAAAAAAGGAAAAAAGTGATAAAGTACAGGTAGACCTCGACTTACAACAGTTTGCTTAGTGACTGTTCGAAGTTACAATGGCACTGAAAAAAGTGCCCCCCAAGCCACAGCCGAGCAAGACACCTGCCTGCCCGCCCAGCGGCGCTCTTCCTCCTGTCCGAGGTTTTCATTGTTGTGAGGCATTTCTGTTGAGGATTGGCAGCGGGGGTGCGGTGGGGGGGTGTTTGGTTTTTATTCCCCCCCCCATCTGCTGGGTGGTTGCAGCAGGTTTTGGTCACTTCACATGACCCTGGGACACTGTGACCGTCATAAATATGAGTCAGTTGCCAAGCATCTGAATGTAAATCCTAAGACCCTGGAGATGCTGCAACATTCCAGCTGATCGGCGCTTCTTCTGGGCTCAGCAGAAGCGCCAGGATCAGCGCCGAGCTCCAGCTGGAGCCTGGCGCTGATCCTGGCGCTTCCGCTGAGCCCTGCCAGGCCTGCAACTCCAGCCATCTCTCTCTCAGGCTTGTGTGGTGCTGCCACTGGTTCAGCTCATTCTCCTCCCCCACTACCGCTTTTCTAGGATGGTCGCGTACCACCTGCCAGGTGCCAATGTACCACAGGTGGTACCCGTACCACTGGTTGAAAAGCCCTGGTATAGAACTGCATCACACAATATAATATAAAAGGTGTGTACTCCCTGGCAGACAATTTTCTTGCAAAGATCATCCAGTTCAGGAATCAAACATGCTTGCCGTTGACTTTGGTCTCTTTCCACTGACAAGCAAATATGTGGGGTTTTTGTTTTTCCCTCCCCTTTCTTTTCAATCATTTTTTTTAACAACAGGTTTTAGGCTGCAGTGGATTTTTTAAAAAAAAAAAAATTATTTCCGATGCATCACTATTTATTATTGTTACCTACTAAGCGTTGCGGGCTGCTGTTTTTAGTTTAAACAGTTTTATCAGCTATTAAAAGTTGCTGAGGGAAAATATTCTTTGGAAGGGTAGCATATAAAATTTTAAAATCAACAAAGGACAGTTTGCCAAAGTCCACATGAATTTTGACTGGAGGCTTGTTTGCACAAGGGCTGCAAAACTTCAATGGGAATGCTTCCCAATTAAATTTTCATACCAATACAATTTTATCTTGGGCAAGATTTGAATCAGATCCATACTTAGCTATTGTGTTAACTTACTCAGTTGCATTGCATAAGCCAGGGACAGCTTTGTGCCCAAAAAGGGGAAGAAGAAAAAAAAAACTTGGAAATTTGGTTAAGCTGTAACTTTGAACTAGCCTTGTGCTATTCATAGCCTTGATTAAGCTACAATTTCAGATTGGTATTTGAGCAATATAACGTGTTTTCTATATTATGATTATTTTGGCTATACTGCTTTATGATCTGTTGCTACAGCAATAAACGTAATATATATATATGTGGAGAGGGAGATTGGATTACACACTCAAGCCAGGCAAAGCTTCCTATCCAAGTGGGGAAAAAATGGTATTTTCAGGAAATTATTTTTTCTTAAAACCGATTTTCTCTCTCTCTCTTTCTTCCTCTCTCTGTCTCTCTGTGTTTTTTTCATTTGATATATAGGTAGTCCTCGACTTATAACGGTTCGTTCAGTGATCATTCGAAATCATGACGGCACTGAAAAAAGTGACTTATGACGGTTTTTCACACTTAACAATTGTTGCAGCATCCCCAGGGACACGTGATCAAAATCCAAACGCTTGGCAATTAACTCATACTTATGACGGTTGCAGTGTCCCGGGGAGGGGGTTGCGTGATCCCCCTTTTTCGATCTTCTGACCAGCAAAATCAACGGGGAAGTCACTTAACGACCATGTCACTAACTTAATAACGGCAGAGATTCCCCTCACAACGTTGGGAAGAAAAGTTGTAAAATGTGGCAGAATTCAGATTAACCAATATCTCCCTTAGCAACATAAACCCGGGGCTCAATTGTGGACGTAAGTGGAGGATTACCCGTATTTGGAAATTATCATGTCGGGATGTTGCAAGAACCAACTCCAAACCACGTGCTTTGCTCTGGAAAATTTAACCTTTTTAACTCAGGGAACAGGATGGGATTAATATAAATGCTTGAATCTGACCCAGCTGGCACCGTATGACTTTTCTCACCCATAGGAAATAATATGGGGAGAGGTTCTCTTCCTTCTCCCCACCCTGGGATTCTTTTTTTAAACTAGATGTCCGAATGACCACTCTGCTAATATGTGAAGTGAGGACAAGGTCACCATCAGCAGTCGTGTCAGATTAGAAGCACATCCAAAGTAAAGACAAATCTGGCGAAGGTCCACGCAATTATTTGCTACTTCTCCTAAAGAGGGAAGGCTGGGGGGTGGGGGGGGAGAGGAGAAGAAGAAGGAAGGCTGTTTCTTGTAGAGAAGTATTAAATCAAATCATGCTGATTTAAAATCATTTTTGGCTTAGTAAAAGGTGGCAAACTAGCATTTGTAAGTGACCCAGCACCGTGACACAGGAAAAACATACACACACACAGACATACCCCATACCATTTCAGACAAATGGCTGTCCAGTCTCTCCTTAAAAACTCCCAGTGTTGGAGCATTCACAACTTCTGGAGGCAAGGAGTTCCACTGGTTAATTGTTCTCACTGGCAGGAAATCTCTCCTTAGCTCCAGGTTGCTTCTCTCCTCGGTTAGTTTCCATCCATGTCACAGATGAAGTGACAACCAAGTAACACAACATCCTTCCCCCCCCCCCCCGCCCAAACTGAATGAATATCTAGGAATTAAAAATATTAGTTTTTAAGACCTAGAAACCAAAGCCAAAACAGAGTAGGCACCTTGCAGTTCCACTACCTGATCCATAAACTCCTTTTCTTGACTCCTGCCCTCTGGGACCCCAACTGTCAAAACTCCTGGCACAGTTTCCCACCGAGCCCATGGCACAATTCCTCACCAAACTACGGCTTCGGCGAAGGACTTCAGGGAAAGATCTTACTGGTGTTTCTTTTTCTTTTCTTTTTTTTTATAAAAAGTTTTTTATTTATAATACAATTAAAACAAAAATGGACATACGTGGCATTCCAGAGTAAATATTCCTAACAATTTGTTTCTCGTGATACAAAAGCTTAATACATCATCCTTAACCTCTATATAAACCTCATTCTTCTACACAATGATATATACAATTATATGTACAATTATATGTATGTTTCAATCCTATCGTTAGCTTAAGATCCGAGCGGTTCTCCTTGATTCATACCAGCGATAAAATTTGTCCCAGATTTCAGCTTACTGGTGTTTCTAAAGCTCCCTTAAGCATCAACCTCCTCAACTGGTCCCATCATACCTCACAGAGTTCTTAAGGTGCACCCAATAACAGGAGGCGATTCCTGGCTTTTCCTCCGCGCTATCAGCTTAAGCTTGCTTCTGTTTTAATCTTCACCTGAGCTCTCTTTTAAAACTGAATCCGGTTGCTTGTCTAGCCTTCATCCGAAGTTCCCAAAGCAAAAGAAAATTCAACAGATTAGTCAGTCCTGTTTCTTCAAAATGAAAAAGGTCTTCTGCAGTCACGACATAAGCCTAAGACTGAAAATCAGGCTGGTCAGATGCTGTATTTTTTCTATCCTGCTCTATGGAGTAGAGAATTGGTCCCTGACAGAAGGCCACCTGAAGAGACTGGAAGCATTTGAAATGTGGATTTACAGGCGGCTGTTACGTATAAGCTGGGTTGACAAGATCAGAAATGAGGAGGGGATAAGCCACCTGGGAAAGCCAAGGGAAATCATCAAAACAATTAAAAAACGAAAATTAGAATATTTTGGACACCCAGAAAAATACGGCATACTCCATTTAATCCTCCAGGGAAAGATTGAAGGCAAATGAGGTCCAGGCAGAAGAAGAACATCGTGGCTTCAAAATCTAAGGGACTGGTTTGGACAAAACTCAGCAGCACTTTTTCGTGCGGCTGCGGATAAAAACAGGATCGCCAACATGATCGCCAACATCAGATAACGGATATGGCACAAGAAGAAGAAGAAGAAGAATATGTCTATCTGTCTATCAATGCACAGTTGCTTGGCAACCAACCTGTTTACGTCACTACAGGTAATAAAGTCAACTTACATCCACGCGAGGTCTCAGATTGAATAAATAGTGTTCTTGAGGTGGGAAAAAAAAAACCAACCAAAAACCCAACCCTCAGGATGGAAGAAAATTTCATTTTGAAATCTCGACTTCTAGAGTTGAAGGCGATGGGTGCCCAGCAGAGGTAACTAACGGTGCCATCCCAAAAAAGGACAGCTGGGTCCTTCAAGAATGAGCGACTCGGCCCTCAGCTCATTCCTGCACTGTCTCTCCATTGTTATTGAAGCAGCCAGATGTGTATAATAACAAACTGTATTTTTAGTACGTTGCCATCAGGAGAGGGCGTGAAATTTGTAGAGGAGGGAGGACTCGGAGCAATAAACTTCTTCTGCTACTGAATAATCGTGAAAAAAGTATAGAATAAAACGAATGTATTTGGTATATTATATATATATATATATATATATATAGGAAGTTTTTCAGACAGACCGGTCTGATTGAGTACACCTTGACATTTTTAACTGCTATACTGCAGTTTTTCTTTTTACAATATCTTTTACCATGCAGCCCCCAACTAAGGGCGTTAAGCAGGCTCAAGTCGCAACTGCGAAACATTTTTTAAATCCAAATTTCTTTTTCTGACAAAGAGTTAAAGAATTAAATCGGGAGACTAAGATGGCCATTTCTAGGTTGTTCAGAACAAACTAGCAGAACAAACTGCCCAGGTTCGAATCCCATAAAGGGTATGGCTAACTGATGAAAGCAGAACAAGCTAGAAATGGCCATCTTAGTCTCCCGATTTAATTCTTTAACTCTTTGTCAGAAAAAGAAATTTGGATATATATATATATATATATATATACATAAATATAGCTAGTCCTCAACTTATAACAGTTCGTTAAGTGATTGTTCAAAGTTATAATGGCACTGAGAATGTTACTTCTAACCATGTTCATATTTATGACCATTACGGCGTCTCCACGGTCACGTGATTAAAATTCGGCCGTTTGGCTGCCGACTCCTATTTATGACCGTCGCAGTGTCCCCTCGGGATCATGTGATCCCCTTTTGCGACCTTCTGACAAGCAAAGTCAGTGGGGAAGAAGCCACCTTCACTTAACAACCGGGCTACGAACTTATCAACTGCAGTGATTCCCTTAATATCCGTGGCCAGAAAAGTCGTAAAATGGGACCAAACCCCCCCCACGTAACAACTGTCTCGTTTAGCAAAAGAAATTGCTGGACTCAATTGTGGTTGTAAGTAGAGGACTACCTGTACATACAATGAGTTGGAAATTCTGGGAACTTCAGTCTTGATCTCCTGGTTAGAAAAGGCTGTGTTGTTGTTAATAATAATAATAATAATAATAATAATAATAATAATAATAATAATAATAATAATAATAATAATAATAATAATAATAATAATAATAATAATAATAATAATAATAATAATAAAAAGTTGGAAGGGACCTTGGAGGTCATCGAGTCTAACCCCCTGCTCAGGCAGGTAACCCTACACCGTTTCGGGCAAATGGCTGTCCAGTCTCTTCTTAAAAACTTCCAGTGTTGGAGCATTCACCGCTTCTGGAGGCAGGTTGTTCCACTGGTTAATTGTTCTAACTGTCAGGAAGTTTCTCCTTAGTTCTAGGTTGCTTCTCTCTTTGGTTAGTTTCCATTCGTTGCTTCTTGTCCTGCCTTCAGGCGCTTTGGAGAATAGCTTGACTCCCTCTTCTTTGGGGCAGCCCCTGAGATATTGGAACAGTGCTCTCCTGTCCTCCCACGTCCTTCAACTTCTGGACGCAAGTCATTCCATTTGTTCTCACTGTCAGGAAACCTCTCCTTAGTTCTAGGTTGGAACTCTCCTTCATAAGTTTCCATCTGTTACTTCTTGTCCTGCCTTCAGGTGCGTTGGAGAATAGGTTGACCCTATTCACCAAATCAGCCATGTCCTCCCTTGGAGCCCCCATAGAAACTTTGGCTCTGCTCCACCATCTTTACAAATTCTGCAGACATCCCTGGTTGCCCCAATTCAAGGCCAGGTCTTGCTGGCCTGCTGCTCAGAAGGGGGTGTTCCTCAGAACCGGTTGGAGGATATAAGATGAAGAGAAAAAAAAAGTTGGCCCAAGTTTCAGCCAGCTAATCTTTTTTTTTTCCATAATAACCTCGTGCTCTTGACTGGCTATCAGCTTCTTGTCTCACGATGTGGGAGGCTGTTATGGTGGGCAGAGAACGATGGTGCTGGTAACACAACGTCCTGTCCTCTCTCCCCCAGTGAAACATGGGGAGTTGCTCCCGTTATCTCTGCAGCTGCTCTGGATACGGGGTGGGGAGAAGCTCATTTCCACCCTAGGCAGATCTGCTGAAGTCCTCATGGAATGGGGGGGGCAGGTTGAGAGTCTCCCCTTTGGCCCCATTCGCAAGCCAAAAACTGGAGCAGCAGTGGGACGACTATTGGTGGGACAATTTAATGATTTTAGACCCCAGAGTTAATTATTTCTTGGGGGGGGTGCTCTTTGCATAGCCATGTGTACAACTTCAGTTCTAAAATTGCAAGTAACTTATCTCTTTCCCTCCATTTTTCCTTCCTCTCTGTCTTTCTGTTTCTCTCTCTTTCTCTCTCTATTCCACACACACACACACAAAGACGCAGTGCACATTTTACAATTGCTTCTACCTACGTCATTACAGCAAAACAAAGCAAAAGGCTTGCCAGCCGCTTCGCTTGTGTGGCTGATATTTTCAAACACTTCAATCAGAACACAATTATGATTACAGAAGAGAAGGAAAAAACACACACACACTTCCCTGAAGCATCATTATTGTTTTGGGACAGATCACATGCAAGCACGGCAAGTTTTTGTTGGATAATCATAAAAAACAGAAATTCGAGGAGGCGGAAAAATAGTAACAATCATGCGGAGGGATCCTCAGCTCCCCATTTGCTGCTGTTACAAAATCTGAAGCATTTGAGTGTCACTTGGTGAGCCTTGAACTGCTGGATTCTGAAGTGGATCTTAAAGACTGACATCTAACTGCAGCTCTCTTCTTCAACCAGCTATGCTCCAGTTTTATAATATTTCCAATGATAGACAGAGAGACAGACAGACAAAGAGATAAAAGATAGATAGATAGATAGATAGATAGATAGATAGATAGATAGATAGATAGATAGATAGATAGATAGATAGATAGATAGATAGATAGATAGATAGATATGATAGATAGATAGATAGATAGATAGATAGATAGATAGATAGATAGATAGATAGATAGATAGATAGATAGATAGATAGATAGATAGATAGATAGATAGATAGATAGATTAGATGATAAATTAGAGAGAGATGATGGATGGATAGATAGATAGATAGATAGATAGATAGATAGATAGATAGATAGATAGATAGATAGATAGATAGATATGATAAATTATAGATGATAGATAGATAGATAGATAGAGAAAAGATGATAAATTATAGATGATAGATAGATAGATAGATAGATAGATAGATAGATAGATAGATAGATAGATAGATAGATAGGTAGGTAGGTAGGTAGGTAGGCAGGCAGGCAGGCAGGCAGGCAGGCAGGCAGGCAGGCAGGCAGGCAGGCAGGCAGGCAGGCAGACAGACGATAGAGAAATTAGATGATAAATTAGAGAGAGATGACAGACAGACAGACAGACGGTAGATTTCTCAAGACTTTCCCCCACTTCTCCAAACAGTGGAAGATGGGGGGGGGGGGATTTAGAAACTCTGATGCCCAGAGGATGTATTTTCTCCCTTCCTGTATTTGGATGATTTCAAACTATAATTTCTGGGAAAATCAAATCATGGATAATAGCCACTACCCAGCATTAAAGCCTCAAGCAAGATTTACTTAATGGTGTATTTTAATCAAAGAATCCTAAGAAGTGTATTCCAACCCCAAAACCTGCCTGCATGCTCGGCTCAACCCTACTTTTTTTTTAGATTTTTCCATTATTTTAACCATAGGTAAGGCAATAACCTTTTTTTCTTTTGAAATGATATTCATAAAAAGTAACTCCAATGTACTTAGAGTGTAGTGACAAGTCTACACAGGTTTCTAAAGATGAAATAATATGCTTGTGGTTCCTTCACTTGATCACTGCGAGTTCATAACTCTTATCTTGGCATTATGAGACTAAATTAAGCAAGGAAAGAATAGAACGAGAAGAGCGGAAAAGGGAAGCTAATTGTTATGGGCCTCTTGAGAATGAAGCAGGACTATAATTTTTAAAACGCAATCTATAATATTCTACTATAAATTGCTAGGTAATAAATTGAATTAACAGCTCACCGTTAATTCAATATGGCTTATTCCGAGGTATCTATAAAAAAAAAGGCTGTGAACACGCTTAGGATCATAGGAGAGAGGTGATAGATAGATAGATAGATAGATAGATAGATAGATAGATAGATAGATAGATAGATAGATAGATAGATAGATAGATAGATAGATAGAGAAATTAGATAAATTAGAGATGATAGATAGATAGATAGATAGATAGATAGATAGAGAAATTAGATGATAAATTAGAGATGATAGATGATAGATAGATAGATAGATAGATAGATAGATAGATAGATAGATAGATAGATAGATAGATAGATAGATAGATAGAGAAAAGATGATAAATTAGATAGATAGATAGGTAGGTAGGTGGGTGGGTAGGTAGGTAGGTTGATTGGCAGAAGTCATTGATTGGCAGAACTTGATTGGCAGAAGTCATTGAGCCTATCTTGTAGGTATGAATCTTATTCCACAATGGAGCAGAATTAATCCAACCCCCTTTTTGTTGCTAGTTCCCACAATAGGAATATTCCTTTCTCCTACTTGGGTTGTCGTTGGTGCTGTTGGAGATGTTTACACAGCCACATCTACGTGTTTGCATTTATACGCTCATGCAACTGGGACAAGATGCATCATTTGGGGGATGCAATTTCCAGGGACTTCGGAAGAGATCTGAAAGGATTATTATTCTGGGAATTCAAATGCTTCTACCAAGGGATCCCCCCAATGAGAAAAAAAACAAGCAGAATGCCTGGGAAATAAACACAGCTTTTGGTAAATGTGGTCAGGAGCATTTAGCTGTCTCAGTTCCTTTGCACGAAAACCAGCGGGCTGAGCTTCGTAGATTCTTAAATAAAACCCATTTGTTTTATTTGCGCCTTAAATAAAACAAAATTTGCGTGCTCCCTTGAGAAAAGATGCTTCTATTTTATGATCGGCGGCGTTGGCCAAATCTCCAATATGCGAGCACTGTTTTCTTCCATTCCTTATAAAGAGCTAAAGATCCACATTTTTTAATTTGGTCACCAATTCCCTATTGGGTTCATTCATTCTGGGAAGGAAGAAGGCAACCAGCCAACCTGAAATTTTGAATTGCTTTGTGTTGTTGATAACTGGTTTATTTTGGTTCTTTTTCAAGGTCAGCAACAGCGGCAGCTTTTCAGAGCTGACTTTATGAATCAATTGACAAGCTTTCTCCACTGCAAAGTGGTAAGAGTCCAGTGACTTTATCAAGTCGCTTGTCAAATTTCTACCCTTCAGTGCTACTTTTTGTAACTTGTGTGAATTTCAGATCAAACGTTTATTGCCGAGAGAAGAGAATATTCGTAACTCAGGGTTGGAATATGGAGTCCTTGGTGCTCTCTGTGCTTGACTGTTTCCTTGCAGACGTTTCATTACCCAACTAGATAATATCATCAGTACTAGAAGAAGAGTAAAGTTAGGAGGAGGAGGAGGAGGAGGGGGAGGGGGAGGAGGGGGAGTGGAGGAGGGGGAGTGGAGGAGGGGGAGGAGGGAGACTGAGGGTTCTTGGTGCCGAGTGGGTCGTTTTCTAGCAGACCTTTCATTACCAAACTATGTAGCATCATCAGTGCAGTGCAGTGAATACGTCTCGCAATAAAATTCATCAGAAGGGTGAATAAAAGTTTATGCGTTCTTCGTTCATTCTTCAAGGCCTATTTCTCACTGAAAGACAAGGCTGCAATAGGAATAGCAGACTGAAGCTCTACTGACTGATTAATTGTTCTCACTGTCAGCAAATTTCTCCTTAGTTCTAGGTTGCTTCTCTCCTTGATGAGGTTCCATCCGTTGCTTCTTGTCCTGCCTTCAGGCGCTTTGGAGAATAGCTTGACTCCCTCTTCTTTGGGGCAGCCCCTGAGATATTGGAACAGTGCTATCGTGTCCCCCCTCATCCTTCTCTTCGTTAAACTAGACATCCCCAATTCCAGCAACCGTTCCTTATATGTTTTAGCCTCCAGTCCCCTGATCATCTTTGTTGCTCTTCTCTGTACTCTTTCTAGAGTCTCAGCATCTTTTTTACATCGCGGTGACCAAAACTGGATGCAGTATTCCAAGTGTGGCCTTACCAAGGCATTGTAAAGTGGTATTAACACTTCACGTGATCTTGATTCTATCCCTCTGTTAATGCAGCCTAGCTCTGTGTTGGCCTTTTTGGCAGCTGCAGCAGAGGGAACAATGGCTGAGGTGCTGGGATTTTCTGGGGAGACCCTACTTGAAATTCTCGACTGACAATGGAACTCCCTGGATAATTTGGAGCAGGCCACTTCCTCTCAGCCCTGCGTTCCTCACAGGAAAGTAGTGAGGATTACTCTTGCAGAAGAGAGTTGAGTCTGGAAATGCATTAATAAACCATGAAACTCCTCCTCTCGTAGGTATAGCTATATAGGCCATAAAGCCCCAATCTGTAGGATGAAGTTGAGAGAGTGGCTACAGAAAACAGCAACTTTAGTGAATGAGAACCCTGCTGATAGACTGCCCCTCCCTAAGGAGGCTCATCTGGCACAACTGTGTAGCTTTTTTTAAAAAAAAAAACAACAACAACACTGTACAGGAAACTCAGCCTTAGTTTCCAGTATTTTACATTTTAATGGTTTAATCAAGAATGTAAGTTGAAACACTGTCCCTGGAGATAATACATGGCCCTGTTCAAGCTTTTGGAAATCATATTTATTTATTTATTTTGTTTGTTTCTATGCAGATGCTGCTCGACTCCAAAGCAGCTCTGGGCAATTCACAATATAACAAGCAAGATAAAAACACAATGCGGAAGAGAACAAGATGGGATCCAATTGCTTGAAAGAAAAAAGAGACCCAAGTACTTCCAATTTAACAGGTTCCATCCATCCTGGCCTAAATCTTCCTTTTTAAATGGGTCTTTGAGGACTGTGTTGCCTAGTGGGTAAAGAGCAAGATGGCCATCTTCTTATTTTAGATGCACTGCATTGTTTTTTGGGGGGATTTTGAGACGACTTAGTTCAGCTCTCAGAACATCCCCTAGTCCAGTGATGGCGAACCTTTTAGAGAGCGAGTGCCCAAACTGCAACCCAAAACCCACTTATGCATCGTTGGGTGCCGGGTAGGTGTGGCCCACTGGGTGGGCGTGGCCTACTGGGTGGGCGTGGCTGCGGTGGTAACGGCAGACTGGGTGAGACTAAAAAGTTCAATCAATCAATTCCAACTTTGCAAGATCTTTTTTTCCCCGCGAGAAGTTGAAATTGACTGATTGATTGAACCTTTTTTTTTTTTTGTACATGGCGGTAGAGGCCTAAAGCGAAAAGGTTTTATAAAACCCAGCTGAAGGCCTAGGAGTGGGGTGACGGCGCGTGTGCCCACAGAGAGGGCTCTGAGTGCCGCCTCTGGCACCCGTGCCATAGGTTCGCCACCACTGCCCTAGTCTTTAAGTTTAGATAGGATAGGCCAGGATAGGAAAGTGGCTAATTAATTAACCACAAGAAGTTGTTCTGCCAGGGCACATTTTTCCCTCACTCCTTGTTGTAGTTTGTCTTTTTAATCTTCTAATTTGCGACGTGACTCCAGAAGGCTTCCTCTGGGAAAAATGTGAAGTAAATCAAAAGGCAGTTGGAACAACAACAAGAAAAACACGACTTGGATGTTTCTGCAACGTTTGGT
>NW_015386345.1:178506-192282 GCF_001527695.2 Protobothrops mucrosquamatus
TTTATTTTATTTATTTTTTTTAAAAAGGGAAGTGTCTAGATTTTGTTCCAAAAGCCAACTGGAAGATCCATTTCATTGCTGAGGAAGCAAACCTGCTCTCTGTGGACTAAGGGCCTGTTCACACACACACACACACACACACACACATTATTTCAGGAAGCACCTTGCATATTCAAAAACTGTAAGATCTTTATATTGCTTTCAATGGGATTTACAGGAGGCTTCCAACAAGCAAAGTCAATAGGGGGGGAGCCAGACTGGCTTAATGACCGCATGGTTCACTTAAAACAGCCATGGCCAAAAAATAAAAAAGGTTGTAGTGTGACTCACTAAATAACCGCATTGTTTAGCAATGGAAGTTGCAATCCCAATTGTTTTCATAAGCCGAGGACCACCTGCGTGGAGTTGCTCTCCTTGGTCCTGAAATGTTGAGCCTTTGGGGCTTACTGTGCCCCCATAACAACTCTTAAGGAAGACACCTTCTTCCTTGAGCTAGCATGGGCCTATATCAGGGGTCTGCAGCCTTGACAACTTTAAGACTTGTGGACTTCAGCTCCCAGAATTCCTCAGCCAGTCTTAAAAGTTGTCAAGGTTGCAGACCCCTGGCCTATATGATTGAAGTCATGATGAAACAAGACTATTCAACGTTGGGTGGGATAAGAAAGGGGTTTTTTTTCCCCATCTTCACTGATGGCGTGTTTCTGTGTGGGCATCTAATAAGACAACGTAAACAGGGTCTGTTTTGTGAATAAGGCTGCCACCCTATCAGCTTGTAATAAACTAACTCAAAAACATGAGGCTTACTTCTGTATAAATCAGAGGTCCCCAACCTTTTGGGCACCAGGGACCGGTTCCGTGGAGAGAGGTTTTTCCACGGACCGGAGAGTGCGTGGTTTTGCATGCTGCCTGCATCTCGCGGATGGGACTTTGTTTGTGCAGACCGGTTGCAGGCATGCCACGGCCCGGTACGGGTCCACGGCCCGGGGGTTGGGGACCCCTGGTATAAAAATAGTCAAGAGTATCCTCTGGGGTGTGTATAGCAAAGAATACCTGGCCAAACAATGGAAGCAATCTCTCAAATGCCAACCATTCATCAAGGAGCACTAATCATCTATGGCCCTAGTTCCCTGTTCATAATGTGTGAATGGACCCTTAGGGTGCACTGTCCTGTCCTGACGATGGGGTGCACAAATTAGGAGGGGGGGGAGCCTGATGCAAAGCACAGCAACTCATGCATCCACATCCATTTTATTATTATTATTTTTTTAAGGAGCCAGGGGAAGCTAACCTCTTCATCTTATGACTCATGCATTCACATTGGATAGCATCCTGTACTTCAGACAGACCTCTCCTAATCAAAATAAGACTTCAAGGTGCCACGGCGACGTATGTCGCAGGTCCAGCAGTGAAACCCTCCTCCCAAAGAGTTGGCGTGGCGGATGTTCACTTTGATGGTGGAAATGCCTGCAGGCAGAAGAGGAGAAGGTTTCTTGAAGGCAATTCCCCCCCCTCCCTCCCCATGGAATTAATGAGAAGTCACACATAGGTATCCACTGCCAAAGCACTTGGCCGTCACGGCTGACTCGCTTACACACCCCTGCTCGCAACCAGACTAAAAGAAATAAGGAGGAGGGGAGGGAAAGTATTGGAATGTAAGGGAGCCGTCTGTAGCCTGGGACAATCCCAACAGCCCAAGGTCAAACACTGGGAAAACTCCCGAGGTACTCAGATCATTCCCCAAACAAAATGAATGCAATGGATTGGTGGACAATGAACAGTGGGGAGGTGTAGAGGGAAAAAGAGGATTTTACCTATGCTGGGTTTCGCGCAAAAACTTTAGAACTGGCTTTGCTACTTCTGTACCTGTGTGGGATTATCAGTAAAGTTATACTCTTAGTAAAATAATGTCCCAGGCGTTTATTTTGCTGCATTTACCAAAGGGACAGTTGACATAGGCTTTCTAGCTACGATGTTGCATCTAAGACTTTGTTGGGAGATTCTATGAAGGTCTCAAATCCCATGGCCCCAAAGTCTGTCCAATCAGGGAGGAGTCATAATCTTACATCCTCTTCTCTTTTCTTTTCTTTCTTTTTTTTTTTTTTGCAGGGCTGAGCAGAAAGATGAAGTGGTATCTCTTTGGGGAAGATCCACCTATCTCTAAAATATGAAGGACAACTAGCCTTCTCTTAACCTTGAAGAAAGATCATGGTGCAGGCAGAGGTCTTCAAGGTTAGGAGACCGGCCATATCTCCAGATCTCAAGGGGACTGAGCAGGTGTAAAGTTCAACATCTTGTGCCTTCAGCAGCTTTTGCTGGCTTGGTGGCCTTCAAAGATGTTGAACTTCCAAATCTCAGCTTGCACTTGGGATCTACAGGAGGTTCATACTTCCGGAGGACAGTTGGAGAAACGCTGAGTTGGAGGAATCTGGCTTCAATTCTCCTTAGGAAAATGTGTACTCTACACAAACTGAAAATAATTGTTCCATGAAATGTTGGCCCACCTACATAAATTGGTCTTACCGAGGCTTTCAAAGAGCTTCTGGATCGGGATTTCGTTGGCATCCACCATAACACGCTTCTCATCCAGCATCAGGACGTTCATGGAAAGCCATTTTGAAGACATCCACAGCGGATGGTCTAGAGATAAAAACATTTAGCATTCATGGATGTCTCACCGTGCAGCCATCGCAACAGAACATTTGCCTCCCAAGTCATTTATTTATTTATTTATTTATTTATTTATTTATTTGATTTGATTTGTATCCCGCCCTTCTCCTTACCGGACTCAGGGCGGCTGACAGCCTTATAAAACCAATATTACAGTAGATATCAATTTAAAACCAGATTAAAAGGAAATATTTGCAATGGCCTAATAATTAAAATTTCCCTTAAAAACCCCACTAAAATTCCCTAGGCCAATCCCGCTTGTTGGAAGAGCCATGTCTTTAGGGCGCGGCGGAAGGAGGGGAGATCCGGGATCACCCGGATCTCTGGGGGTAGTTCGTTCCAGAGGGTGGGGGCTCCCACCGAGAAGGCCCTCATGCCTTCCGTACGGGAACAAAGCCAAACCTACTGTCAGGGATGAGAGGAAGAGGTGGGTGACATATCGTCCAGCCTGCCTTCTTGAAGAGATCAATCTAAGAGAGTTGGGGAGAAAAACAGAAAGCTTCACGCTGGAAATCATATTGTTTTCTCTGCAGGTGCTCCAGCTGTGCGCTTCCATTAAGTCTGTTAATTTCTCCGTTATCGTTACATAAAAATGATGGATGAGTCATCTGTTTAATCTGCCCAGCTACCAAGAATAGGATCAAAATGGAAGACGGTTGTGTTCCAAAGCCAGTTTCAACCTTTGTATCTTGTTTGGCTCTAAGATCTTTTCTTTTCTTTTCTTCTTTTTTGCAGCAAAGTCTGGTTTTGAGTGTGCATGGGTGTGTAATGGAATGTGTGGATGACCTTGGGGAATGAGAGGAAGCCATGTTGCCTAGGAAACAGATAAGAGAGGCAGGAGCCCCCAGTGGCTTCATGATCAGAGGAAGAAGCTTGGGAGGGATCCACTCTAATGGATCAAGCAGTTCAGACTGGCAGTGGGAAGTGGTACTTTTGGATTTGCAAGAATTTGTTAATGTAGCCTTACAAGAAAGGAGAATCTGTTCATCTAGTCCCATTTTCTGTCTGGTTTACCTGGGAGAGGTGACAATGTGTTTTTAAATGTTCTTACATTCCTTTTCCATTCACATTCTAGCTTTCATCTATCCCAGGGGTCTTCCAACTTGGCCCTTTTCTGACTTGTGGACTTCAACTCCCAGAATTCAACTCCCCTGGGAGTTGAAGTCCACAAGTCATAAAAGGGCCAGGTTTGAAGACCCCTGATCTATCCTCTGTTGACACTTTTTTTAAAAGCTACAGCAAGAATGGGAAATTGTTGAAGTCCTCCGTCTTTTAATTATATTAATTAGAGATAAGCAGGCCGGAGAACAAAGATTGGATCTGCATAACACCGTAACCCACCAATCATGGCTAGCAAGCCCTACTATTCCCCCCAGAATACGTCCTACTATATTATGATTTCATGCAATGGAATAATTTCACATATTAGGCCAGGAAGATTTAAATAAAAAAAATGGCATAATGATGTAGCTTGCAAATTGTATTCCTATCGTTTGGTGGGAACACAGCGAAAGTTGTCCATCACAAGAAACAACACGCACCAACTTATTCCTCAGAATAAGTTGTCCATCACAAGAAACAACACGCACCAACTTATTCCTTCAGCATATTCTGGGAGTTGAAGTCCACAAGTGTTAAAGTGGCCAAGTTTGAGGACCCCTGGCCCAGAGTTCCCCATTCCTCTGTGAAGCCCCCTTACCTCATTACAAGGGCGATCTGGATTAGAAAGCACGACCCCAGGACCAATGATATTAAAAGTAGCATCGATGTGCATCGGGTTGGGGTCTTTGAAAGAAATAGTATGGACTCTGTACTCTGGAGCAAGATGTCTCCTCATCCACTCAATGCCCATGAAATTTGTAACCTGTGACAATGCAGAAAGGAAAGCAAAAATGTGTCTGCTTTATAGTGTAATACAAACTTAATCAAAACTCCCTTCATGATCAAACTGGATAGTTGGACTTTCCCAAAATTTGCAAGTTTCAGTCCTCTTACAGTGGTATTGCCAGTGATGTGCTCTGTTTCTTTCTTTCTTTCTTTCTTTTCTGGTTAACAGTGACTAGCCAAGATAAGCAACCTAGAACTAAGGAGAAATTTCCTGACAGTTAGAACAATTAACCAGTGGAACAACCTGCCTCCAGAAGCGGTGAATGCTCCAACATGGGAGTTTTTAAGAAGAGACTGGACAGCCATTTGTCTGAAATGGTATGGGGTTTCCTGCCTGAGCAGAGTTTGAACTAGATGACCTCCAAGGTCCCTTCCTACTACTACTACTACTACTACTACTACTACTACTACTACTACTCCTTCTCATTATTATTATTATTATTATTATTATTATTATTATTATTATTATTATTATTATTATTATTATTATTATTATTATTATTATTATTATTATTATTATGGATCATCGCACAGTCAGCCAGATGTTCAGACTGGATTTGGCATTTTGTCTACCTATCGAGTCCTTACCAAGGACCTGGGATAGGCAGATGTGGATGTTTGAATTGATGGTATTACAGATCTCGTCACAGGATGGAAGCTGTTCCTAGTAAGGCTGCCTTTTGCAATTGACTAATAGCGAATATGTCAATGCCAATGGTGTCCAAGTGGTGCTCCAGTGTTTTAGGATTGCACCCAAGGCGCCTATGACTATTGGTACTACACTTGCTTGCCTTTGCCACAGTATTTCTATTTCTATTTGTAGGTCTTTGTATTTTGTTATCTTCTCCAGTTCTTTCTCATCTATTCTGCTGTCTCCAGGCACTGCCACATTGTTGTTGTTGTTATTATTAGTATTAGTATTAGTATTAGTATTAAGGACTAGCACTGGAATAGGAGGCAATTCCAGTTTCCACACCTCTAAATACAACCTTTAAACCAAATTTAATCTAATTGTGCAGAGAGATGAAAAGGGATTTTGTGTAGTAGTTAAGGTGGTGACCTAGAAACCAGGAGACGTGAATTCCAGTTCCACCTTAGGCATGAAAACTGGCGGGGTGACTTGGGGCTGGCTCAGGAATTCTGGGAGTTGAAGTCCATGAGTCATAAAAGAGCCAAGGTTGCCTACCCCTGCACTAGACCTTATAGATATATAAGACTTAAGGAAAACGTGAGGGGAGATCTTAATATACTTACCTGACTTCTTTGGACAAAGATATCTCTTCCAGCTCTTATGAAGTCGGCAGCATCAAAACACGGCTCAAACTCAGTGGTGACGAATTTCCCCTGAGCAGCCAACTTGTGCCGATCCTCCACAGTGCGGATGGGGTAATCCTAATTTGAGACAGACATAGCACATAATCCCAGTGGAGGCAAAAAAAAAACCGTACAGCCTTAGGGGCTGCAACAGGGAAAGTGCAGTGCCCAGAAGAAGAAGAAAAAGGCACTTGTATGTAAACAGAGAGCAATCCCCATTCCCTCTAAGCACTGATGATGTTACGTAGCTGGGTAATGAAACGTCTGCAAGAAAACAACGAAGTTCAGAAAGTACCAAAGACCCCCAGTTATCGTCATCCTCTTCCTCCTTCTCCTCTTCCTCTTTCTCCTCCTCCTCCCCCTCTTCCTTCTCCTCCACTCCGCAAACCCCACTCCCTTCTAGCACTAATGACATTACCTAGTTGGGTAATGAAATGTTTCTAAAAAAAAAACCAAGTTCAGAAAACATCAAATATCCCACAGTTGTCCTCCTCCTCCTCCTCCTCCTCCTCCACTCTGCAAACCTCTCTCTCTTCTAGCACTAATATTACCTAGTTGGGTAATGAAGAGTCTGCAAAAAAACCACCAAGCTCAGAGAACACCAATGATCCCACAGTAGTCCTCCTCCTCCTCCTCCTCCTCCTCCTCCTCCTCCTCCTTTTCCTTCTCCTCCACTCCACAAACCCCACTCCCTTCTAGCCCTAATGTCTACGAGAAAAAAAACCAAATTCAGAAAGCATCAAATATCCCACTCCTCCTCCTCCATTCCCTTCCAGCACTGATGATATTACCTAGTTGGGTCATGAAACATCTGCAAGAAAACAACCAAGCTTAAGAGAGACCCACAGTTCAAACCTATTTTCTCCCATTTTGCAGAATCAGAAAATATTACCTGGTCGTAAAGTTCATCGGACATGGTGGGCTTCGGTGCTGTCGTCCATTTGGCTCCCTGGCGAAAATATTCTTTAATGACCGGGCGATACGCTCTATATTCAAAGAAACGGGCTCGCCAGGCCATCGGTGCTTCGATGATTTCGTTCCCAATTACAAGCAAAATGTCTCTCGGCATAGCTGCGTACATGCCTGCCAGGGAAGTCAACACACACATCCGCCTGTTATTCCATGCTATGGTTGGCATGGTTGTGTACATTAATGCATGCCGCTGATATACAAACACAGCCTTCAAGGTTTCTGGCACGGTTGCTTTTTTTATGACACAGACTAAATGAAAATAGAGCAAGGAGAACCGAAATCCCAACAGTTATTTTTTTTTCCAGTTATAAAAGAAAACGTGACAGTCAGCGACTCACGTACTGTGTGTGCTTCAGAAAAGAAAGTGCAACAATTTATACATTCACTCACACAGGTGTGTGCACTAAATTAATCTTAATTTAGCAGGTAAATTGGTCCTCCAAAAAAAATGTGAGAAGTCAGAGCTGTTTTCAGATCCCCTTATTGCCTTCCAATATTTCCATCCCTGTTTTCATCAACTCCAAAATAATTGTAACTGCACTGTAAAATGGTTTGTTTTGTTTTCCTTTATTTTAAAATTTAATGTTTTTTTAACTTGGCCTTCCTTTTCTCTTGCCTGTGCTGTTCTCTTAACACTCCTCCTTGTTAATATTTTTCCTTACCTGTTATATTTCCCTTCCTGTTTTCATTTTTTAAAAATAATGAGTTTTTAAATACAAGTAGTCCTAGGCTGTTGGATCATTTGAAGTTACAGTGGCACTGAAAAAAGTGACTTATGACCGTTTTCCACACTCATGGCCACTGCAGCATCTCCGTGGTCACATGATCAAAATTCAGACGCTTGGCAACTGGCATGTACTTACGGCGGTTGCAGCGTCCTGGGGTCATGTGACCACCTTTGGCAACTTCTGACAAGCTAAGTCAGTGAGGAAGCTAAATTCATTTAACAACCGTGCTACTGACTTAACTGCAGCGATCCACTTAACCGCCGATGCGAGAAAGGTAGTAAAATGGGGCAAAACTCACGTAACAAACGTCCCACTCGGCAACAGAAACGTTGGGCTCAACTGGGGTTATAAGTTGAGGACCATTGGTAGTGAAAATTGTGTTTCCTGAACATTATGAGTGGCTTTGAGGCCCAATATTTAAAATAATAAACCAGGCGCCTTTGTAATCAATAAGTAGGCAGATTACAGAAAACACACAGAGGTAAAGCACTAAACTTTGTTGAAAGCTATTCAGCAAAAGGTACCAGTAGATTCAAAATCGGGTGTTTTATATCGGGTTGACCAGTTCAGAACTTCAGGCCTCTTCACAGTCACTCCTTCCATCTTCAAAATATTGCACATTTCTTCAATCTCAGCGATTGCTTTCTTGATATAATCCTCAGGAAAACTCTGCCCTCCGTACTTCTGATAGAATTCCCAATACTTATCATAGGTATTAGCCTGGAGAATCAATAAAAAAGGAAAGAAAGAAAGGAAAAAAAACCAATTAACAGACAATTACGCAAACGATTTCCCCAATCGATGAACAAAAGAAGTTCATGAAACTGAAAGAAGAGAAGAATAACAGAGTCCCCTAACAAAGGGGAATTCTATATCACAGTCTGTCATGGTTTGTTGAGTAAATCACGGCTGGGTTCACAAACATTACACTGACACGCCCAAATTAGCACCATTGTGCCGAGAGCTTGCCCTCTGTATAAACTAGGTAAAAATTCAGATTCGTTTGAAGACCTAAACGTGAGAAGACAGAAGGAGAAAAACAAAATACCCAACTAGGTAACATCGTCAATGCTAGGCAGGAGTGGGGTTTGCCTTCTGGCACTGATGAAGTTACCTAGTTGGGTCATGAAACATCTACAAGAAAGCTACCAGACAAGGAATAATGGATGGAAATTGATCCAAGGGAGATTCAACCTAGAAGGAGAAATTTTCTGACAGTAAGAACAATCAACCAATGGAACAGATTGCCTTCAGAAGTTGTGGGAGTTTCATCACAATATGTTTAATAGTTAGCATGGCAGTACCACAATCACAACAAGGGCAATTCTTCCATCCTCACTGATACAGGGCAGGGACACATCTTCCAGTATCACACCTAATTCTGTTCAATTTCGTCCAGACAGAGCAATGCAGGAGAAAACCAGATGGTTTGGTAGAGAGATCGCTAATGGTCAGGCCACAAGAAGGTACCAAAAGATAACAAATAGACTTTAAACCAGAGTTATTTTTGTTAGGAGCTAATTATAGGAACTAATTATGAGAAAGATTCCAGATATCTAATACTACACATATTAACAGCAGCAAGAATTGTATTTGCCCAACATTGGAAAAATGAAAATTTACCAACTGGAGAAGTACTAATCAAGAAGATTCTAGAGTGTGCAGAAATGGATAGATTGACTTCAAAAATAAAAGAGAAAGAAGACTCGGTGTATTTTAGAACATGGGATAATTTTTATCAGTGGCTAGAAAAACGAGTCAGAGAGAAAGGAATGTGATATGTAATTTTGAATATATATTAGTAAGAATATCAGGCTTGTCAGATGCTATATTTTTTCTATCCTGCTCTATGGAGTAGAGAGTTGGTCTCTGACAGAAGGCCACCTGAAGAGACTAGAAGCATTTGAAATGTGGATTTACAGGCGGCTGTTACGTATAAGCTGGGTTGACAAGATCAGAAATGAGGAGGTGATAAGCCGCCTGGGAAAGCCAAGGGAAATCATCAAAANAAGAAGAAGAGGAGGAGGAAGAAGAAGAAGAAGAAGAAGAAGAAGAAGAAGAAGAAGAAGAAGAAGAAGAAGAAGAAGAAGAAGAAGAAGAAGAAGAAGAAGAAGAAGAAGAAGAAGAAGAAGAAGAAGAAGAAGAAGAAGAAGAAGAAGAAGAAGAAGAAGAAGAAGAAGAAGAAGAAGAAGAAGAAGAAGAAGAAGACTGCTCTATCTTAGCGTTTGGAGAAATAAAAAGCAGCCTCATCACATTCAAAGTTCCTTCAACTTCAGAGGGTAAAGACTCACCTTGACCTCAACTGTAAAAGGAGGAACACGGGCATTTTCGGCTCTCCCCACAATGACTTCTTCCAGTGGGTCCCACTCAGTGTAGGAGCAGACAGGACAATTTTCTGGGCTAGGATCAGGAACTTTGGAGGCTTCCGCAGCAGCAGCAGCACAAAGAGAATTGGAGGCTGCTGCGGTTTGGGTGCTCTGGAAAGTTCGCTGCACCCATCCTGTGACGACTCTTCCCAACTTGAATGTAAAAGCAAAAACCACAATCAGAAGGGGGAAATCACAGCGGTGGGGCTAGATGGTGCCTGTCCTGAGGTTTTGGGTTCTAGGGAAACAATGAAGTATTCAGGATCCAGAAGACCATCTTGAATTGTTGGGGTTTTTTTTCACTTTTACTTATAACCTAATCAAGATAAGGAGGGTTTTTCAACAATGAATATTTCTTTCAATCAAGTAGCATTTAAACTAAGGCATGCAATGTTTCTCAACTTCACCAACTTTTAGAGTTGATTTCAGCTCCCAGAATTCTCCAGCCAGCAGAGACATTGCCAATTCATTAAGAGAAGACTTGGGTTGGAAAAGATAGTTGTGGATTCTATATGGGATTAATTAATTCTGTGCATCCTATCCGACACAGTTTTCTCCTGCTGGTACTTATAAACAATATCCAGCTTTCATTCTAAGAGGGCTTCGTCCTGCTTTCTCACCCTACTTATCATTAACATAAAAGAAAGCTTCTTGCATCTCACCACACTAAGCTATAACATGGGTTAGATTACTGTGTTGGGTTTTACATGGGGCTGCCCTTGAATACTTAGAACAGGGGTGTCAAACTGCCGGCCTGCAGGCCAGATGCGTCATGGCAAAACTGCGCCCACCCCATTGCCGGCAATGGAAAAAAAGTTGCGATACGCCACAACACGTCACGTGACGTTGCGTGTTTGCAGACAATAGACTTGGTTTGCTAATTTTTATGCTTATTTCCTTTGGAAACTAGTCAGACAAGAGAAATTAGGACAACTGAGACCTGCAGTAATAAGCAAGGAAATGTTCATGCATGTTTTGAGCCCACCTGTTATTAATCAAATTTATATAGCTGTCAATCTCACCAAGGGCAGCGCACAAACATGATACTTTGTGAATCACGGTTTATGCTCCGTGTGCCACACATACCCATCCTTTAGCAGTATATTTATGCAACTTTACTGAAACAAACCCTAGCCTAGCACAGTCTGGGAACTAGGTCACAAAGAACGGTGTTCAGTTAGGAAGCCCAAGTCGGGATGTCAATGGCTTCCCTTCAAATGTTCCAGTGTTACACGAAGAGAAGATTCAGCTTTCAGTTAAGTTCTTCTACTCCACCCTTCGCAAAAGAGGCTGCACTTGTTCTCCACCAGCTGTTGGGAAAACCTAGACCGCCAGGTTGCCTAGGAGCATGTATGCCATATCTTCTTGCAGTGTACATGATCAGCATTCCCAGCCCAAAACGGGAGGACAGGCATGTGTGCTGGGTCAGCAGAAGGTTGGACAGAGAGGAAGAGCTCCCCCCCCGCCCCCGCTCAAAGAAGGCATGTTGGAGCAGGAAAAGGGAAGTCTCAAAAGTTCTCAAGCTCCATCTCAGGCAGGTTAGGCCTGACTTGAAGGCAAGGGACAGCTAGATCTACAGCCATCCAGAGTGGGACTGAAACATCAGGGCAAGGAGAGAAACCATCTTAACAGGTCCAGGGCAAACCACACTGATGAAAAAAATGGTAAAAAAGATGTTGAGGCTCTAGAAAGAGGGCAGAGAAGAGCAACAAAGATGATTAGGGGACTGGAGGCTAAAACGTATAAGGAACGGTTGATGGAATTGGGTATGTCCAGTTTAATGAAGAGAAGGACGAGGGGGGACATGATAGCAGTGTTCCAATATCTCAGGGGCTGCCCCAAAGAAGAGGGAGTCAAGCTATTTTCCAAAGCACCTGAAGGCAGGACAAGAAGCAACGGGTGGAAACTAATCAAGGAGAGAAACAACCTAGAACTAAGGAGAAACTTCCTGACAGTTAGAACAATTAACCAGTGGAACAACCTGCCTCCAGAAGCGGTGAATGCTCCAACACTGGAAGTTTTTAAGAAGAAACTGGACAGCCATTTGTCCGAAATGGTATAGGGTTTCCTGCCTGAGCAGGGGGTTGGACTAGATGACCTCCAAGGTCCCTTCCAACTTTATNGTCTCTGACAGAAGGCCACCTGAAGAGACTAGAAGCATTTGAAATGTGGATTTACAGGCGGCTGTTACGTATAAGCTGGGTTGACAAGATCAGAAATGAGGAGGTGATAAGCCGCCTGGGAAAGCCAAGGGAAATCATCAAAACAATTAAAAAACAAAAATTAGAATATTTCAGACATGTGATGCGACACCCAGAAAAACACGGCATACTCCATTTAATCCTCCAGAGAAAGACTGAAGGCAAACAAGGTCCAGGCAGAAGAAGAACATCGTGGCTTCAAAATCTAAGGGACTTTTTCGTGCGGCTGCTGATAAAAACAGGATCGCCAACAAGATCGCCAACGTCCGATAACGGATGTGGCACAAGAAGAAGAAGAAGGCTATTGAGTGATGAATTAACATATTGTTTATGATAATTAACTAGATCTATTATTGTTAGTTAAATACATATACCCAGACATTATGCTGTTTGCTAAATATCAAAAATGTTATTTGGAAAAATTCCAACCCTAACCAAAATCCCAACCCTAATCCTGACCCCACCTTATCCCTAACCCTATAAAAACTAATAACATCTATACAAAAAAAAGATACCAAAAGGTGCACAGCAGTGGCCTTTCCTAGAAACTGCTACAACTGGTAGTTATAAAGACTAGAGAACACACCGTTCCTGCTCCTGAAGACACCTCCCTCAGGTCTCAACTCCATGCCCCAATTGTTGTTGACAACTCAGGCTGTAAGGTTTGTGGACACCTAGGAGGTCTTCAGCAGCTGGAATTACTGCAGTAGCCCTTTCAATCACATGTATGGTTCAAAGGCCAGGACAATTGCAGCGACAATTGATAGTCCTAAAGTTTCCACGATAAGAGGGTGTCATGCGGACTGGACCCAAACAGCCAGCTCAGCAACTTTCAAGTTGTGTTTTCGTTTGTTTGTTTTTGGCTATTCTACAAGTCATCTGAGACCATAGCTGCATCCAGCAGGGTCTAGGTTGGCCATGTGAGCAAATATGATGACTTCAGCTTCCACAATCCATGCCCTCGGTGGACTTGGATCCATGAAAGGTCAGGCAATCATCACTCGGTTGTTTTAAAGCACCATAATTGCTTTTGCTGCAAAAAATGAATATGATTAGCAGTCTGGAAACTTTTATAACGTCAGAGTCTAAAACTTCTCTTATCTTCTATCTTATGAATAACTCGAGGGCAGAAAGACCCAGTTTTCCTTCCTTCTTCTGAACCTGAGAGCAGGACAAGAAGCAACGGGTGGAAGATCATGAACGAGAGTTCCAACCTAGAACTAAGGAGAAATTTTCTGACAGTGAGAACAATTCATCAGTGGAACGGCTTGCCTCCAGAAGTTGTGGGTGCTCCAACACTGGAGGTTTTTAAGAGGAGACTGGACAGCCATTTGTCCAGAATTCTATGGAGATTCTCAGTCATTCAGGTCATGGTTGTCCCACAGGTGCTTTTTGGCACCTTTCTTTGTTTTTTCCTTGAAAACGTTTCACTTCTCATCCAAGAAGCTTCTTCAGTTCTGAAGAAGTAAAGAACTGAAGAAGCTTCTTGGATGAGAAGCAAAAGCTCTTCAAGGACAAAGAGAGTCCAGTTGCCTCTTGAAAAAGTACCTTTGGGATTTTTCCAGAATGGTATAGGGTCTCCTACTTGAGGTGGGAGTTGGACTAGGAGACCTTCACAAAGAGGAGAGAGTAATGTGGACC
>NW_015386345.1:195065-211218 GCF_001527695.2 Protobothrops mucrosquamatus
AACTAAGGAGAAACTTCCTGACAGTTAGAACAATTAACCAGTGGAACAACCTGCCTCCAGAAGCGGTGAATGCTCCAACACTGGAAGTTTTTAAGAAGAAACTGGACAGCCATTTGTCCGAAATGGTATAGGGTTTCCTGCCTGAGCAGGGGGTTGGACTAGATGACCTCCAAGGTCCCTTCCAACTTTATTATTATTACTATCATTATATTATCATCATCATCATCATCATCATTATTATTACTACTACTACTACTACTACTACTACTACTACTACTACTACTACTACTACTACTACTACAAGAGGTGCCATTTTTTTCTTTCTTTCTGCTGCTATCTTCCTACCTGGGCAAAAAACTTGATTTTTCCTTCACTGAACAACTTTTATGGACTCTTCACAAAGCAGAGGTTTCCTTGTTCCTTTTTTTTCTCATAACTGCTGAGCTTGCAGAACGAAGAGATGACGATGGACTAGATTTGCCCTCCCCAGCTCTGAAATATCAGATTCTTATGCGATTTCGAGCAAGAGGGCTTTTCAAATGCCCAGCATCTCCTTCTCTGTGTGTGCGTTAAGTTCACAACTGTGCGTTTGAGTCATGGTTGACACCTGGCCACTGCCTGGATAGGTTTTCTTGGCAATTTTTCAGAAGTGGTTTGGCCATCGTCTCCTTCCCAGGCAAGGCTGAGAGGGAGGGAATGGCCCAAGGTCACCCAGCTGACTTCGGGCCTAAAATGGAACTAGAACTTCCAGTCGCCCAGTTCCTAGCCTGCTACCTTAAGCCTGCTACCTTAGCCACTACACCAGTGGTGGCGAACCTATGGCACGCTTGCCAGAGGCGGCACTCAGAGCCCTCTCTGTGGGCACACGCGCCATGCCCCGGAGATGGCAACTGTCCCTCTTCAACCAGCCACCTGCTAACTCGCTGAGGTCCCACATGGCCAGATGCATCCCAGCACCCATGCGCTCGCTGGCCTCTGTGTGTAGGGGCCTATGGTGTCAGGCAGCAGCCGCCCCAGCCCGTCTCACCTTGCCCTGTGACAATGACACCCCCACCTTGCCTCGCCTCACCCCGCAGGACGAGCCTCCTGCCCACCGCCCCACCTGCCAGACACCCCCTGGATCTCCCCCAACCCTGCCCCCACAGGCATCCCTCCCCACAAGCAACATCAAGGTGATCACGCGCACCATGGCCACACCCACCCAGTCTGCCATGAGCACCACAGCCACGCCCACCCAATGGGCCACGCCCACCTGGCACCCGGCGATAAATAAGTGGGTTTTCGGTTGCATTTTGGGCACTCGGTCTCTAAAAGGTTCGCCATCACTGCACTACACCAAACTGGCTATCTGTTTGTTCGCAGAGCATATAAAGCAGTGTTTCTCAACCTTGACGATTTTAAGGCATGTGGACTTCAACTCCCAGAATTCCACAGCCAGCAATGCTGGCTGTGGAATTCTGGGAGTTGAACTCCACATGCCTTAAAATTGTCACGGTTGAGAAACACTGATATAAAGAATGGCTCTGTTGACCTCTCCATCTTGAGATTAAACTTTGGCACAGAAACACTCCCAGAGATAGGCAGCTAAATGACATATGTAAATTTAGACTCTGGACTTCAAGGTTCAGGGTTGGGGGGTGGGAAGGTGAGCTGGATTGCCTTGCAGGACCTTTTTTTTCCCAAGGAAGAAGTCCGAAATCAAAACTTTTATTACAGCCGTTAGGCCAGAGAGCCCAGAGAACAGATCAGATTCGATGCAAGCGAACAGTGACTAGTTCAAGTGGGGCCTTGGTTATAGTTAATGCTCACAACTTTTTCCCCTGTAGGAGTGGAATTAAGGATTTAAAATTAACCAAATGGGATCAAAGGCACAAACAAGATTGGAGTTGAAGCTCTTGGGAGAGAAGGGGGAAGACAGGAATTTCAAGGACATTTAAATCCGGTCGCCAAAAAAAGTGTCAGATTTTTTTACAAACGAAAATAAAATTCCTCTCCGAACTTTTCCTTCCAGTTTTCCAAACTTTGGATCAAAATTGACCTTCAGTGCAAAGAAACCGCTGAAAGGCAAGCTTTGAAAATTTGCTCTGAGGTTTTTCGTTAGCTGCCACAAAGAAGAGGGAGTCAAGCTATTTTCCAAGGCGCCTGAAGGCAGGACGAGAAGCAACGGGTGGAAACTGATCAAGGAGAGAAGCAACCTAGAACTAAGGAGAAACTTCCTGACAGTGAGAACAATTAACCAGTGGAACAACCTGCCTCCAGAAGCGGTGAATGCTCCAACACTGGAAGTTTTTAAGAAGAGACTGGACAGCCATTTGTCCGAAATGGTATAGGGTTTCCTGCCTGAGCAGGGGGTTGGACTCGATGACCTCCAAGGTGCCTTCCAACTATTATTATCATTATTATTATTATTATTATTATTATTATTATTATTATTATTATTATTATTATTATTTTATTTTATTTTAAATCCCCGCTTCACTTCAGGGGAATCCACAGATCTCGCCTTCCAGCCGGACCTCCTCAAAAATCACCCCAACACAATTCCCTGCGCTCACCTCACTTTGCACGTGCCCAGATGCACCCTTCTTCCATGGGAGATGTTTCCGCGGCGCACCAGGCCAGAGCAATGGCTGGCTTGGCTTGCTACCTAGGAGCGCCACCACCCCTCGCCTCAATAATCTTGACTCCCATCCTCGCTGCGCCGCTCCCACTTGGCTCAATCCTAAACCTGTCCTGTTGGCACACAACGCACTGAACTCAGGTCAGGTCAAGGCCCAGCAACAGCTGAATTCAAACGACACGGTCAGCTGGCTTAGCTTCAACTTCGGTTAGGGGGGGGAGCTTCTTCCGTTCCCCCCCCCTCCAAGTTCAAGGAGTTGTGCGAATTCACAAAGCGGCCACCAAGTTCAGGGTGCTTTCCCAGCCCCGCGCCTCCGGCTGCAGGGCGCTTACCCTCGACCCAATGTAATGCACGGCTTCGGCCCCTCGGCTGCCTCCGCGCAGGCACCGCACGCGCAACATCCTCCTTTTTTTTTCCCCGGGCTGGTTCGGATCCCCTCCGGAGCAACTGTGCGCGCGCTCGCCCAGCTACGGCTAAAGCCGAAGAAGCCCCGCGAGCTGGGCGCTTTTGAGCGCAACTTTACGCACGCCCCTTGCGCGGCGCCCATTGGCTGGCCCGACCGGGCAAGTGGGTGGATGGGTGGGAAGGAGGTGGGGAGGATCAGGCGAGCGCAGCCCCAACTTAGCCTGGGGCTGCATTCCGTCTTCTTGGTTGCTTTTTATAGCTGGGATGAATGGGGAAGGGTCCTGGGCGCTGCCTCTCCTTCCCAACTCTCAGCAGAATCCAGGGGAAAAAAATCTAACCGTTGGTTGCATTATGTCCTAGCCAGATCCAAAACAGATCAGAGCCCAGCTCAGTGGAAGGGCAAAATTCTGTTAGGCAGGTTTGTGGTTCAGACCTGGTGCACCATCCTATGCCAGGGATAGAGGCTTCTGGATGGGCCAGTCACCAGATGACACAGTTCCTGGGAGATGCTTCATTAGATAAATTACTAATCCCCATCTTTTCGTTTTTTACCTGTGGGTTTTTTAAAAACATATTTTCTTATTTCAGGTTTTTTCTTTTGGGGGGGGTTATGGTAAGTGGTTTATGGTGTCCGGGGTGCTCTTAGAGCTTGGCGTTTTTCTTGCAGACGTTTCATTACCCAACTAGGACACGTCGTCAGTGCTAGTAGGGTTTGCTCCTTAGTTGTTGATGTTGCCTAGTGGGGTAATGAACCATCGGCAAGAAAACCGCCAAGCTCAGAGAGCACCAAGAGCTTCACAGTTTAACTCTGAGCTACAAATATTCTCTTCGGTCAGTAAATGGTTTGTTTTTATTTTATACTTTTAATGTACGTCTATTTGAAAATGGATCAATAAAGGCATTTGGTCTGGGGGGAAGAATGGTGAATGGGTTGGGTTGGGTTGGGTTGGGTTGACTTGGGTTTGGCTTTAGCTTTGTAAAGCTAAGGTAAAGGTAAATTTTTCTCCTGTCCAGCCATGTCCGACTTTAGGGATTCATCTCTGTTTCCTAGCTGAGGGAGCCAGCGTTGTCTTCCATAGTCATGTAGCCGGCTTGACTCTACTCTGAGGGGCACAGAATGCTGTTACCTTCCCACCGAAGTGGTACCTATTTATCTACTTGCATTAGAAAGGCTGAGCGCCAAAGAATGGAGGCCTTTGAACTCTGGTGCCGGAGAAGACTCCTGCGAGTCCCCTGGACTGCAAGGCAATCAAACCAGTCAGTCCTAGAGGAGATCAACCCCGACTGCTCTTTGGAAGGCCAGATCCTGAAGTTGAAACTCAAGTACTTTGGCCACCTAATGAGAAGGAAGGACTCACTGGAGAAGAGCCTGATGCTGGGAAAGATTGAGGGCAAGAGAAGAAGGGGACGACAGAGAATGAGGTGGCTGGATGGAGTCACTGAAGCAGTATGCGTGAGCTTAAATGGACTCCAGAAGATGGTAGAGGATAGGAAGGCCTGGAGGAGATCAACCCTGACTGCTCTTTAGAAGGCCAGATCCTGAAGTTGAAACTCAAGTACTTTGGGACCTAATGAGAAGGAAGGACTCACTGGAGAAGGGCCTAATGCTGGGAAAGATTGAGGGCAATAGAAGAAGGGGACGACAGAGAAGGAGGTGGCTGGATGGAGTCACTGAAGCAGTATGTGTGAGCTTAAATGGACTCCAGAAGATGGTAGAGGACAGGAAGGCCTGGAGGAGATCAACCCTGACTGCTCTTTAGAAGGCCAGATCCTGAAGTTGAAACTCAAGTACTTTGGCCACCTAATGAGAAGGAAGAACTCACTGGAGAAGGGCCTAATGCTGGGAAAGATTGAGGCAATAGAAGAAGGGGACGACAGAGAATGAGGTGGCTGGATGGAGTCACTGAAGCAGTAGGCATGAGCTTAAATGGACTCCAGAAGATGGTAGAGGACAGGAAGGCCTGGAGGAACGTCGTCCATGGGGTCGCGATGGGTCGGACACGACTTTGCAACTAACAATACTTCTGTCCCAGAAGACAAAATGTCTCACCCTGGTGTTGTTTGTGGAAAGTCGAGATTGGAGAATCATCTGTGAAAATATCATGTAGAAAGTACATCTCTGACCACTGAGGACCGTCGGCTTCTCTGCCCTCCCTTTTGCTCTTTCCTCAGAGAGAAGATGAAGAAGCCTTTTTTTTCCCCGGTCATTCAGCCCTCCTCTCAATCTTTCAGAGGTGCTTTGGATTTTTTGCCAGGTATGTTTTGATACCTTGGCTTGACATTCACTTCACTCTCCTGTTATTCTGGAAGACAGCCCAGGTGAGGGAAGCTGGGAACAAAGCCAGGAAAAGCTGACAAGAGCTTGGCTAGTTTGTGCACCTCCGGGCATAATTGAATTCCAGGGACAGCAGAAGACTGGAGTTGAATTAAGAGGCACTTGGTCATCTCCCTTGATTAGATTTAAATGAACCTGCTTTGGTTTAGCAAGTCCTGGTGAAAGTAGGCAATGGGTCAGCAGGAGGAAAGACTGGCAGAGGGTCCCCAGAGATCCTTGGCGCTCACTAAGCATTGTTGTTTTCTTGCAGATGTTTCATTACCCAAACCAAGATGGTGTTACCTAGTTTGGGTAATGATAGGTACTCAGAGGGTTAAAAAAAAAGTTTTTCTCATCCTTCATGGGCAGATCCAGGGATCTTTAGATAAACTTCAGCTCCTGCCTTGTGTGTAACATTTTGAATCACATGTAGGGTTTCTGCAAATCAACCCGGGTTCTTTTAAGGAGGCAGACTAAGCGAGCGAGGCTACAGATCCATCAAAGTCCTGGTTTTGTCACCAAACATCTCTCCAAGGTTTCAGCACAAGGGGGCTTTCCTTCATCCTATTTAGAGATGCTGAAGATTGATGAGGCCACGTTTTGCACACCCAGAAGATGGCCTCCTCCTGTTTCCCAAATGGCTGATACTCATTTCCGAGTAGATGTGCTTTGGGCAATGAACCAGGACTGACATCTTACACCCTGCTATTCCTTAAAGACAGCCGTGACCCCTGAATAGCATGGCCAGTTGAGGAAGCCATCTTTGGGGGTAGATTTCATTCATACCAAGGTTCTCCAGAAAGCTCAGTGCAGGCAGCCTGGGAAGGCGAGGGACACATCAACCATGATCTCTTAACAGCTCATTCTGCAGGCGTAATGTTGTCCCTTGAGGTGCTTATGCTGTGCAAAACACTTCTGGTGTCAATGCAGAATAGACAACTTAGAGTAGTTTTGGTAGAGCTTTAAAGGTGGCTCGGTGTTATGTGCATTAGGATCAATTTATTCATAAATAAATGTCAAGGAGCAACATTATAATGTAGTATCGTCAAAAATCCCGAGAGATTTAGTAGAGAGAAGATGTCCGCCGATTTTATCTTGCTGGAAGCTAAGCAGGATCAAGCTGGATTAGTATCTGATTGGACACTACCAGAACTGGGATGGTTAACAAAAGTTATGTAGGGTTAGATCTGGTTACTTGGATGGGTAACCACCAGAAAAGCTTTGAACTTTTAGCGAAGCTGAACATCTGGGAGTCTATAAGGTGGTAGATGTGGCATCACAGTTGAAGCTCCGCCTTTTCAGGTAGGTGTGTGATGTTGCTGCATATCCTGGTGGCCTAGTGGTGAAGACACTCACCTCTCACTCAAAAGGTTGAGAGTTCAATCCTAAGTAGCAGCAGATGTTTCTCTCTTCTAGGCGCAAAGAAAAAAAAATTCTGCTGTGAACTCCGCGTAGGTGTCAGGAAGGGCATCTGGCCTGTAAATGCTCAGCTCCATCCAGTCACCCTGACTACTCCGAATAGGGACTACAGGGTTCTAAAAAGGGAATCGCTGCCTATCTAAAATGAAAGGGGCCTCACTCCTGACATTGCACTCTTCTAACATGTACATTTTGACGTGCACACACACACGCACACACATCCTGGCATAGAGAACTTGGATTGAGATGATAGAGGCTATCTTATTAGTAAGAGATGAGGTATTAGGATGAGAAATAGAATATATTCGTGAAATAAAGTAAGAAGCTATCTGAGTAAACAATAAATGTACTTTAGATATGACAATTATTTTGTAATGAACTAAGGGCACTTTGGGTTACCCGAAATCTAAAGACTATGGCTATTCAGTTAACTGGAATACTGTAACTGAAACTAGGTAAAATTCGAAACAGGATATGAAGGCGTACAAGACAAAATATATTGATAAATGTCTTAACTGAGTTATAACTAGCAACATATTAATTTGAATGTGATACAATAACTAAGGGAAATTCAGAGGAAATTTCTGATGATGTAACCTGACATATGCATGGAATAGCTTGTTATTTGATCATGGACTACCCAATCACCATGTTGCTTCCTTAACACTTGGAGATTTGTAAAATTGGAAAATTAATAACACTTGTTTTTTTAAAAAAATATGACTTGAGTTCCACGATTCATCGTAATTTGCCTGTTGCTAAAACTCAGTAGAATCCTTGTTGGGTGTTGAAGAATCTTCTCAAGACAGCAGGGGAGAATTGTAAGCTCTCAGGAAAAGAGGGTGAGGACCTCTCATCAAGAATCTAGTCCAACTACATGCCACACAGGCACTACATGACAGCCAACAAATGCCTTCATGAGGTGGGACAGTTACTGGAGTTAGCACAATCTCTTTCTGCAAGGCTACAGGCTGTTTCTTTTAAACTCACTGGCTTTGCATCATCACAATCTCTCTCCCAATTGCATGTTAATAAATAACCACACATATTTTTAGCTTTCTGGGGTCTCCAGGATATGCCGTACAGCGGGGACATTCCAGTCAAACTAATTAAGCAACGAAAGAGAAAAGAAGAAGAAGAAGAGTTTGAGAATGTCAGAAAAGTACAAGCCATAAAGTTTTACTTGAACAGTACAGACTTTATTGGCTTCTTTAAAAATGTGATGTTCAAATAGGAAAAGCAGAAAGAAAAGGCATACAATTACCACCACCACCCTTTATAAATGAATTGATATTAGTTTTAGACACAGGTTTATATTGTATTTCATAACTGAATTGCTAATATTTAAATGAGATGGGATGATAACAGAGGAAGATGGGAAATTAAACATATCTTCCAACATTTGCAAACATTCTTCCATTCAAACATTCTTGACCATAAAATGTTAGTTGAAATGTAGTAAAGCAGATACAATCTTGAGATTACGGCATTGCTGATAAAGGATGTTTTTCCCACCCTTGTAGAACTAGTATCGGTTCTTTCATGGTAATAAAACTGCACTCCCATCCATTCCATTGTTTTGCTTGTTCCCAAACCACTATTATACAGAGCAATTCCGAAGACCAGCTAAATCCTCCAGAATGAAACTGAGGTGTGTAATAGCTCCTCTCCAAACGAACACATTTATAGTATCCAATTGTGATTTGAACCCATGTTGCATGGGTTCTTAGGCCCAGTATGTAAAGTATTAGTACCACTTTATACTAACTTTAGTAAGACCACACCGGGAATACTGCATCCAGTTTTGCTCACCACCTTATAAAAAAAGATGTTGAGACTTTGGAAAAAGTGCAGAGAAGAGCAACTAAGATGCTAAAAGGCCTGGAGACTGAAATACTGTATATGAAGGGCAGTTGCAGGATTTGGGTATGGCTAGTCTGGAGAAGAGAAAGACTAGGGGTGACATGATAGCGGTGTTCCAGTATTTGAGGGGCTGCCACAAAGAAGAGGGGGTCAACTTATTTTCCAAAGCACCAGAGGGCAGATCATCAGACAACAGATGGAAACTAACCAAGGAGAGAAGCAACCTGGAATTAAGGAGAAACTTCCTAAAAGAAGTGAGGACAATTAACCAGTGGAAGGGCTTGCCTTCAGAAGTTGTGGGTGCTCCATCACTGGAGGTTTTTAAGAAGAGACTGGACAACCATTTGTCTGAAATGGTATGGGGTCTCCTGTATGAGTAGGGGGTTGGATTAGAAGACCTCCAAAGTCTCTTCCAGATCTATTTTGAAGTTGCATTTGCATTTGGCGCATTCTGCAATTTGCAAACTGATGACCACCTTTGGTTAAGTGGTTGGAAAGTATTCCAGGTACCTCACTCCACCTGCTTTCCAACTTATTTGCTTTTATGTACAGCTAGTGGTCTACTTACAACTATTCATTTAGCGACTCTTCCAAGTTAACAACATCACTGAGAGATTATTAGGTTATAATGCAACTCTGCATAGCAAAACCTCAAAGGTTTCAATGAAACGTCTTCGGAATACTTGTGCACATGATTGAGCTATAGATATTTTCCAGACACCGATATTATTGCAGAAAGCAAAAATCTGCTGATCAGCAACAAATCAGGCCCATGAAACAGAAACCTGACTGTTGGTAAATATTATCCCCTCTCCTGTACCAGCTGCGGTCTCCGGCATGCAGAGTATCATAATCCTTGACCTACTGTAAAAATAAAAATAAAAAAGGCATGCAGTACAGTGTCATTCCTGTTCAGGCCAAAAATAGAGAGAGACAAACCAAAGAAAGACCTTCCACAAAAGCTGGCTTGCATACAGAGGGTATGATTGATAAAAGCTTGCTGGCACACCACAATTCATTAATGCTTGGTTGGCTGTAAGTACACATCAGATCAACCATGTAACCTTCACCGTAGCTGAATTAACCTCACTCAATAAGAGAATCTCCAATTTAATCATATTTAGAGACCCACCCAATTCCATAAGTTGTTGGCTTTTAGAAGTAGTCTAGACTAGAAGCTACAACTGTACAGTAGTGGCCAAAATTGTGGAAACCTTTTGGGGAAAGTGTTCAGTAGAAATGCCACCTTTGGTTAAGTTTCCATCAATTTTTCTTCTAATTTCTTTATAACTGTAGCCTTGTTCACTTAATAATACTATTTTACATCGCTTTCTGGGCAACCAGTCAACTCTTTGCACCATTCCTTTAATTTTATTACATTTTACAAGCTCACTAAGTGAAAGAACACAAAAAAAACCCCAACCCACTTGATAGCCATCACATAACACACTGACAAATGTCCTCCTCTCAGCTTCAATATACGACATCAAAAACCGAATCCTACTGTGATCTGATTGGCTCATTGCCAAAACAAGGTGACACTGGATTGGCTCTCTAAACACTCATGCTCATTGGCTACAATCAGATGAAGGAAAGCTACCTGAGATCAACCTAAGCAAGTTGTGCTTCCTTTTTCTGGTTATTTGGCTATACCTTTTCATAGAATACAGTACAGATAATTGAACAAACTATGTTGCATTGCATTCTTGATTAAATTATCTTTCCATTGATATATAATTTTATGGTATTACTCAAAAAAAGTGGTGTTATTAGCCATCAAACCTCAAAAATACACTTTTCCCAAAAGGTTTCCACAATTTTGGCCACTACTGTAAGTGCCAACTTTACTGTAGGATTACATTAAAAGAATCTTGCAAGTCGGAACGTACATCTCTCTCCCACTCGTCTTTAGGGTCCCTTCTGAGATGTTGGCCACACCTGAATTGTTTCCATGGGCTAAGATGCCTCTTATCTAACCCTTGCCCAGACTGCTACTCCTCTTCTTCCCCCTCTTCTACCTCCTATCTCTCAAGGATATTCTCACAGACCATTACTCTGTCAGTAGCTGCCCAACCAGTGTGTGGAAAAAGTAATGTGCGTAATGACAGGAAGAACTCACAGAATTTCACAGGCACGGAATGTGGCTGTAACTGCAAGAAAACTCAACAAATTCACAAACAAACAAAAAAATGATTAAAAACCAAGCCAAAGAAAATGCATCTCGCAAAGCCCAGATTCTTACGTGAGCAAGCATTGACACACCGATCCTTCATATTCAATTTATCTTGAAGCAATCTAAAAAGTTGTCTTTCAATAAAAATTAAAGGGAAAATGAATAAAATCCATTGATACCTTTCCACTCCAAGTCTCATGGTTCATGCTGTCAATAAAAATAATAATGAGCATTGCAGCAATTAAGCATAAAAACAACCTTGCCTGCTTAAGGCTGCTCTGTCTGTCTGTCTGTCTGTCTGTCTCTCTCTCTCTCTCTCTCTCTCTCTCTCTCCCTCTCTCTCTGCCTGTGTGTGTGTGTGTGTGTGTGTGTGTGTACACACACCATAAAAAGGGCACACTCAGTTTGTTGTTATTTTACTACTTCCACATGCTAATTATAATACCCTTGCGACCGAACTAGGAATTTGTTTTAAAAGAACTGAGATATCACAGTATAATATTCCCTCTAGTGGTCATCTCACAGTCTCACAAAGCAGCCATCAATAGGGCATGCTTTCTATCTTTCATTTTTTTCATTATTATAGTTTTATTAAATACTAGCTGTACCTGGCCACGCGTTGCTGTGGCTCAGTCTGGTTAAATAGAAAAGAAAGAAAAGAGAAAGCGCACGTTTGTAATATGTTTAATTTCACAATGCTTGTGGGTATACAATATTTTTTGTTGTTCCATTGTCTGTGCAGATATAGAGATTGTCTGGTTTGCCAACTCTAGAACACGCAACATATAATTGTCCATGTGAGAAGCAATCCGTGTCTAGATCTAAACCGCACAGTTCTAAAGATTGGCCCTGAGCTTTGTTGATGGTGATTGCAAACGCCAATCGAATTGGGAATTGCAATCTCTTAAATTGAAATGGCATATCCGTTGGAATCATAAGCATGTTTTTACCTGTCACAGGAGTGACATCTATATAATAGTAGTATATAACAACACGCGCGTATTCAAATGCAACGTTGTGTCAAAATTTCAAAGCAATCGGTGAAGAACTTTCGGAGATTTAAGATTTTGAACAAACAAACATTTACATTTTTATTTATATAGATTTTGACACAGAAAAGAAAATAGAAGTAAAACGGAGAAAAAGAAGCAGAGAGTTTACAAGCATTATAGAATTAAAAAGAACTAGGCTTGTTAGGCATGAGTTTTCCGTATTCCAGTATCTTAACGCTGTTTTTAAAATTGCAGGACATTTTAAGATGCAAGTAATAAATAGATATCCACAGCAGTAAGCAGCAGAGTATAAACCATAAAATAAGGAATTAGTGTAATTTATGTGCAAACAGTGACAAATCTATCTTTAACAGATCACTGAAAGTTAGAATATCAAGATTATGTTCAGGAAAATGCAAGATTCAGACAAGTATGAGTACATATATAATGTCAGTATAGTTTTCAAGAATTAAATTCTGTGCTAGATTTACTTTTCTACAGTCACCTTTCAATTAAATCCATTAGAGTTTGTCAGCTGTGGTTTATTACTGCAGCTAGTGTGTGCATCTAGACCAGGGGTAGGCAACCTTGGCTCTTTTATGACTCGTGGACTTCAACTCCCAGAATTGTTGAAGTCCATGAATCATAAAAGAGCCAAGGTTGCCTACCCCTGATCTAGACAATTGTGATTTCACCAAAACAAGGCTTAGCGTGTTGTGTGAATGCAGAAGTCTCATGACCAACATGTCCAGAAATACGCCCTGCTATCATCACTACACGACCTGGCATGAATATAATTGTAATTGTGAGTGCAGAAGTCCAGTGGTCAGGTGCTATTCATTGCGTAAGTTGCAGCAATCAGAGATGTTGGCAGGGGATCCAAAAAGTCAAGATGACAGCTGCAAGACAGACAGACAGACAGACAGACAGACAGACAGACACACACACACACACACACACACACACACACACACACAAAGGGATGGGTCTTGAATCATGTGGTCATGATGACCCTCATGACTTGCACCCCTGCCAGTAACCCATTTCAGGTCAACCAGTCAAGTAACCACCACCCATCAAGGAATTGGCTGTAGGAACTGTATTTCTCGCAGTCAAACCGCCTTGCAGAACAGGATCACCCAGAGTGATCCACAACAGACCTCCTGCAACAGCTGGCGCCCAGAAGTCCACCAACCCAACAGCAAAATACATGTTTTCAAAAGATGATCCACATGGAACGTCTGGTGTCATCCTAAGACAGGAACATCATTCCACACTGGAGAGCCCACCTTAGGGATCGGTCCAGTGGGACCGATCATTTTGGGAAGCCACCTGGGGACTAACATCACCAAGTGACAGCTGCACCCACGAGGCCTTCAGGACAAGACCTTCTCACTTAGAGGTGCCACCAGGCTCTCACTCGTCTAGGTAAAGGCAAAAAGGGACGTTGGGGGACAGATTAAGAAGAGAAAGCTGAAGAAGCTTCTTGGAGGAGAAGCGAAACGTCTTCAAAGAAAACCAAGAAAGTCTGATTTTTAGAATAGATATTTTAAATAGATTAAGAATGTACATTTTGGAATAATAGATTTATTCTTGATGAAAATTATGTATTGGAATTGAAAAATGTTGATTTTCTAGGTTGGGATGGTTTCAATAATTAATGGAGTGTTTTAAATTAGTAAGATGACCTTTTTGTACGATAACATAGATGTGATAAGGCATGATAATCAATTGGATGAAATTTGAAGTTTGTGTAATGAATGGAAATGAATTAAGGTTTAACATTATTTTGTTAATACAAAGAGATTGATCGACTGTGAGATTATACATGTATAGGGTAGATTAATATTTTATTTTAACTAGGATATCTATTGTGTAGCGGAAGAAGAAATAAATGAGCTTGGTGATAAAATGAGGGATGAGAGAGATTAAGAATTAGAATACATCTGGAAGGGATACCTGAACTGATAACTTGTTGATTTAAAGTTAAATTTGATTATGGTCATTGTAAACTGATAAAAAGTTTTTAAAACAGGTTTAGTAGTAACAGAAATTTAATTTAGAAATGGAATATTTTAAACCTATTATGTTATTTGAGGGAACTAGAGAGGGGACAGTGAATGTATTGAGTTGAGTTGTTTATATATCCTTTTACTTTTGAATGTTTGATTACCCAAACATCACGGTGCGTCCTGAGTACCTTTTTCTTAAGAATTAAAAAAAACAATAAAATATATTTTTAAAAAAAGAAAGAAAACCAAGAAAGTCCAGTTGCCTAGATTGAAAAAGCATCTTTGGGACATTAAGAAGAGATTTTTTCTCTCGCGGCTGGAAAGCAAGCCATCGCGCAAAGCGCTCCAAGAGGCTCGGTTGCGCGCACTTTGCGCCTCTTGCTGTGCGTCCTGGCGAGGGGGGGAGAGAAGAGGGGGAGGGACGCGGGGCTGGGCACGCCCCTCCCGGGTGCACGGGGACCGGGCCCGCCCCTCCTTCGGTGCCACTGGGTCCCCCGGGCGCCAGGTGGCTTCTTCTGCGCGCCTGCTGCACCGGTCATGTTCTCGGGCCTCTGGACGGCGCTGGCGGGGCTCCTGCTCCTGCCGCTGCTGGCCAGGCTGGCGTGCCCCTATTTCTTCCAGGACTTGTGCTTCTTCTTGAAGCTGCTGGCCGTGGGGCGGCGGGCCAGGCAAGGCGCGATGCGGCGCCCCCCGCGCACCTTGCTGGAGGTGTTCGGGCAGCAGGCGCGCCGGGCGCCCGAGAAGCCGCTGCTGCTCTTCCGAGACGAGGTCTACACCTATCGGCAGGTGGAGAGGCGCAGCAACCAGGTGGCGCGGGCTCTGCGGGAGCAGGCCGGGCTCCGGCAGGGCGACTGCCTGGCCCTTTACCTGGCCAACCAGCCCGCCTACCTCTGGATCTGGCTGGGCTGCGCCAAGCTGGGCTGCGCCCTGGCCTGCCTCAACTGCAACGTCCGAGGACGGCCGCTGGTGCACAGCTTCCAAGCTAGTGGGGCCAAGGTCTTGCTGGCCGACCCAGGTGAGGAGGGGCGTCCCTGCCCTGTCCCAGAGCTGGGCTCTCCATCCGCGGAGCCCAGCTAGGAGGTGGGGTTGAGGTCATGGGACAGATTGGAGAGGACGCGGTGATGGAGAGAGACCTGCTGGGTTTCTAGCCAGTCCCCAGTTCTGGGGGCTGGGAAGGAGGATCAGGGGAGCCTCCATTTCTCAGCAGCTTTTAAAACCTTCCCAATCAGAGAATGAGAACTTCTCCCCGTCCTTGCTGTCCATGGTCCCAGAATCGTCCCAATAGAAAGGGAAACATATTAAAGGGAGAACTTCCAAGTGTACACCCTCAACTTAGGATTTTCAGAATAACAGAGCAACAGAATTTGGAAGGGACCTTGGAGGTCATCTAGCCCAACACTCTACTCAGGCAGGAAACCCTGTACCATTTCAGACAAATGGTTGTCCAATCTCTTCTTAAAAACTTCCAGTGTTGGAGCATTCACAACTTCTGGAGGCAGGTTGTTCCACTGGTTAATTGTTCTGTCAGGAAGTTTCTCCTTAGTTCTAGGTTGCTTCTGTCCTTGATTACCTTCCATCCGTTGCTTCTTGTCCTGCCTTCGGGTGCTTTGGAGAACAGCTTGACTCCCTCTTCTTTGCCGCAACCTCTGAGATATTGGAACACCATAGCGTCCTTCTTGTCATCAAACTAGACACACCCAATTCCAGCAACCATTCTTTATATGTTTTAGCCTCCAGTCCTCTAATCAAGGCCTTAACTCTTGATTAAGAGTTAACTCTTCAAGGCCTTCCAAAATCCTAGGAAAGAGGGCTGCCAGATCTAAGGGGAAAGTCACTCTACGGGCCAGGGGCTCTTACGGAGAAGGCAAGGTTCCCAGTTCCCAATAGATCACATTTAAAAGAAGCGACCTGGAGCGAATTCACTCTATGTAACTTGGCAGGACAGGCAGATACCCTCAGGGAGAGACAGCCCCATAAATGACCTGGCCTCATGCCATTTCAGGCTTTCAAAGTGATAACCAGCCCTTTGAAGCGCAGGTTGAATTGAAGTTGCCAGACTTGAGAGATTTGTACCTTGCCTTTAAAGTTCCCAAGAAAGGCAAGCGTCCTTTTTCACCTGCAAGCCAGACTTCTGGTTCTGAAAGCTGATGTGATTCAGATGTCTGGATCACTTTGGAAAGAAATGCCGTGTGCAGAAGTATTTGAATCCATCAGAATATTTTGGGAGGCATCTCGTGTTATTCAGTGGGTTCATATCCACTTAGACAGTTTGGAGGACTAATTTGATTCAGAGATTTTATTTTTGTTTATGGTTTGTCTTCTTTTGCAATTTTTTTTTACGTGTGGAAAGAAAGA
>NW_015386345.1:211766-220094 GCF_001527695.2 Protobothrops mucrosquamatus
CAAGCTGCGGTGTATTATTAATGACTTATTCTCTTGGTAAAGCTTTCCAAAAAGAGAACAATGCCACAGTGGCTTTCTTGGCAATCTTTCATGAGCCGTAGAACCGACATGCACAAATAATCCGCAGAATTATTGTTCGTGTCATTATATGAGTCTTTATAATAAAAAAAAAAACACCGTGCCTGAAAGCACACGGAAATTCCCTGGGATATTGAATCACCCTCACCTAGGAAATAGCTTAGCTCACTTAGAGATGGGTAAGGCGGGGGGAGCAGAGGAGCCCTCCCTCGCCAGAAAACCGGCCCACAAGGGCCTTTTTCCCGTACATCCAAGACAAGGCTTTATGCAACTTCAATGGCTAATACTGCTCCAACTGTAATCATCAAAATAAGTAGAATTAGAAAAATGGCAAATGTTATGGGAGAGAAACTACAAGTTAACCATGTCAACTTCATACAAAGAAAATCTGTATAAAATGTTTTATAGATGGCACCTGCCGCCAGCAAGATTAGCAAAAATGTTTAAAAATATGTCAGATAGCTGTTGGAAATGTAAACATAACATAGGCACGTATTATCACATCTGGTGGACATGTGGTAAGGCAAAGGCCTATTGGAGAAAGATACATATGTGGTTAGAAAGAATATTAGGTGAACAAGTGGATTTTAAACCTGAACTTTTTTTACTAGGTATTATGCCTGAAAAGACTAATAAGCAGAAATTATATTTAATCTTACACATCACCACAGCAGCGAGAATAATTTTTGCACAATACTGGAAGAATGAAGGATTGCCATCAGAAGAAGAAATAATCAGGAAAATATTGGAATGTGCAGAGATGGACATTAACTATGAGGTTGAAAGATAAAGAAGATACAGACTATTATCAAATTTGGGACCTATTTTATTGTTGGCTAGAGGAAAGAATGAAGGATTAGGAATTGAACATGTATTAGCAAAGCAAACTCCAGACAACTTGTTGATTGGAAAAATTAACATATGTTGATGAAAAAAAAACCCAATAAAATCTTTATAAAAAATAAATAAAAATAAGCATCCATTCCCTGCTTCATAGCTTATGGTAGTAGAGCATTGTTAGGGAACCACCCAGCTTTAATTGGGATGCTATCTTGATAAATCAGTCTTCGACTTTTGTTTTCATTCTGGTTGGGTTTTTTTCCGCATGCCTGCACTTTATCACCAGTGAGTATGTGAGGCACACTCCACCCAACCCTATGGATGTGAGGAGGAACTGATGTTGTTATTTAGCCAAATAATTCATGAACAAGAGTAACTGGCCTTAGAAGGATATTTAGCACGGAAGAAAAGGGTGGATGGCGAAGCTAATGGAATTGGCTGACTCCGATTAAAGAGAAGATTTGGTCTAACTTCCTTGTTAGAGATCCAAAGAAGTGAACATTTAATTTTGGGATTTGACCATGAGAAACTGTACGATTATAGAAATAGCGTGTCTTATTGTTGATTTTAGATGAAGAGGTTAATGTATTTTATACCTGTAGCTGCACCGAAGAAAGTTGGAAGTGATTCTTCCTTTTTTTTCCCCTTTCTCTTTTTTCTCTATTTTCTTTCCATTTGGATTCCTGATTTTGCTCTTTTTGACTTCGCTTTTCCCTAATCACTTCTTTTCCGCCTCTTTTGCCTTTTGCCTTTTGCTGACTCTTAACAGAAACGTTAAAAAGTAATGATCTTTGTGAAGTTCTTGCCTTTAATCATGCACGGTTGAATAAACCACAGTTGGCTAGGCTTACAACTTGGTGCTCAGCCATAAACCATGCTTTCAGCTGAAGTCACATATTGCCAAGCCAAATCCCCCATAAGACCTTCCAAAATGCCTACCCATGACCTGTCAATCCAGGCAATTCTTTTGATGACAGGACCATCTAAAGAAAGAAAGTACAAGTACCAATGAATGAATCAGTTCCATATTTCCTTCTTAATGTGATCACTTCTTCTCTTCAAAGACTTCAAAGGGACCATTGAAGACGTATTGCCAACCCTGAAGCAAGAAAATGTGCTTGTTTATTTCTTAAGTAGAACGTCTGACACTGAAGGGGTTGACAGTTTCCTTGACAAGATGGAAGCTGCTTCAGATGAGGCTGTTCCAGAATCTTGGAGATCAGATATTACTTGCAAAAGCCCCGCCATGTACATTTATACCTCTGGAACTACAGGTAGAGTAAAAGAAAAGTCTCTAGATTGGCTCCTGTTTTGTTAAGAATTGGACAGGGTGTTTGGGGATGAGGGAAGATATCCACCATGTTTGGCAGAACATCATCTTGATGAAAGCTAGCTGAGAGGCAGGACTTGCAAGACAGCCCATCACATATTTTACTGAGAAGTTCAATTGAACTTTGTACCCAATAAGTTAAATTCATGTGTGATTTGGAAAGTACAGAAATATTGAAGATTGCGTGGATGGATGGATGGATGGATGGATGGATGGATGGATGGATGGATAGATAGATAGATAGATAGATAGATAGATAGATAGATAGATAGATAGATAGATAGATAGGGATGGATGGATGGATGGATGGATAGATAGATAGATAGATAGATAGATAGATAGATAGATAGAAGATAGATAGATAGATAGATAGATAGATAGATAGATAGATAGATAGATAGATAGATAGATAGATAGATAGATATGGATGGATAGGTAGGTAGGTAGGTAGGTAGGTAGGTAGGGATAGATAGATAGATAGATAGAGAGAGAGAGAGGGGGGGGGGAATGGATGGATGGATGGATAGTAGATAGATAGATAGATAGATAGATAGATAGATAGATAGATAGATAGATAGATAGATAGATAGATAGATAGATAGATAGATAGATAGATAGATAGGATTTCTCTCCGACTTGTTAGCTTTTTACATTAGAATCATTCCCTTTGACACGGTAAAGTGCTTTTTCATGTATAAAGATTCTTTTGAAAATATACATATAAAGAAGATACACGACAGATGAATCGAACTCCCCCCAATTAAATGATAAATATTGCAGTGCACAGACGCTGCTGTATCACGTCTCTAAAGGAACGACTCTGTTCACATGCTTGGAAAGTCAACTAACCTTTTTTTTTCACATAGGTCTCCCCAAAGCTGCAGTGATTACTCATCTCCGTGTATTATTGGGTTGTGGTTTGATCATGCTCAGTGGTGTCACTTCAGAGGACATTATTTACACCACCCTGCCATTATATCACAGCTCTGCCCTCTTGCTTGGAGTAAATGGTTGCATCATGCAAGGTAAGAAGTCTAAATAAAATTGAAAAGCGTGTTTTAGACCATCCTGACAACTACATGGTCTTAAACACCTCATGGAAAAGCATACTGATTGTTCAAAAGTTATGCTACTTTTATCTGTCTATTTCCATCCGAGCACTGGGCAAATCTAGAATCTTCTTCTGTGGAGGTTCTTAATGAATTATATGAAAATATTTCATTGCGGGTCAGATGTGCTCCAGATTTACCTCTTGGCACCCATTTTTACTCAGATAGGAAGGAAGCAAAGTTGTCGACCTGCTCCTCGCCTTCCCTCTCTATTAATCTTCCTTATAAATTCTACAACCCAAAATCTAGGAAATTTTGAAAGGTCGTAAAAAGGGGGCAAAACTCACTGAACAACTGTCTTGCTTAGCAGTGGCAATGTTAGGCTCAGTTGTGGTCCTACGTTGAAGACTTACCTGTATGTCCTCACAGCTATTACTATCTCTAGGGCTAATTGCTACCTTTCCGTGTAGAGCACCATCGCTTCGTATCTCAGACCCACTGAATCTGTTCTGTCAAACATTTTGAGGTCCATTGCCTCAGTGCCCCAAACATATCCAATAGTTAGAGCTGGTCGTTGTTTGTCTTGGGGCTCACACAAGGCTTCGCCATTTTAGATTCTGTACTCAACCGATTTTCACAAAAGGTGGCTTTCTTCTTGATTCTTCTGGATGGTTTTCAGTCAGCTTGGGAAAAAGACAGCGGTTATCAATCTTAGACAACCTGGCTTCTCAGTGAGGTGACTTCACGAGGGCCACAAGGAACACCGTCCTTCCCGACCACACTCACAATGTGGATAGTCTAAACGGAGCACCGTTTTAACACCGGCATTGTAACTCTATCATCCTGGGGAACTTTCGTTGGAGCGAAATTTAGTTCCCTACTTCCATATTATCAGAAAGAATCAGAGTCATATCTTAATCTAAGATCAACGATCTGATTACATTTGATTGTTCTACCCTTTTGTATAGTTTGACATGTAGACCTAACAATTATCCTATGGCCAAACTGGCTGGGCTGGTTTGATGAGGAGAAAGATTGCTTTTTTTTCTGGCTGATGTCTTTTTCTGAAAGAAAGTAGCCACATTTTACACAATTGGTATTGCCAGTAAGGGATTCATGGTTTAGATTTTAAAATAATTATATTACAAACATTTATTTGTTTCATGCCATGAATGAGAGTCACCAGTAATTTAATTTTCTTTCTTTCTTTCTTTCTTTCTTTCTTTCTTTTTCTTCCTTCCTTTTTCTTCCTTTTCTTTCTTTCTTTCTCTTTCTTTCTTTTTCTCTTTCTTTCTTTCTTTCTTTCTTTCTTTCATCATCTATTATCTCTATCTATGTCTATTTATCTATCTATTCTATCTATCATATATCCTATATCACCCATCTCTATCTGCCATCTGTCTGTCTGTGTCTGTCTTTCTATCTATCATTTATTCTGTTCGCCTGTAATCTACTTCACCTAACTCTTCCTTGTTTTTTCTCTCGTTTTCTTCCTTTAGATTGCACATTTGTTGATTTATGGCCTCAGACTTGATTCATATGGAGTAATTTAAAACAAAATCCCCAAGACTGTGCATTTGCAAGAGCTTGTGCAGGAACACCAAAACCTCACCGAAGAGACACCAAAATCTTGTATAACTTCTCAAGCTGGCAAAGTTCGAACCACGTTCAAAGCATGAAGGTGTTCAATCATGTAGCAGTGTCCCTCAGCAATCATAAGCACCATGCCGCAGACTCTTGTTCTACCGTGGGGTAGAGTTGCTCAGCGGATAGATATTGAGCTGAATGCACACTTTAGAACAGGGGTCTTCAAACTTGACCCTTTGAGGACTTGTGGACTTCAACTCCCAGAATTCCTCACCCAGGCACGCTGGCTGAGGAATTCTGGGAGTTGAAGTCCACAAGTCATCAACGGGCCAAGTTTGAAGACCCCTGCTTTAGAAATTGGCCTCCTATCAAACCCGGAGGTATCCACCCAAATAGACAACGAAGAGGATGATGGATAGACCTTTTTTCTTCAGCAGTAGGTTTGAGAACATGTCAATGCATGGATAGAGATCTCATCTATTTCCCATTTTCCCTTCATTCACAGGTGCTACCCTAGTATTACGCTCAAAATTCTCTGCTTCTCAGTTTTGGGATGATTGTAGAAAATACAAGGTGACTGTCATACAGTACATTGGAGAGGTGCTACGTTATNGATAGATAGATAGATAGATGGATGGATGGATGGATGGATGGATGGATGGATGGATGGATAGATAGATAGATAGATAGATAGATAGATAGATAGATAGATAGATAGATAGATAGATAGATAGATAGATAGATAGATAGATGATAGATAGATAGGATTTCTCTCCGACTTGTTAGCTTTTTACATTAGAATCATTCCCTTTGACACGGTAAAGTGCTTTTTCATGTAAAAAAATTTTTTTTGAAAATATACACATAAAGAAGATACACGACAGATGAATCGAACTCTCCCCAATTAAATGATCAATATTGCAGTGCACAGACGCTGCTGTATCACGTCTCTAAAGGAACGACTCTGTTCCCATGCTTGGAAAGTCAACTAACCTTTTTTTTCCACATAGGTCTCCCCAAAGCTGCAGTGATTACTCATCTCCGTGTATTATTGGGTTGTGGTTTGATCATGCTCAGTGGTGTCACTTCAGAGGACATTATTTACACCACTCTGCCATTATATCACAGCTCTGCCCTCTTGCTTGGAGTAAATGGTTGTATCATGCAAGGTAAGAAGTCTAAATAAAAACGAAAAGCGTGTTTTAGACCATCCTGACAGCTACATGGTCTTAAACACCTCATGGAAAAGCATACTGATTGTTCAAAAGTTATGCTACTTTTATCTGTCTATTTCCATCCGAGCACTGGGCAAATCTAGAATCTTCTTCTGTGGAGGTTCTGAATGAATTATATGAAAATATTTCATTGCGGGTCAGATGTGCTCCAGATTTGCCTCTTGGCACCCATTTTTACTCAGATAGGAAGGAAGCAAAGTTGTCGACCTGCTCCTCGCCTTTCCTCTCTATTAATCTTCCTTATAAATTCTACAACCCAAAATCTAGGAAATTCCGAAAGGTCGTAAAAAGGGGGCAAAACTCACTGAACAACTGTCTTGCTTAGCAGTGGCAATGTTAGGCTCAGTTGTGGTCCTACGTTGAGGACTTACCTGTATGTCCTCACAGCTATTACTATCTCTAGGGCTAATTGCTACCTTTCCGTGTAGAGCACCATCGCTTCATATCTCAGACCCACTGAATCTGTTCTGTCAAACATTTTGAGGTCCATTGCCTCAGTGCCCCAAACATGCCCAATGGTTAGAGCTGGTCGTTGTTTGTCTTGGGGCTCACACAAGGCTTCGCCATTTTAGATTCTGTACTCAACCGATTTTCACAAAAGGTGGCTTTCTTCTTGATTCTTCTGGATGGTTTTCAGTCAGCTTGGGAAAAAGACAGCAGTTATCAATCTTAAGACAACCTGGCTTCTCAGTGAGGTGACTTCACGAGGGCCTCAATGAACACAGTCCTTCCCCTCCACACTCACAATGTGGATAGTCTAAACGGAAAACCGTTTTAACACCGGCATTGTAACTCTATCATCCTGGGGAACTTTCGTTGGAGCGAAATTTAGTTCCCTACTTTTCATATTATCAGAAAGAATCAGAATCTTATCTTAATCTAAGATCAACGATCTGATTACATTTGATTGTTCTACCCTTTTGTATAGTTTGACATGTAGACCTAACAATTATCCTATGGCCAAACTGGCTGGGCTGGTTTGATGAGGAGAAAGATTGCTTTTTTTTTTTCGGCTGATGTCTTTTTCTGAAAGAAAGTAGCCACATTTTACACAATTGGTATTGCCAGTAAGGGATTCATGGTTTAGATTTTAAAATAATTATATTACAAACACTTATTTGTTTCATGCCATGAATGAGAGTCACCAGTAAATTTATTTATTTTTTTTCTTTCTTTCTTTCTTTCTTTCTTTCTTTCTTTCTTTCTTTCTTTCTTTCTTTCTTTCTTTCTTTCTTTCTTTCTTTCTTTCTCTTCCTTCCTTTTTCTTCCTTTTCTTTCTTTCTTTCTCTTTTTCTCTTTCTTTCTTTCTTTCTTTCTTTCTTTCATCATCTATTATCTCTATCTATGTCTATTTATCTATCTATTCTATCTATCATATATCCTATATCACCCATCTCTATCTGCCATCTGTCTGTCTGGGTCTGTCTTTCTATCTATCATTTATTCTGTTCGCCTGTAATCTACTTCACCTAACTCTTCCTTGTTTTTTCTCTCGTTTTCTTCCTTTAGATTGCACATTTGTTGATTTATGGCCTCAGACTTGATTCATATGGAGTAATTTAAAACAAAATCCCCAAGACTGTGCATTTGCAAGAGCTTGTGCAGGAACACCAAAACCTCACCGAAGAGACACCAAAATCTTGTATAACTTCTCAAGCTGGCAAAGTTCGAACCACGTTCAAAGCATGAAGGTGTTCAATCATGTAGCAGTGTCCCTCAGCAATCATAAGCACCATGCCGCAGACTCTTGTTTTACCGTGGGGTAGAGTTGCTCAGCGGATAGATATTGAGCTGAATGCACACTTTAGAACAGGGGTCTTCAAAGTTGGCCCTTTGATGACTTGTGGACTTCAACTCCCAGAATTCCTCAGCCAGGCACGCTGGCTGAGGAATTCTGGGAGTTGAAGTCCACAAGTCATCAACGGGCCAAGTTTGAAGACCCCTGCTTTAGAAATTGGCCTCCTATCAAACCCGGAGGTATCCACCCAAATAGACAACGAAGAGGATGACGGATAGACCTTTTTTCTTCAGCAGTAGGTTTGAGAACATGTCAATGCATGGATAGAGATCTCATCTATTTCCCATTTTCCCTTCATTCACAGGTGCTACCCTAGTATTACGCTCAAAATTCTCTGCTTCTCAGTTTTGGGATGATTGTAGAAAATACAAGGTGACTGTCATACAGTACATTGGAGAGGTGCTACGTTAT
>NW_015386345.1:220609-224018 GCF_001527695.2 Protobothrops mucrosquamatus
TCTCTCCTCTTGTCCCTGTTGGATACGTCATGCCCGTTCGCCAAACTGATTACTTCAACAGGCAGAATAGAGGTCATGGATGCTCTCTGTACTTGGTTCTTTTCTTTCAGACATTTCACTAGCAAACTAGATAACATTATTAGTGCACTTCATTAGCTAGCAAACAGGAGGAAGAGAAGGAGGCCTAAAACCACTGGGGGAAAAGTATTTTAAAAGATTTTTTCCCCCAAGAGGACAGGAAGGAAAACAGGAATAATTTCCCTTGATCGCTGAACATTGAATTTCCCCAATTAGGCTTTAATTGTCTGATGTCAAGCCAAATAGATGGCTTTGCCTTTGTGGGTTCTTTGAGATGATCTAGAGAAGAGGTGCAAAACTAGTATTTACACTACATTTAGTCCAAGATTGCATTAACAGAACAATTTTCCAATTGGATCTAAAAGCAAATTGCAAGTCCTTTTACTTCCTAGAAAACTAGGGAGAGTGCCTTCTGAAATGCTTGCCATAGCTCTTTTCGATCTATGGGCTAAGATACCTTTTCTTTTTTTCCAAAATTTTATTTATAATACAATTTAAAAAAAAAACATTGGATATAACATGACATTCCAGTATATACATTCTTATCAAATTATTCCACATTTTACAGTCGGTTCTTCATCTCTGAATATACATCTAAGTTTTATATACAGCACTTATTCTAAAATAACATATATTTCTATCTTAACACTAGTCTTTAATCCCAACCGTCCTCCTTGAAACTCTCCAGCGGTAAAATTTATCCCAGGTTTCGAAGTAAACTGATCCACATTTGTCTTTCAAAACCATTGTAAGCCTGTCCATTTCCGCACATGCTAATATTTTATATAGTGACTCTTCCTCTGTGGGGATTTCTTTGCTCTTCCATTTTTGCGCAAATGCAAGCCTCGCTGCAGTCAAGATGTGTAACAGCAAATAAATTGTTCCCTTATTGTATTTCTCTGTAGTTATTCCCAGCAAGAAGAGTTCCGGTTTTAACTCTTAAGTCCAATATTTTAACTCTTAAGTCCAATACCTTTTTCATGAGAGTTGTCTACAGCTCTTTCTGCAATGATACCACAATGATAGTAATCCTTCCTAAAATCCATTACAGAAGTCTCAGATGGTACGTATTTGTCCTAGGCAAAACAATGAAGGTTATGTTTGACCAGACGATGTACACGGAAGACAGTTTTAGCACAAAAACACCCTTAATAAAAGATAACGAACTACCCCCAGAGATCCGGGTGATCCCGGATCTCCCTTCCTTCCGCCGCACCCTTAAGACATGGCTATTCCAACTAGCAGGACTGGCCTAAGGGGTAATTTTTAGCGGGGTTTTAAAAATAATTTTAAAATAACAAAGGCCAATTTAAATATTTCATTTTAATTATGTTTTTAACGATGGTATTTTGATATTTTTGTATTTGTTTTTATCAGGCTGTTAGCCGCCCTGAGTCCGCAAGGAGAAGGGCGGGGTAAAAATTCAATAAATAATAATAATAATAATAATAATAATAATAAATAGACTGCTCTTTTGGCTAAATGGATCCCGATACTGAAGATGTAATAATGTTTGAATAGTAGTTCAGCCTATTGTTAAGAGTACAATGGTTGCATAAACCAAGGAAATGCTCACTGAAGACTGAATAACACATATTTGTGATAATGGTGGGATAATATGATCCAAGGAGACATTTAATGGTGGAAGCTGCTTAGCCTGCAGGTGTTATAAATCCGTACCACTAAAGATTTTGTTGTCTGGCAATTAAACTGGGAGGCACATTGCTCAATTTCTATTATAGTAACAGGAAAAACAGGATTTTTGGCATCTTCTGAAGTATTCATGCATGCACGCTGAGTGTATGAAACATACTATTAGTTTGCTACCACATCTGAATAAATGGATATGAATTTCTCAGGGCAGAGTTACACATAAATGAACAATATATCTTGTACAGATGTTTATTTGCAGCAACCAAATCTAAGCCATCTTATTCCACACTTTCTTTCTCTCTGGCATCATTTTTCAGTGTGCTTCTTTTGTGGTTATTTATAGGCCAGATTTAATGGCAGCTGCTTTTATTTTTCTCCTTAACACACAAAAGGATTAATGAGAAACAAAAGGACAAACAGCAGAACCGGAGGTTGATAATAGTCTGTTTCCCCTAGAGAAACTTTACTAGGTGGAAAAATAAATCTCAGAGGTCCACAATCAAAGAAGAAAAGGGGGCGAAATAAAGAAGGGGAAAAAATGGCAAGCCAACTGAAAGATTCATCTCTTAAATATACCAGATTATTTAGAACTAGCCACTTTAGCAGTTTGGGTAACGCCGGGAAAATTTGATGAACTAAAACAATGCAAAGCTTTTAAACTCTCACTGGTGTGTAAGAAAGTGTCATGGAACACACGAATCTACAAGGCTTCCCTGGATCTTAAACTCAGCACATTAATGCACATTTAGTGACGTGTGCTTAGTTCCACATTTTGTGGCTGCACAGATTGCGTTAAAGCTTTTTCCTGGTGGCATAGGAAGAGGATTCACTTCTAATTCAACCTTTTTGCATGCATACATCAAGTTTATCGGAAGATGTCTTATATTGAATCAGGTGTCTCCTAGCTCTGATTGGCAGAGTTCTCAAGAGATTCTGATGGAGATGTCAGGAGCTAATCCTGCAACCTTTCGCATTCAGCTCCACTACTCAACCTCATCAATGTACAGACAATATTCTGTACAGTCCGTTCCATTGGCTGTAGATGATTAACTAGTTATTCTTCATGCCTGGTTTACTGTTTCCCTACTTTGGCAACTTCTAGATGAGGGGTCCTTGCTGCCCTCTGAGCTCGGTGTTTTCTTGAAGATGTTTCATTACCCAAACTAGGTAACATCATCAGTGCTAGTAAGGATTCCTTATTAGCACTGATGATGTTAGCTAGTTTGGGTAATGAAACATCTGCAAGAAGACCACCAACCTCAGAGAGCACCAAGGACCCCCTCATTTCAGCCCTGAGCTACAAATATTCTCCTTGATTGGTAGTTCTAGATGAGTTGAGATCAACTCCAACAGCTCTTAGCTCTTCTTACCTTGGTCACTGTTGAGAATTCTGGGAGTTGAACTCAAGATATCTGGAAGTCACACAGCTTGTGAAATAGTGGGCTGGATTCAGTAGGACAGCATTCTTCTCTTCCTAAATCAGCGGTTCTCAACCTATGGGTCGCGACCCCATTTGGGGTCGATCGACCATTTCACGGGGGTCGCCAAGCAAGGCTGTCCGCCATTTTTTCCCCTTTTCCGGCGGGTGCCTTACCTCCCTTGGGCTGGGCCAGCTGGTGGTCGGCCTGCTCCGTCTCTGCCGCTTGCCAGCTACGCCTCGGCCGGCGCAGGGGGCGGA
>NW_015386345.1:224188-228852 GCF_001527695.2 Protobothrops mucrosquamatus
GTGGTCGGCCTGCTCCGTCTCTGCCGCTTGCCAGCTACGCCTCGGCCGGCGCAGGGGGCGGAACCACGCATGCACGGCGCTCCCGGGCAGGGAAAGTCCTCGACTTACGACCGGTTGGGTAGTCCTCGACTTACGACCGGTTTAGTCCTCGACTTACGACCGGTTGGGGTCGCGGCATTAAAAAGGTTGAGAACCACTGTCCTAAATAAAGGTTCGTTTCCTGTGGTAAATCAGGATGGGATGCTTTTGTAACTATGAGACGGAAAGCCCTCTGATTTGTTCGTTCTCTCCCAAGGAGTCCGTTATCCTCTTCTGGAATTGTGCTTTGTTTCTTTCTAGAAAGACAATGATCAGAACCACGTGGTAAGACTTGCTATAGGCAATGGCTTACGGCCTGATATTTGGAGGGAAGTCATCAGAAGATTTGGAGACATACGTATCTTTGAGTTTTATGCAGCCACCGAAGCCAACGTCGGATTTGTTAACTACAGTGGAAAAGTCGGAGCTGTGGGGAGATCGAATTACTTCCACAAGGTATGAAAAAGTAAAGATGTATGTCTTTTTAATTTGTATTTGCCAATTGTTTTTTTTTTCCCCTAGCATCCCTCAGTGGTCAACCATGAACCTCCTTTAAAAAATAATTTGTATGGGGCTTTCCTAAAAATGTAATTATTGTATATGGGTCTCTGTTCTCTATTATCCAGATTATCAGAAGCTACATCCACAATTAAATAAAAAAAAACGAAGGAGCGAATGAACTCCTCTTTATAAAATAATTCAAATAAAAGCTATACATTTGGGGGCACTTTGATTTGGAACAAAGAATTGGGTTGAAGGACCTATACGTTTCCCTCAGTTCCATAATTTAGCAATCTTATGTGTCAAGGAAGGGTAGGACAACCTAGAGAGATGAAGTTCAATTTCCTTGCTAAATTGGAGAAGTAGAAGAAATGGTATATATTGCTTGAGGACCCCAGCCCCAGATGAAAACTGAGGTTAAAACTAGTTTTTCATTCCCAATGTTACATATATGCAAAATTCCAAGCAATCAGTTGACAAATAAAATAAATACCTAAGTTGTTTATACCTTCCTTCACAAGCTTGGGTTAACTCTGTATCATATTTCTCCGTGATTATGGAAAGCCAAACCCAGTTCCTTAGCTGTTGTGGATTAACGAGCTAAAGCCAAGTATTCATAACCTGTTGGACATTTTCTAGTTCATTTTAGAAGTTCATGGCCAACATCTCTGGATTGACTAGAGGATTGGACAATAATAAACCAAGGATAATCCTACCAAATCATGCATCCCTGCAATAAAACAATAACAAATTGGTCTTAAACTAATTTTTATGTCTCCTTAAAAAAACAAATTTTGGTTTATTCATTGATTCCATTTGAATATCAAACTAAACCCAGAATGTATCTCAATCAACATGTCAATGCAATACATTTTTCAGTTCCTTATGCCTACAGCAAGCAGAATTGGAGATATGATCCTTAAAGAGGCAAGGAAGATATCTCAACATCAGTATATATTCTGTCTATATAAGATGAAAAGGGAATCACGTTTATTGATGCTGTATTTATGGGCTCTATTTCTTAAATGACAATAGATAGGTAACCTTTATTGTCATTTTTTACTGTGGGTACAATGGCACACGTTAAAAATGAAATTTAGTTGCTTGCTCTCAAAGTGTACACATACATAACACACATTTAAACATACTATATGCAACATATGCATAGACCTACACCCTTACATATGAGTAACATTATTTATTTATTTATTTATTTATTTATTTATTAAACTTATATGCCGCCCTTCTCCCAGCAGGACTCAGGGCGGCTTACAGCATATTAAAACAATACAAAACACTATCCCCAATAAAAACCAATTAAAAACAAATATTTAACCGCTGTGTTACTATTAAAATTCTAATTAAAAATTGTCCCTATTTAAAATTCTCCCTAGGCCAGACCCGCTTGCTGAAAAAGCCATGTCTTGAGGGTGCGGCGAAAAGATAGGAGATCCGGAATCGTCCGGATCTCGGGGGGTAGTTCGTTCCAGAGGGTGGGGGCACCCACAGAGAAGGCCCTCCCCCTGGGGGTCGCCAGCCGACACTGCTTGGCCGACAGCACCCTGAGGAGGCCCGCTCTGTGGGAGCGTACTGGTCTGTGAGAGGAAATCTGTGGCATCTGTCCATCTTGAATACATAGCGGAAGGAGGAAGCTTTAGAGTTCACAAAATTAATACTGTATGGAACAAAATCATGACTGAATCTGGATGTTCTGCTTCGGCTACCATGAAGCCAAAGGTAATAAGGAAAACAGGTCGTGAGTACGATGTGTGGTGTTCCAGACAATCTTACGGACCCTGCTCAAGCAACGCTTCTGTGCTATGTCCTGGATGGAAGGGAGGGAACTGCCAATAATCTTTTCTGCCGTCCTCACCACTCTCTGCACCACCTTCCCGTATGGAGCCATTTTTAAAATGTTCTAAGATCGCCGCACTTAAACCTCTCTGGAGGGACCGCAAATGTTCAAAGAAAAAGCATTTGAACCTCTGTTTTAAACACATAATATACAGTCTTATGCTTTCCGTAGAAAATGATACAATACAACCTCATTAAGTATGATGTGGAGAAAGATGAACCGGTCAGAGATGAAAATGGCTACTGTATAAAAGTTCCTAAAGGTAACTATGATTTGATATCTTTAATTGCCATTGAAATTCAGCACCAAATAATATGCTTTGAAGAAGAAATAATGCTTTTAGGAAGAAACGGTGCTGTATAGTCCATTTGAAAAAAAAACAGGTAAAATAGAGACTATTGCTTAAATATCCAGACTCTAAAAGTCAATCACACCTTTAGGAATACGCAACAGGAGGAGTCCTGTCATTCAGGGCTCAACAATAGATTGGTACCATCATTTATAGTCTTATATAATAGTCCAGAAACTGTCCTGTCATCTTCTGGAGTTTGAAGCAAAACTACCCATGTTAAAACCAGCCCAAAATACTTACAGCAGGGAAGAACTTAGATCTAAGATAGGGGTCTCCAAACGTGGCAACTTTAAGAGTTGTGAACTTCAGCTCCCAGAATTCCCCAGCCAGTTGGTTGAGGAATTCTGGGAGTTGAAGTCCACAAGTCTTAAATTTGCCAAGTTTGGAGACCCCTGATCTAACATTTCAAAGCAAAGCATCACTAGTGCCACCACAGGTCAAGGTTTCCATAATGTTGTACAAACAAGTCTTGCCCTCAAGAAGCAACTTCATGCTGCACTTCAACATTTAGCTAGGCTCAAGGAGATGCTTAAATATTTGGAGTTCCTGAACGTCTCCTGGTTTAGGTTAGTGCAGATCAGACCTAAAAGTAAAAACTGGATTTCTTGGAAATGATGGTCTATTCCTGAATAGACTTTTACTTCCAAGTGGATGTTGCTTATATGTATATCCAGCATGTGTAGAAGTTCTTTAAAGCTCTCCTAGGATTTATATGAACCTGCTCAAAATCTCAGAACTTCAATTGAAAATATTAAATTAGTTTTGGAGTATTGCACATGCCACGTGGAGTATGTTAACTTTGGGGGAGGCGGGAAGAAAAAATTCACTTTGATATTAAAATCAACTTAGATTTGAGATATTCATTGTTGTTGCTATGTTTTTCTTAGTTACAGAACTTTTGCAGGGAACTCTGCAATGCATTCAGGTAGTCCAGGGGTAGGCGACCTTGGCTCTTTTATGACTCGTGGACTTCAACTCCCAGAATTCCTGAGCCAGCATGGCTCAGCTTGGAAACCTCTCCTTTTCCCCTCAGCGTGGCTGGCTCAGGAATTCTGGGAGTTGAAGTCCACGAGTCATAAAAGAGCCAAGGTTGCCTACCCCTGAGGTAGTCAATATTACTATTCAGCAGTCATTTCGTTTGAGTTTTGTGTTCCCTCTAGGTGAAGTGGGACTGTTGATTTGCAAAATCACCCAGTTGGCTCCATTTAGTGGTTACGCGGGATCAAAGAGCCTGACGGAAAAGAAGAAGCTAAGAAATGTTTTCCAGAATGGTGACGTGTATTTCAACAGCGGAGATCTTTTAATGATTGATCGTGACAACTTTATTTATTTCCACGATCGAGTTGGAGATACATTCCGGTTTGTTTCTTTCTCTCTCCCCACCCCACCCCCCGGTCTCTGTCTCTATTTTGTCTTCCTACCAGCAGGAAATAAGTATAGATAGATCATTATATTTTGAAATGTGGCAGTTATGTTTCAGCATTGAAGTTGTAGTTTAATGTTTAAGGAGTCAGGAGACTAATTGCCCAGTCAGTCAATTCCAGCATGCTGAAAGAGCACTATGAATTTGTAGTCAAATGGTCTAAGACAGTGATGGTGAACCTTTTAGAGACCGAGTGCCCAAACTAAAACCCAAAACCCACTTATGTATTGCCGGGTGCCGCATAGGCGTGGCCCATTGGGTGGGGGTGGTCCATTGGGTGGGTGTGGTCCATTGGGTGGGCGTTGTCAATTGGGTGGGCGTGACCCATTGGGTGGGTGCAGCTTTGGTGTTACAGCAGAGTGGGTAGGACTAAAAAGTTCACTCAATCAATTCCAACTTTGCGAGATCTTTTTTTTCCCCACGAGAAGTTGAAATTGATTGAACCTCTTTTTTTT
>NW_015386345.1:229533-238427 GCF_001527695.2 Protobothrops mucrosquamatus
GAGGGAGGGAAGGAAGGAGATGAGGAAGGAAGGAAGGAAGGAAGGAAGGAAGGAAGGAAAAAGGAGGGAAGGGAGGGAAGGAAGGAAAGTAGGAAGGAAGGAGATGAGGGAGGGAAGGAAGGAGATGAGGAAGCAAGGAAGGAAAGAAGGAGATGATGGAGGGAAGAAAGGAAGGAAATGAGGAAAGAAGGAAGGAAATGAGGGACGGAAGGAAGGAAATGAGGAAGGAAGGATCAGGCAGAATTTCAATTGCATCATTATGGATGGTATCTTGACTTTTCTGGTCCATTTGCCTAAATTTTCCTCTTCGATTTTGAAAAATTTATTTTCCATTCCTAAGAGCGCTATAAGTGTACCCAGCTACATTTAACAGGGATGTAAACATACCATGTACTCTAAATTGAAAAACTACTTAGTGCAGTGAATGATTTAATCTCTTCAGAAGGATTTTTTTTTTTATTTGATCCATCCTTATAACCAGGTCTTTTAATGTTAAGTTACCGGCCAGTAACCATTATAGTTAATACAAATATCAAAAAAATGGGTTTCATAAACTGAGTGGGAAACAGTTGAGAGAAGTCAATATTAAGGGTAATTCTCCTGCAGGTCACGAAGGCCGGATAGGCATGGCATCCCTACGACTAGCAGAAAGTTGTGATTTTGGTGGAGAAATTCTCTACAAGCATGCAACAGATTACTTGCCACTTTATGCAAGACCGTATTTCGTGAGGATCCAGGTAGGTGATCTTCCATCCATACCCATCTCACAATTGGATAGAAAGTGGCGGTCTTTGTATTAGAAGAGAACAAGAACCACAATTTTCATGGAGGATGCTGTGTTCCCTTGTTTGAAAGATCTCAGAACTTGTGTCTCTCCCATTGTGTTGTAATACAGGGGGTCCTCAACTTATAATCATTCATTGGGTGACCATTCAAAGTTTACAACAGCTAATCACTGCTGGCCAATGATTCCCAAAGGCTTCTTCTCCTGATGTCCTGCAGGGGTCAATTCTCTGAATTCCCAGCACCCAGGCTAGATCAGTCTTTCTCAACCTCAGCAACTTTAAGATGTATGGACTTCAACTTCCAGAATTCTCCAGCTAGCATGCTGGCTGGGGAATTCTGGGAGTTGAAATCCACACATCTTGAAGTTGCTGAGAATGAGAAACGCTGTCCTAGATAGTTCAACTTCCAGCATCTCTGAAGGATGCCACCTTCAAGGAGACTTCTTTTTATATATATATACATACATACTTTATTGGTTTTTAACAATAACAATCTCCAGTGCCTGGTGTACAACGTGTTGTCTTGGTTTATATTTTAACAAGAAAAAAAAGACAATAATAATTAATTAACAATCTATAATGATTAAGTTTGATAATTCCATAATTAGTATATTAATTAATGATACATTTCTTTGATCTTCCTTTCTCCCATTTATATTATCCTTCTTCAACCTTAACCAAAATATAATTCTTAATATTTTCAATCTATAAATGATGAGATATAGGCATTTTTATATTTACAGTATACAAATAATAATAATCTTCAAGAAGACTTCTGAAGGTCCATCTCAAAAATCCTTTCCAGATGTCAAGAATAGCCTTTCATTGGCCTTGGGATTATTCTCTAATGATGGGTTATTATTTGATTAGTTGCATAAAGGGGAAACAAAAATCCTTATGTTTAGAAAGGAAGAATAGAGTCATTACACAACTTATCGTTGCTGTGCTGTTTCTTCTTGTTTTAATAGGATGCTATTGAGATCACGGGAACATTTAAATACCGGAAAATACAGTTAGCAGAAGAAGGATTCAATCCAGCAGTTGTCAAGGACGCCTTATATTTTTTGGATGATAAAGAGAAGACCTACATACCCTTGACAGAAGACATCTATAACTCAATATGTAGCAACAGATGGAAACTATAGTGCTCCTGAAATTGTTACTTTTTTTTAAAAAAAAGTATATTGTTCAATAATTTTAGAAAGTGATGGAAAATTGATTTTCAGTCCAATTGCACATTTATGCCTAGATTTTGAAATAGCCATGCCTTACTTATTTTGTCAATATTTTAGAGATAGTGCTGATGACTTTGGAAGAAAGCTCTTCATCCACCTCCAGACTGATCTGCTAATATTATATTCTCCATGTTTTGGAATCTTTAAAAGTTAATAGCTTGTGTAACTATAGACTGGGAGCTGTCGGAATGGTTCCCATTTGAATAGAATAGAATAGGGTAGGGTAGGGTAGGGTTGGGTAGGGTAGGGTAGGGTAGGGTAGAGTAGAGAATAGAATAGAATAGAATAGAATAGAGTAGAGTAGAGTAGAGTAGAGTAGAGTAGAGTAGAGTAGAGTAGAGTAGAATAGAATAGAATAGAATAGAATAGAATAGAATAGAATAGAATAGAATAGAATAGAATAGAATAGCAGAGTTGGAAGGGACCTTGTAGATCATCTAGTCCAAACCCCACCCAAGCAGGAGACCCTACACCATTTCCTACAGAAGGCAGTCCAGTCTCTTCTTGAAAGCTTCCAGTGATGAAACTCCCACAACTTCTGAAGGCAACTTCTGTTCCACTGGTTGATTGTTCTCACTGTCAGAAAATTTCTCCTTATTTCCAGGTTGAATCTCTCCTTGATCAGTTTCCACCCATTATTCCTTGTCTGGCCTTCAGGTGCTTTGGAGAATAGGTTGACCCCCTCCTCTCTGTGACAGCCCCTCAAATATTGGAAGACTGCTATCATGCCTCCCCTGGTCATTCTCTTCACTAGACTAGCCATGCCCAGTTCCTGTAAACATTCTTCATATGTTTTAGCCTCTAGTCCCCTAAACATTTCTGATCATGTGCAAGAAGAGGATGTTCCCATCCCTCAAGGTAATTGCTGAGTGGACCAACTACGTAACATGACTGTTGTAGCAGATACTATGAGCAATCCTCAAACATTCCTCCATCTTATTATCTTGGAAGTAGGGAGCCCTTTTTCAATATTAAGTCTTCTTCTACTTCTGAAACACATCATGTTTGCCAACTTCTTAACTCACCACATCCATGCATCCTCTACCATGACAGAATGACTGTTTACTTGCTGTGTAAGCTGAAGATCTCTCTGTAAGTCAGAAAGAGAAGCACTTTGTATATTACTCAAAAGTCACTCTGGATGCACCTCTAATCTCAACTTCCTCCGAGATGGTCCTATAAAAATGTTCTGCCCATTTTTATTATGCCAGTGAGACCATAAGTAGTTTAATCAACACTCTTCCATCTCATTAATCTTTGCAGTGTCTATTATGCTTGAACATCTCTTGTTGTTTCCATCCCTTTTTCTAGAATAATCTTGGGATGTCTGCAGGGTATGATTAAAAAAAATATTAGGATGGTGATGGTGGTACAATCAAAGTGCCTATTTTTTATGTTTTTCATTTGCGCTGTCATGGTTACCGTCTTCATTTTTTTAACCACACTCTTTGGACACCCCTGTTGAGGGTAATTATTAATAGTTATTCCAAACTGATTACATGTCTCACTCAAAGGAAGACAATGGGTAGTATCTGTTGAATGTTCGTATTTGCCGTGATTTGTGGCTTAGCTTGAATTCGACTAAGAGGAAGTTATTCAATAAAAACATGTCTCAACGTATAGTGTGGATCAAATCAATACGAGAAAATGACCGTCTGAAATGAAAACTGAAACTCTAGATGCCAAGATTAAATATTTTATTTACGTTATGAACTTGCTCGGTATACAGGCTCTTTTTTTAAAAAAAATAAGATCTGCAATTATGTTATTTCTGGGCCATAAGTTATTACATTGCATAAAAATAATCAGACTTTGGTTGTCCTTCTGTGGAGGAAAGAAGCTCTGAAGAGCTAGATAATAGTCTGAAGAGGACAACATGGCAACTGGAGACCGCACTGAATGGAGCATTCCGGAAAACTAGGCATGTGGTAAAACTGGGGCGGTTTCTTCAGATCTTCTTTCTTGATCATCAGGAGATCTTTGGGCAACCTGGAAAGGAATTTCTTGCCAGCACAAGGTCTGTTCTCCACAGGGCTGTCCAAGCTGAAGGAACGGACCGTTTTTTTCTTGTTTTGAGCTGATAAACTCAGGACAGAAGGCAAGTCACAGCTGGTCAGACGTCGGCCATTTTCTGTCAAGCACTCGTGCAAATGAGGCTCTTTGGCCATTGGGATGTATTCGTTCAACAGTGACAAAGAAGAGTTGAGGGACCCTCTCCGAGGCTGGGTAGTTATCCTGCTGAAAGGGAAAATGTTGCCTTTTTCTTTCTCTGTGAAAATAGGAAGAGGGGCACCCGCTGCTTTTGAACTGGAGCTGATTAATTGCCTGGGGATTTGGGCCTTCTCCTCCAGGATGAGGAGAGATTGATTGGAGACGTTCACCGCAGTCCGTTGGATGAGGGCCCAGTCTTGTTGAATATCCTCACGAGTGGTGAACTGAGAAGTTACAGAGAAGCGAATGATCAACTTCTCCTGAACTGATGCCGGGATGACAAACAGCTTTCCTGATCTGTTCAGGTCTTTTAAGAGCTTCTCGGTCATCCAGTTGGGGCCCTGTTTGTAAAAGACGGAGCTTTTCATGACAGCCATCGAGAAAGAAACTTTCAAAGATACAAACGCACGTACCGCTGACAGACATTACTCATCCTGCTTTGCTTTCTTGCCGTTTTCACCGTCATTCCAATCAAACATCGATGGTTAGGGGAAGTTCTCTTTTCCCTTGCTAAGGTCAAAATGTCCATCAACCATCGAGTTAAGCTTCAGGGTCAAAATGGGCCTGATCACATTTCAATGCAAACTGTTATAATTTTGCCCTTTTTAGACCCAACATCTCAACAAATCTTTCCAAAATTCCCAGTTCCCCAAATTCTGCCATTCAGTTTTCCAATCATGCCTTTTAAAAAAGGTATGTATTAGGGAAAGGCACACACACAAAATATTTAGCTTTTTTAATCCCAACACTGATGTACCGCTCCAGTCAAATTACTCTGGGGGGGGGGTGAAGAAAAGAATCTTAAAACATCTGTTTCCCTCAGACAAGAAGTAAAATCAAAATCTAGGCCTGAAAGCCAAATCAAAAAGCACATGACACTGAAATTTGCAAAGATATTGTTAACCAAACATGATACTAATTTAATGGGTTTTTTAATTTAAAAAAAACCCCTCATATTTGATAAACTAATACTGACCTATGAGCAAATATCAGAGCTGAAAAAACACTGAGATTAGCCCATTTCTAGTTTGCAATTACTGTATATGTTTCATTGCATCTGCCCATAGTTTACTAAACTTGTCTGTTTTCCTCCCATTTCAGCCTTGAACCAAGTGTGACAGTCCAGCTGTCCAGATTTCAGGCAACGGCCATTTTTCTCTGTACTTATTCCTCGCAGTTTCCAAGCACATAAGCCAACTCTCAACTTGATGCCATTCTGATGAGCTGGAATTCAGTGCCCATCATTCCCCACTAGCATGCTGGAGGAGAATGATGGGGATTGAAGTCCAATGCGCAGAGAGGGAAGCCCATTACGAGGGAATGGTGTAAGTTATCGTAAAATATGATAGGAAAATGTCACCTTTAGACGAAAAACAACTAGTCCCAGATGCCTCTTCGCAGGGATTTCAAACAAGGGGTCGCTTCTGAGCAGGGACTCAAAATATTTGGCCATTTCAGTGCCCTGGGGTTTTCAAAGACAAAGGCAATAATTATTCCCAATAGCACAGCTATGATGACAATCTTTGAACGGTCTAGGGCTGCATGTAATTGAAGGAGAGCAAACAGGGTTGAGCAGATTGCTCCAAATTTTGTAGAACTTTAAGTTTCCCCTTAGAGCAGTGATGGCGAACCTTTTAGAGACCAAGTGCCCAAAAACTGTCCCCGCCCTGCCTGCCCCACTCTGCCCCCACCCTGCCCCCAGCCCCGCCCGCCCGCAGGGCCACTCACCACTTCCAGATTGCCCAGGTGGCCCAGCAGTGCCATGGCCATGCCCTCCACCCATGCCCTGCAGCATCAACTGCACGCAACAAGGCACGAGGATGGAGTCTTGTCCCCGCTGCCTGGCTGCCATATCCTTGGCTGCGCTGCTCCACGCGGGCCATGCTCAGGGGCGACTCTCCGGAGGGGGCTGCTGGTGAGGGGGCTGCGGGGGGGAGGCAGGGCTGGGGCGACGGCACATGTGCCCACAGAGAGGGCTCTGAGTGTCGCCTCTGGCATGCGTGCCATAGGTTCGCCACCACTGCCTTAGAGCTTATCTTACAGCTAGAGTCTCTCCCATCTAAAGGTAATGTCCAGTGATTTTTGCCTAATCCAACCTCAAAATTCAGCAGGATTAGACAGATCAAAGACTGGTCCACCAACTGCTCTGATCAAAGTTGATCCTCAAACATCCTTTGCCTAAATCTCTTGTTGTGCGGTAGAACCCAGTTTACTATTGAGGGCATCAGCAAGATTTATGTTTATTCTTCTAATTCACCTACGTGTCTGACATGCTCCTGAAGCTTTTTCACACCGAACGAGCGAATCACAAACCAAAGTTTTAGAGAGCGGAACCTTCGGCTCAGCGGGATTTGCCAGTGCTGTAAAGAAAAACATAATACGCTTCTTCTAATAATTATATGTTGTTAGGTTTAATAATAAAAAAAATGGTACAGGGTTTCCTACTTGAGCAGTGGGTTGGACTGGAAGACTTTTAAGGTCCCTTCCAATTCTGCTGTTCTGTTAAATGGGTCAGATGAAAGGAAAGAGGTGGGCAACTGAGTGGAATTTATTGTTGACTTGAAGGACTGTATGGCAAGGTTCACAGGCTGATCCCAATCATGGTTTGTTCAACCACGGTTTATTTAATGAACCACAATTGCCTAACTGCATAATAATTCAACACACAAGTAAACTAACTACCTTATCATTTAGCGACAGTTCTGAACCATCTGGTATGAAATAACCGCAAAGCTGGTGAAGGGTTTTGTTAAAATCACATATTAATTGAAAGCATTAAACATTAAGCATGAAACTTGACCTGCTTTAGGCATCTGCTAATTTCTACTGTATCCCTTTCAACTTGACAATTGGACTCTGTGTGTTTTGTACAGCCACCCCCTTTCAGTTTGAATCTCGTACAATAACAAATCCACAGATTATTTTGAATAGTAAAATAAGCCAGCTGGCCATTTCTCAAGGGGGAAGGTGAGCTAGAAAAATGCCACAAGTCTACTTCATAAATTCCATTCTCTTCTGAATCCCATTCTGATTCCCTTCATTGCTGGAGGGGGGGGGGAATGATTTCTGTGCCCAATTCCTGCCTAAGGATAAGCTGAATGTTCTCACCATGAAATCAGTTGCTGATCCAGAATTTGGATGTCTGAGGTAGAGAGGGTTGACACTGAAAGTTTGCTGGAGCTTGAATTTATCTTTAACCCTTTTAAAAGATGAACAGAAAACAAGACAAGCTGATTGGGAAGAAGTCCACAGATTGAGAAAGGTCAGGCAGAAAAGGGATGGAGAAAGTTTGGGCCCTCACCAGAATGCGGTGCAATCAAAGTGAACCATCATCCATTTGGAAGGATTGAAGGTAAAAGAATCAGCATATTCAATTCCCTCGAGAAAAGATCTGTATTCTGGACACAGAAAAGCTGTCCCAGCATAGGCAGCATCAACGTGAAGCCAAAGATTTTCCTTAGCACCTGGAGAGAAATCCATGTGAAAAAGTTCCATATTATTGGGTGGTTGATCCCATACAAAACCCCAAAGTACATTACATTTATTGATTGGTTTGTTAAATTTATTTCCTGCCTGTCTCACTGTGAGGCTACTCTAGACAGCTTACAACAACAGAAAGCAAGAACATGGAAAAAGTGTAAACAGAACAGAAGCACGATAATAGAGCAATAAAATAAACAGCGAAAATGAACACAGTGAGAATACATCCATATGATAACCAAAACGATGGACAGGTGGAATTCTGGGAGTTGAAGTCCACAAGTCATAAAGTTGTCATAGTTGCCCACCCTGATCTACAGTATCTAAGCAAGGGGTTCCTTCCTCCAGGATTGCTGAATGAAGGAGCTGCACTGAGAAATCCCTCTGAAAGATCCCGAAACATTTTATCTTCCACTTTCCTGATCTGCCCTGCGAGATCAGAGATCTGAGAATACTTGGAGGAGAAGCCGACTTAAGACAACAAATGGATTTTCCAGGAAAGACCTTTTAAGTAAGTGGTGTATAACTACTTACATATTGGACCTAGTTCTGAAAGGCTGTCAAAAGCGCACACACCAGTTGTTCCAAGAGTCGCACAAACCTAGACAAAACCAGAGATGTATTAAAATATTTTAAAAGAAATAAATTAGAAACTTAAACAAAAGGAGGAGAGTTGGTAAAAAAAGTGTCTTCCTTCCTTCCTTTCTCTTTCTTTCTTTCTTTCTTTCTTTCTTTCTTTCTTTGTTTGTTTCTCTTTTTCTCTTTCTTCTTTCTTTCTTTCTTTCTTTCTTTCTTTCCTTTCTTCTTGTTTTTGGATGCACTAGACTGTAGAACTCTTTGGCCCAAAACATCTTTAGAATAGATTAGAATAGAATAGAGCTGGAAGGGACCTTGGAGATCTTCTAGTCCAGCCCCCTGCTCAAGCAGGAGAACCTATACCATCTCAGACAGGTGATTGTCTAGTCTCTTCTTAAAAATCTCCAGTGATGGATTGCCCACGGTTTCTGGGGGTAAGCTGTTCCACTGGTTGATTGTCCTCACTGTCAGGAAATTTCTCCTTAATTCCAAGTGTTCTAATTATAATCTAATTATCTATATAGACTTACATTTCTAATTAAACACTTTTCAGTCTGTCTTGGTGTGATTAGCTCTTCCCGTACTCATTATCCGTTTTTAATTTTTT
>NW_015386345.1:239024-240902 GCF_001527695.2 Protobothrops mucrosquamatus
TGATGGATTGCCCACGGTTTCTGGGGGTAAGCTGTTCCACTGGTTGATTGTCCTCACTGTCAGGAAATTTCTCCTTAATTCCAAGTGTTCTAATTATAATCTAATTATCTATATAGACTTACATTTCTAATTAAACACTTTTCAGTCTGTCTTGGTGTGATTAGCTCTTCCCGTACTCATTATCCGTTTTTAATTTTTTCCCCTGTTTTTGTACCTTAGTTTTCTGTTGGCTGATATACATACTTTCTCATATCAGCTGCCTATGTTATTGCAATTTGAAAAAGGGAAAGGTTTTTTTTTTAGGAATTAAACTTAATCAAAACAATGATATTTATTGGTTAAGTGTACTGACCCATCAGCAAATGGCCATAAATGTAGGTCGTAAGTAATCTTTTTTTTTTTTGTAACTTTGAAAGGTCCTAAGTCAGTGGTGGCGAACCTATGACACGGGTGCCATAGGTGGCACTCAGAGCTCTCTCTGTGGGCACCCGTGCCGTCGCCCCAGTCCTAGGCCTTCAGCTGGGCTTTATAAAACCTTTTCACTTTAGGTCTCCACCGCCGTGTCAAAAAAAAAAGGTTCAATCAATCAGTCAATTTCAACTTCTCGCGGGGAAAAAAAAGATCTCGCAAAGTTGGAATTGATTGATTGAACTTTTTAGTCCCACCCAGTCTGCCATTACCACCGCAGCCATGCCCACCCAATGGGCCACGCCCACCCAATGGGCCACACCCACCCGGCACCCAACGATGCATAAATGGGTTTTGGGTTGCAGTTTGGGCACTCGGTCTCTAAAAGGTTCGCCATCACTGTCCTAAGTAGTGGACAAGGCAAGTCTCCCTTTGTGACAGAGTGGAAGGAGGACTCTGCTGCTCTTCAGAAGTGATGGAGCAATATCGTATCGCCCAAAGAGAGAGAGAGAACAAGCAACACTTACAAAGATAGGTACCAAGCCACGGCTTCGGTCCTCTTGCACGGCTTTGCCCAGCGTTTCACCTCTCAAGGCGAAATTCTCGTCAACCGGCAGAAACCTGACTTTCACGAGGGAAATCAACCCTGCCTTTTCAACAGAGGAATGAGCCTGGATAAACAAGACCCAGGTTGGAGACAATCAGTGGATGATTACAGAATGCAGAATAACAGAATTGGAAGGGAACTAGAGGTCATCTAGTCCAACCCCCTGCTCAAGCAGAATAATAATAATAATAATAATAATAATAATAATAATAATAATAATAATAATAATAATAATAATAATAATAATAATAATAAAGTTGGAAGGGATCTTGGAGGTCATCGAGTCCAACCCCCTGCTCAGGCAGGAAACCCTAGACCATTTCAGACAAATGGCTGTCCAGTCTCTTCTTAAAAACTTCCAGTGTTGGAGCATTCACAGCTTTGGAGGCAGATTGTTCCACTGGTTAATTGTTCTCACTGTTAGGAAGTTTCTCCTTAGTTCTAGGTTGCTTCTCTCCTTGGTTAGTTTCCATCCGTTGCTTCTTGTCCTGCCTTCAGGTGCTTTGGAGAATAGCTTGACTCCCTTTTCTTTGGGGCAGCCCCTGAGATACTGGAACACTGCTATCATGTCCCCCCTCGTCCTTCTCTTCATTAGACTAGACATACCCAATTCCTGCAGCCTTTCCTCATATGTTTTAGCCTATATACCATTTCAGACAAATGGTTGCCCAGTCTCTTCTTAAAAACTTCCATTGTTGGAGCAGTCACAACTTCAGGATGCAAGAGGTTCCACTAATTAATTGTTCTGACTGTCAGGAAGTTTCTCCTTAGTTCTAGGTTGTTTCTCTCCTTGATTTGTTTCCATCCATTGCTTCTTGTCCTGCCTTCAGGCGCTTTGGAGATTGTTGAGAACACATCATAAG
>NW_015386345.1:242961-246406 GCF_001527695.2 Protobothrops mucrosquamatus
GCTCCAACATATTTGGAGAGCACCATATTGGCCAAAGGAGTACCAAATACAGCTACATGTTCTAAGCATGCTCAGTTTGACAACAATGAATCTTCAGAATCAATCACACGGTAAATGGATGGCTATGAACATTAAAACCCTCCCTTACTCAATCAATTAACCCACTCATTTACCTGCAAGATGCCACCACCTTTGCTGCCTGGATGATAATGTAAGAATGTTTCCGGAAGCCCCATCATTTGAGCCAACCAATCCATCACATTCATTTCCAGTTCTGTGCAAGCTGGACTGGATGCCTGAGAGTGGTAGGGGAAGGAAACACAGTGGGTAAAACAGCATCCCATTGGATGAAGGAGGGGAAACTCTTGATGTAGCAATGCTCAGGGATTTTTTTTGTCATAGAATGCCCAGAATGGAGTTCCGGCACTTTTTTTGGATGGAACCTTGTAGGGTAGGCAAGGCGGGTTGTATGACGTGTGAGTTCCGGCACCTTTTTTGTTTTTGTTTTTTTTTTACAAAAAAAGCACTGCTTAATGGGGTTTTTTCCCCCAGCAAATTGCATATTTTTTCTACCCTGCTCTATGGAGCAGAGAGTTGGTCTCTGACTGAAGGCCACCTGAAGAGACTAGAAGCATTTGAAATGGGGATTTACAGGCGGCTGTTACATAGAAGCTGGGCTGACAAGATCAGAAATGAGGAGGGGATAAGCCGCCTGGGAAAGCCAAGGGTTAAAAAACGAAAGTTAGAATATTTCGGACATGTGACGCGACACCCAGAAAAACACGGCATACTCCATTTAATCCTCCAGGGAAAGATGGAAGGCAAACGAGGTCCAGGCAGAAGAAGAACATCGTGGCTTCAACATCTAAGGGACTGGTTTGGACAAAACTCAGCAGCACTTTTTTGTGCAGCTGCTGATAAAAACAGGATCGCCAACAGGATCGCCAACGTCCGATAACGGATATGGCACAAGAAGAAGAAGAAGCAAATTGCACAGGGTTGTGTGGCCAAAACCTGGCTCACTTAAAACAGCCAAATCCCTTTGAAGAGGCGACATTCTTTTATTTGCATGCAAATCAATAACACAAAACATAGATACTGTATACTGGGCTCCCAGCAAAGCTTTGCGCTTTGCAGAACAGCCATGAGCAAAAGAGAATCGGAGCTTGTGCTCTTTTGGCCCACAACATTGCAAAGACAAAGAAAAAGGCAGACACATGACATTGGAATATTTCAGATAAACCCATCTCCTTGACCTTATTATTTATCCCTTGTGCCTACTAAGTCAGCTTGCTAGCTATGTTATCTCTGATATATGGCGGGTAAACAGAAACAATTCAGTTTACTGGGCCTGTAGGTTCCTGGCTGAGTTTTCTCTCCATTACTACTTAGGATTAGTTTGGCTGCTCTGAATGTTTCCTTACAAGGGCATTTTAAGATGTTTGTCTGTCTAGGAGGCATCTCACAGGTGTATACACTGAAGCGATCATACAGTTGATCAGCTCTGCAGTGAATAGAATAGAATAGAATAGAATAGAATAGAATAGAATAGAATAGAATAGAATAGAATAGAATAGAATAGATATGGAATGGAGAATAGAATAGAATAGAATAGAATAGAATAGAATAGAATAGAATAGAATAGAATAGAATAGGAGCTGGAAGGGACCTTGGAGGTCTTCTAGTCCAGCCCCCTACTCAAGCAGGAGAACCTATACCTTCTCAGAGAGGTGAATGTCTAGTCTGTTCTTTAAAATCTCCAGTGATTTCTGGAGGCCAACTGTTCCACTGGTTGATTGTCCTCACTGTCAGGAAGTTTCTCCTTAATTCCAGGTTGCTTCTCTCCTTGATCAGTTTCCAACCATTGTTTCTGGTCCTGCCCTCTGGTGCTTTGGAGGATAGTTTGACCCCCTCTTCTTTGTGGCAGCCCCTCAAATACTGGAAGATTGCTATCATGTCTCCCCTATTTCTTCTTTTCTTTAGACTAGCCAAACCCAAGTCCCGAGACTATATTTTAGTCTCCAGGCCTTGGATATCTTAGTTGCCTTCTGTGTTATTTCTATATTTTTTTACTTCTATGTTATTTAATTCTGATGTTGTTGTGGACCAAACCTGGACCAAACCAGGCTTCACAAAGAACTGCGCTGCAATACTCTCAGTGGGGCCTCTGTGATACAAACCACATGCTCCGCATTTTAGCTCTTTTCTTATTATTGTCTCCGTGGGTCTCCTGTACACACAGGGCATTGCAGTTCTATTTTGGGCACAGGTCCCACCACAGCTCTTCCTCACAGGCAGACAGACCCTCAATGTTTACTGCAATCATAGTCATCGGTGGCCTTTGTGGAGCACAGGTGGTCCTGGACTTACAACAACAACGGAGCCCGACATTTCTGTGGTTGAGTCATTTGGTTAAGTTCGTTTTGTCCCATTTTGTGACCTTTCTGGCCGCAGTTGCTAAGCGAATCACTGCCGTTGTTAAGTGAGCCTGGCCTTCCCCCTTGACTTTGCTTGTCAGCAGGTCGCAAAAGGGGACACTACGACCGTCGTAAATATGAGTCAGTTGTCAAGCGTCTGAATTTTGATCACTTGACCCCCATGGGGATGCTGCCACGGTCGTAAGTGTGAAAAACGGACGTAAGTCATTTTTTTCACGCCGTTGTAATTTCGAACGGTCACTAAACAAATTGTTGTAAGTCGAGGACTACCTGTGCAGATACTGTCACAGGTGAGAACGAGCTTTGAATGTGTCACAGGTCTGGTAGAGAATGCAGCCTACGTGTATAGGGGTGGGGAAGGATAATGTTGTCACTGCATGAGACAGAAGCATCTCACAAGCCAAAGTGCTTCCACATTTGCAGGCATTTCTTTTTCCGGGAGAGAAACTGCATGTCACGTCATGCCTTCATTCCTAGCTAGCATTTCATTTCCTTCTCCTCGGCCTCTGAATAAGCCCTGGAGATTTGCCATCTTTGCCATTTTCGCAGGCTTTCCTGTCACGTAACACACAACTCCAGGGTAACCCCATTCACTGGTCTTGCTACACATCTCGTGACTTGGCAAGCAGAAATTAATCTCCTAGTGGGACCACTTTCTGACAGCTGGTTAGGGAGAATGATTTGCAGACAAATGTTCTCGGAACATCGGCGGAGCAAGCCAGATACGGCTTCTCTATTTATTCAGGTGGGAGTTTCTGGAAAAAGCACCCAGGTTTTGAGTCAGCGGGAAACCGAAAACAAAGGTGCTGTCGGCCAAACAATGTCGGCTGGCGACCCCCAGGGGAAGGGCCTTCTCTGTGGGTGCCCCCACCCTCTGGAATGAACTACCCCCCGAGATCCGGATGATTCCGGATCTCCTTACTTTCCGCCGCGCCCTCAAGACATGGCTTTTCCAGCAAGCGGGCCTGACCTAAGGAGGATTTTATTTAGGGACGATTTTAAGTATA
>NW_015386346.1:0-10062 GCF_001527695.2 Protobothrops mucrosquamatus
TTCCAGAGATGGGGTGCCTTTTCTGGGTTTGGGGGAGCCCTTTATTTATTCTTGGGGGCCCCCTGGGCTTTACGAGTGGAATGGCGGGTGACTAAAGAGCTCCTGCTGGGTTGGTGCCAAGAGACCAAGGGGACCCCCAGGAGGGCCAGGCCAAGCGCCTGTGAGGGAGGAAGGACCCCTCAGCCCAGGAGAGGCAAGATGGCCAGCAGGTCGGGGGGGGGCACCTTCTTCGGGAGAGCAATGAGAAAAATCACACACAATTCTTTTGTTTGCTGTGTTTTATTTATGCTTTATTTGACAAGCAAGGGTTGGCATCGGCCTTCTGGCTGGCAGGATGGGAGCCGCCTGCAGGGGCCCTTTTAGCAGAGACGGGGTCTTCATCCTTTCCCAACTGGGGTGGAGGTTTGCTGACTGTGCTCCATATCTGCACTTCTCCGCCTTGAACTCTTAGCAAGTTTCTGCAGAGGAGAGAAGAGAGAAGAGTCATCCCAGGAGCAGCAGCAGAAGGAGGAAGAGGAGCAGGTGGAGGAGAAATGAGGAACAGGAGGAGCTGGAGGAGGAGGCCGCGGCATCCTTCACTGGTGTCCTGGGGAGCCCAGAAGAGGTGACCTGGAGGACCGAAGGGTTACCTTTCAAGACAACGGGCACAACCTCTCCTGTGATTCCTGCAGAGGCAGCAACGTTCTTGAATTTCGTCTCCAAATCTGGCGTTAAGTTTTGCTGTCTGCCTAGAGGAAGCATGAAGTTTGAGAGAGACAGTGGCAGGAGGGCTTGGGTTTGGGGGTGCTGCTCTGACTCAGAGCTTTGCCCCCAAATTTCCTGGTGGAAGGATGGAGACAATCAGAGGGGGGAGATCTAGAGGCGTGGGAGGGAAGTGTTTGCCCTGGGGCAGAGATGCCAGGGGGGAGGGGAGATGCCTCACCATGGAGGTCCCATCTGGCACCCCAAAGAGAGTGGTGGAGGTGGCCCACTGGGGGCGACAAGCAAAGGGAGGGCCTTGCGTTGCTGCCAGCAACACTAGGAAGGGCCAGGACAAGGGTGAGGGTCTCTCCCGAACAGCCCCCCACCATCCCCAGCTCTCTTACCATCAAGTGTCAGGAAGGTGTCCAACCCCAGAATGAAGTAAATAATCAAGTAGGTTTCATAATCCGTATCCACGATTTGGCCGAAGGTGGGGCCTTCCGTGCAAAAGAGAAGCTGCTTAAAATCACCTTCAGGGCAGGAGCCTATAACCCCCCCCCCGCCCATCTCTCGAGAATCCACCGTCTCCTGGGGGGGTGGCTCAGCCCCAGCCCTGATCCTCCAAGGAGGGGCCTATGAATCCTCTTGGGGAGCATGAAAGAAGCGAAGGGGGTGGTCAGCAATTCGGATGAAAGAAGGGGGGATTCCCCACTTACTTGAGGTCTTGAATTTCCCCGGCGTCTGATATTTAGTGAACGGGAGCTGTCTAGTCTTGCACTGGCCGTTTCTGGAAAGAAAAGGGAACCACACAAACTTTAGAGGGAGCCAAGCAGAGACAGGCCCAGTAATCTCCCAATATCTGGGTTGATGGATAGGGGAGTCCAAAGCTGCACCCCCTTTTCCTTCAGGCTTTCCCCCACCTGCCTTCTGGGGGAGGGGAACCCTCAGCCAGGACAGCGAGGGCATTACAGCCCCCAACACTCACTCAAGAGAGTTAAAGGTGTACATCAGATCTCCTTTTGGTTCGGCCTTTAATGTGTATTGGGGGAACTGCTTTTCAATAACTATGCTTGCGAGAGGGTACCAATTCCCAGCAACCTAGAAAAAGGGGAAACCAGGAGAGTCTGTTAGCACCAAAGGGGAGGGCCCCCCAGAGGGCCCCCCAAGTCCGAATCCTTCCTGCCAGACCTGGGGAAGCTCTCAGGGCCATGCCAGGAGCGCCAGGAGCAGAGTCAGTTAACCGAGCGTGCCCTCTGGGGAAGCCCATTTGCCTGGCAGAGGGTTTCACGCTGTCCACCAGAATTGGGTGCTGAATCGGGGAGACACACCAAAGACCTGGCCAAAGGAAATTTGGTGAAAATCTGGCAGTGGGGAAGACGCCTCTCTGGAGCCCAGAAGAGAGACAGCCATTGAGGCTTCTCCTCCCAAACTGAAGGGGAGGGGCTCCCAAACTCTTCGTGCCAGGCCTGCGTAAACTCCCTTGCACCATTTGTAAGGAAAGCCGACCCTTGCAGGGCTGATGATGTTCCCTAGTTGGGTCGTGAAATGCCTCCCAGCCAACCACCCAGCACCAAGGGCCCCCCCAGGGCCCCCTGGGCTTCTCTCCTACTTAGAGTTGGGAGGAGAAGAAATTCCTTCCAGGATTTTCAGCTCTGACCCTTTGGTTACTGAAGTTCGGCATGACGGGGATGTCCGTTGCGTCTCCAAGCCAGCAGACGCCAACCAGGAGAAGGCTGCCCAGCAGGAGCTTCATTGCTGCCACTCTGTTGCCCTTCTGGGTGCTCAGCTTTGCCCAGACGGTCTTTTATCCTCCAGACGGTCATCCAGGTGAATCCGCCCTTGTCCAGGAAGCTATCGAAAGAGGACGGCATGGACCGTTGACAGGAGAAATGGGGCCCGGCTGGCTGCCCTTCGGAACACAGCAGGATGGGACGTTCCCTGCAGAGAGAACTTGGGAGCAGTGCCTTCCCTCCTCAGCAGCCTCAGTGTGTGTGTGTGTGTGTGTGTGTGTGTGTGTGTGTGTGTGTGTGTCACAGCTCCAATGCAAAGGTTTGGTCCAGAGGGCACAAGAGGGTCCCGATACCAAAGTGCCACTTTGCACCTACTCTGGTGCTTCCCCAAAGGTGCACTGATGATGTTACCTAGTTTGGTAATGAAATATCTGCAAGAAAACAAGGAAGCTCAGTTGTAACAAGGACTCACAATTGCCCTCCTGCCCCCCAACATTGGGAGGAAAGATGGGCCTCTGGGAGGCCCTTCCCACATCCATGATGGGGCTGAATCTTGCTTTGTGGCCCTCTCGAGATGCTGCCCACTGAGCCAAGCACACCGAGTGTGCCCTGCCAGGCCTGTGTTCTGAACCAGAAAGTTCATTGTGTTGTTTGCAGGAAGCCGTTTTCCAGTTGTGTGTTTTTTCCCGCCTGCCCAAAATTGGTCTGGGACTCAGGGAACTTCAAGTCCTTCCTCCTCATCTGCCAGGGCAGGTCGGAGAGCCCCGTGTCCTCTTGCCCGGGTCAGGAGGCAGAGTGACCCTGAGAAGGGCTGGCTCTCCTTAGCTTTTCCCCTTTGGGGGGACTGGCATCCCACCCCTCACAAGAGGCTGCCAGTTCAGCTCTCTTTTCATCAGCCACCCTCATGCACTGCCCATCTAGCCCCCTCCATCAGGGCGGGGCTGGCAGGCAGTTTCCCAAGAGAAGCAGAAATGGCCACAGGCTGTGGGAAGGACCATTTGGGATGGGGTCCAGCCTGGAGCCCCCGGGGAGCTCCTGAGCTGGAAGGGTCTAATCCCATCCTTGCCCGGCACCTTGGCCTTCCCCAGCAGGGGAAGGTCCTACCACCTGCCCCACATCAGAGAGTTGAGGTGCTTTTCCAGAGGAGACAGTCCTGCCCTGCCCCATGGAGGGGGCAAAAGTCCTGCAGGAACAGCCTGGGGTGGCCCGGTGGGCCAGCTATTCTGCTACACAAACCCACCCAACTATTGGGACCCCTACCCTTTTTAATTCAGATCCGCCCTTCGTTCCTCCACTGGATCCTCTCCCACCTCCAACCCACAGATCAAAATCGCCCCACAGTGCAAATGGACAGGTGGCAGAAATAAAAGTCACACACAAGACAGGAGTTGCGTTTTCGGAGTCTATTTATTAAGATTCCTCCCTGGAATTTGAGCCAAGCCCGAAACAAGCCCAGCCGCTGCTCCCGGCAGTTTCGAGGCCTCCCCTTTGGTCACCTGCAAGGAAAGGAGCCAAGTGAGTGGAATGGGGGGGGGGGAATTGTAGCTGCAAATGGGAAGGATTTGGCGTTGTGAAAGGGGTGGGCCACCTGAGAAAACTCACCTATTCTTCTTTCTGGCACTTCACTGTGGGGGAGAAAAGGGGGCAATTAATGGTGAATGGAATGAATACAAGATGCTTTACAAGGAAAGGTCAGTCCTTAGGTCATCTGCCCATCAACATGATCCCCCCCTGCCCTTGCATGTAGACCACCCATCTGCACCATCTTTCTACCTAAGACATACTCAGAAGAGATTTCAAGAAGTCCCTTCCCATGAATTCTACCTCTATCTCTATTTAGATCTATCTATCTATCTATCTATCTATCTATCTATCTATCTATCTATCTATCTATCTATCTATCTATCTATCTATCTATCTATCTATCTATCTGTCCATCCATCCACCATCTATCTCTCTTTATCTCTGCCTTTGAGTCAACTTCTCTGCTGTGTTTGTGGCCACATTTTTCATTGTGTTTTGCCTGGGGAGAGACAATGACTTCTGTGCTTAAAACCCAATGACTTCTGTGCTTAAGGCAGGACTAGAACTCCAGTTTCATACCAAAGCCTGGAGGCTTTAACCCCTCCACCAAACCTGCCCTCATCTATTTGTTACTTTTCTGCTCTGAATTGCATTACCGGTTGGGTTTAAAACCACAATCTCATCTTCTTTGTAGCCGAGCTTTTTACATTCATCATTAAAATTCTGAAGTATCTCTGGATCCTGGGTTACTTTCCGACCTGTGGGGACAGGGACAGAGGAGAGCTGTGTGTTGAATGAGGAAGGAGAGATTTTTTTCAGAAGGCGGGGGGGGGGGGTGGCAGGCTTAATCAGGGGTTTCCTATTGTATCAGGATCTTGCCTCCCTCCACTTTCTTTAGGGTTGCCAGTGGACAGTCCACTTTTTTCACATTATCTTCACTATTTTTTTTCACAAAATAGTGGACATTTTTGTTATTCAAAAGCTTTATGATGAAATGGTACGTAATCTAAAGCTGTACTGTCTACTTTTTTTTACTACTTAACACCCCCTCCCCGCTTGTCCGCTATTTTTTGGAAGCAGACCTGGCAACTCTAACTTTCTTCCTCCAAAAATGTACAGAAATTACAGAATAACAGAGTGGGAAGGGATCTCGGAGGTCTTCTAGTCCAACCCACTGCTCAATAAACTGAAATAGAACAGTCATATTAAAAAGGAACCAGATAAATAAATGCTGAAGCAGACTCTTAAACCTTTCAGAAGCCCAGAATCTTAACTTGTAGGAAAATGCATAAAGATGGGCGAGATGAGGACAAAGGAGATCAAAGGCCAAGACTGCCTTCTCCCTCCTTGCAGGATGATGGGCCTTGGGGTACCTACCGTGAAGTGTGGCGGTTCTGAACTCGTTGTTGACGTTGATGATGGACATGACGTACTCATTTTTGGCCTTCACGGACTCCACTGTCACCACTGAATCATCTGCCAGAAAAGGTTTGGGGCATGAGGGCGGGGGGAGGGGGAGACTCAGGCAGAGCCAAATCTAGCCAAGCTGGCCACATTTTGCAAGCTGGAACCTCAGCGTTGGCTCATTAGACAGAACGGTTTATCTCATAAGTCTCCAGATAAGTTTCAGGTATATTACAGGCAATAGCCATGCGTACCTATCATAAAAGGATTTTTAATTATTATAAAATCAAACTGCAGAAATTACAATTTAAATCTAAAAGATAATAGTAATATTAACATCCTTTAACCTTTATAATGTAGTATTTTTAGGAGGGACTTTTGCGCCTTGTCGGGCTCCGAGGAAGGGGCAGCCCTTCCCGCCGCCTTTCCCCCCTTTAGTCTTTTTGTATGAGCTGCAAAGAAAGCAACTTGCTGCGTCCCAAACAGGTTCGGACTTTGTGGAAGGACCTTCCGTTTATGTCCCTCGGAGAATGGAATAGAACCTCTGTATTTCATGTACAGGAGGCATTCTGGTATATAATGCCATTTCACCTCTCTCTCCCTAACCCTAACCCTCCCCCCAAGTGGTTCTCGCACTGGGACCCTCAGGGATCAGGGGACTCAAAGCTACCCAATCATCTCTTTTCAATGGAAAAGATAGGAAGGAAAGGTTTATATTTTGAAATAACATATGGCTTAAAAGGATTTACAGTATATACTCTTTAAGAAGGAGCAACTGCAGTTCTTGGAAGGTCACCCTCTCAGAATGACAGAATAGCACCGTTGGAAGGGACCTTCGAGGTCTTCGGGTCCAACCGCCTGCTTGAGCAGGAGACCCTACACCATTTCGGACAAGTAGCCGTCCAATCTCTTCTTCAAAACCTCCAGCGACGGAGCACCCACGACCGCTGGAGGCCGTCTGAATGTCAGTCTCTCAATCCGGTCACGGATGGACTTGCCCAGTAAGTGGCCCTGCGGCCCCTTTACACTGACTGGGTCCCCAAAGGCCAACGTGCCTGAAGCGAGACAGTCCCAGGAGAGCAGGAGACATGCTTAGGCTCCGTGTCCCCACCATCCCGCACTGGAAGAGACGCTATGGGGCGGGTGGGGCAGGCTTGCCCACCATCTGCTCCCCAGCATCTTTTTGCTGGAGTTGAGTGCAAAGCAAGAAGCCGCACGGCTCCCCGGGCCCCGGTGTTTATGGGTGACCAAATCAAGGAGGTAGACATGGCAGCCCTTCACCAGTACAGACCATAGAAACTGCGGTATTTCCCATCTTCTCCTTTCTTATACTGATACGTTACGTCCTTGCACCCGTCCGGCCTGCAAGAGAGGAGGAGGAGAGAGTTGATGAGGCTGACCACTGTTCCTTTGGAGAGGAACAGTCAAGGGGGGGGGCTGGGAGTCCCACTATTGAACATTAATCTGAACTGACCTATCGAGGAAGGTTTTCTAGGTTGCCCCACACAGTGGGAAGCACCCCTGAGCTGAGCCATCCCGCCTTCACTGTCTCTGGCTGTGGGCTTCCCAGAGGCCTCTTTCTGCCTCCGTCCATTTGGTTGCTGGTCAAGATTGGTGAGCATTTCCATCTGCTCGAGCTGCATCTGGCTGCACAGCCCCAGCTGCTCTTTCTGGCCTCTTAGTCTTTGGGGGCATCCGCCAGAATGGCGCTCTGCTAGTTTGAGGCATTTCAGAGTCATAGCTGGACTTCAGTGGCTGAAGAACCTCAACAGATGCCTTCACTTCTCTGCTACTCGGGCTTTCTCCCGCGCTGGCATGCGGCTGTCCCTTACTTCAGCCTCACAGGAGGATCCCTCTGTCCTCCTCCTTCAAATCCACCTCAGAAATCCACCCTTCCAGTCTGCTGGGCTCTTGTGATAAGGCTGGCCTTGTCTAATGCATTGCAGTCAAGTCCACAAGGGCTTGGCTTGAGCTAGGATACTTACATGTGGATAAAGATCCGAATGCTAAATACTCCTTCCTCTGGTTGTGACACCTCTGCAATAAATGCTGACATGTTTCTTATCTGGTCCAGGCAGAATGATGAGTTACACGCAACAGCAAAGCTTATCCAGGGACCCATATCCTGAAGCAGAAAGAGGGAAGGGGAGCCACTGAGTGTCTGGAAAGGACCAGCCTCCCGTCTGCTCACTCGAGGCTCTCACTTGAGGCTATTCCCGCAGCTGTGCGATTCCAGTTTCAGTCAAGGGAGCTGGTCCTGCCTTGAGCAAAGTCCACTTGCCGCTAAAGAAATAGAGGGGGTCAACTACTCTCCAAAGCACCTGAAGGCAGGACAAGAAACAACGGATGGAAGCTTATCAAAGAGCGATCCAACCTGGAATTAAGGAGAAATTTCCTGACAGTAAGAACAATCAGCCAGTGGAACAGCCTGCCTCCAGAAGTTGTGGGTGCTCCATCACTGGAGGTTTTCAAGAAGGGACTGGAGAAACATTTGTCTGGAATGGCAGAGGGTCTCCTGTCTTGGGCAGAGGGCTGGACTAGAATTTAGATGCAGCTGCAGCAAATGGCTTTCTTTGCGTTGTCCCACCAACGGAGGGATCAAAGTGAACACCGATTCAGTTGATTCACTGCAGAAAGAGTACTTACATGGGGCGGCTGCAGAAGCAGACACCCCCCTCCCAGACCCAAATTCAAGTGTTCTCAGTCACAGATTGAGGGAGAGATGAACGATGCAACCACTCTCTTCCCCAGTCTGGAGCGACCACCTCTGGCTGCGGCAAACCCCCTGGCTGGTCCCTTGGCCTAGAGAGAGACGGTGGAGACCTGTCGCAATTTACCTTCAGCTCTCCACATTAGTGGATCTCTTTGTATCACATCAAGAGACGTGATCACTTTCCGTACTTGTGATTACAATATTGGGGTCCCCTGAACAATCAACCCAAAGCAAGCCAGCCCTGCTCCAGCCACATTGGTCTACCTGGTTGCTGATTGTGGTCACTTCTTTCCATTCAGCCTGGACGACGCAGCAGAGGGCAAGGCCCAAAGCGAAGAGATAGGATTTCATCTCGCTAGTCCCTTTCTCCTTCTCAGCCCAAGAATATGCGGAGACTCGGAGGCAGGTGACTGGCACTCGCAGGGCCTCCTGCTCTTATAGAGCCCGGGGGGCTCCCCGTGACCCCCACCCTCGCAGGGGCTTGCGTCACCCTCCATCCAGGCGTGCAGCCACCGAGATAACGGGGTTTTTCTTGGCTGGGCCCCGATGCCACGAGGGCCCCGGCTGCCAGGCTGATCTTACCCATTGACGTTCTCCAAACAGGATACGTTTGTGTTGGCTCCGGACCCAGTGGGCATTTGGCCTGCAGCCCACCAGGAAAGGTCTCCCTCTTTGTTCAGAGCTGGGCAACAAAGGTCAGCGGCTTGGCTAAAATGCAAAACTAACAAGCTTGTGACCATCCAGATGAGAGAACAGAGGAGAAGACAGAGTCAGGAGACCGAGGTGTGTCCCCACGTGCTCAGGGGTGATACGACATCATGGTTAGGCTCAAACAATACCAGCTTTTGGGAAATCAAGATAGAAAGAGTATTGATGCTTTTGTCGTTTTGCGTTGAGAAAATTCCTGAGTACACATGGACAGCTGAAGATGAAGTCAAGAGAGCAATTAACCGCAGAGGGCTAGTTAGTTTTCAAGGGTTTTTATATGTACAATTAAGAGAACTATTTAATGTAAAGACTGCATGTCCCAGAGGTGTTTATTTTCAAAAGGCAACTAGATTTTCTTTGTTTTTGCTTGAAGATGTTTCACTTCTCCTCCAAGAATCTTCTTCAGTTCTGACTGAATGGTGGGAAGGTTCTTGGAGAAGCAAAATGTTCTTCAAGCAAAAAACAAGAAAGCCCAGTGGCCTTTTGAAAAAGCACCTCTGGGACAACCCTGACTGAGAATCTCCACAGACATAAAGACTGCATGATAAAACGGGATAAGAATTTTGGCTATAATATACAGATGGATCAATAGGATGCAGTGTGGGAAAAGAGACTGGAATTCACACCGTGTTTTAGTTTAAGAGGATTTTCACAGAATGATATACTGTTGGACGCAGAGAAATTCAGAGGTATATAAAGGTACTCTTGTTAATGTTGGAAATATGAAAAACACGGAGGGGCAATTTATCATGCATGGTGGACTTGTGGAAAAGCAAAACAAATTGGAAACAAATAATATGATGATGCAGGAAAATTAATACTGAGGCGATCCTTCCTTCCTTCCTTCCTTCCTTCCTTCCTTCCTTGAAAGGTTATCAAAGAAAAAGGAACGGTGTGGTTACTAAGAGTCGGCTCCTTCCTGGTGCCACATACTCAGACCAACAATACACTCCCCATAGTGAGAGTCACATGGCAGGTGGGTCTGTGACTTGGGTTAAGAAACCCCAGTTGTTATATTTATCCAACATGCTTGAAGAAGGATATGGGGAACCTGGGAATGTTTCGGGATGGCCAAGGGACTAGAAACGGTGTCCTGGGAAGAGAGTGAGCTGGCCCTGAGAAGACGGGGTGCAAAGGCTGTTGGGGCCCCTTTGCTCTTTCACCGAGCAGGATTTATGCCCTGGGCTCAAGCTGAAGGTCCCAGGACGGAGTGCTGGGGTTTCTCCACTTGCTGCCTTGCTGCTCCTGGTTTGGGCTGCCCTGGCACTGGGGCGGGGGGTTAGGGTTAGGGTTAGGGTTAGG
>NW_015386346.1:13005-41035 GCF_001527695.2 Protobothrops mucrosquamatus
AGGGTTAGGGTTAGGGTTAGGGTTAGGGTTAGGGTTAGGGGTTAGGGGTTAGGGTTAGGGTTAGGGTTAGGGTTAGGGTTAGGGTTAGGGTTAGGGTTAGGGTTAGGGTTAGGGCACAATCTAGAGGGGCTCGGGGGGGCTTTTTTTGGGGGGTGCAGGATGGTCAGTTGGGGTGTGGTAGGGCTAGCTAGGCAAAGAGATGGGCTGGGACGGACCCTGGTCGGCCCCTAGGCAGGGAGAAAGGAGCGGGCAGCCTCCTTCTTATTGTAGGCTCTCCTTATTGCCGTCGACCCTTTGCTCTCAGGTGGGGGGGAGGGGTTGGGTAAAGGAAGCCCCTGGCTGCCTCCAGCTGGATCCATCCGCTGATCCCCAGAGATGTATGCCGCCCATCTTGCCTGGAGAAGACTGGGCGGGGTAAGTTCTCCCTGCAGCGCTCTCAGTTTTGGAACCGGGTTTCAGGTTCAGTCATGGGGGGGGCAGGGGGGGCTCATCTCTGGGCTCTGGAGGAAGTGGGGCAGGCCGGCCGGATTTTGCACCCAGCCTGGATTAGCCAGAGAGAGCCCTCCTGCCTTGCATCCCACCCTCCCGAAAGCTCCACTCAGATGCGAATGATCAGGCACACAAGGGCTCCATTTCTCTGACCCCCCATGTCCCTCGCTCTCCCTCCCCCCCCCGATTCCTCCTTCAGGTCCTTTGCAATGTAAGTGGGAACGTTGTGTGGTGCCCTGTAATACTCCGGTTTGGCCGTGCTTATCAAAGCCATTCTTTTTTCCTGAAACCCCTCCCCCCCCCTTTTTTTTTGTCTTCTTTGCAGTGTTGGGCATTTGAAAGGAGGAGAAGGAGCAGCTGCTGGCACCAACTGGGCATGGCTCTTTCTGGGCAGAAGAAGGGGCTTCCTTGGGCTGGCACAGCAAGGAGAGGTTCCTCCCCCCCCCCAGCCCCTTCTCCTTTGGAGAGTTGACGGGCCTCTGCAGAAGAGGCCATCCTGCCCTGCCCCACGGAGGGGGGCAAAGTCCTGAAGAAACAGCCTAGGCCAACCGGGTATTTAGCCCCCATATTTCTCACCCTCATCATTTTTTCATGCAGGTCTGCCCCTCATTCCCACCCCCACCCCCAGGTGGATTGCCCCCCACCTCCAACCCATAGACCAAGATCGCCCGCAGTGCGGGAAAAAAAGTCCCGTGCAAGACAGGGGTGCATGAACTGAATCTATTTATTAAAATTTGGAATTTGAGCCAATCCCGAAACTCGCCCAGCCGCTGCGTCCGGCCGTTTTGAGGCCTCCGCTCTGGTCACCTGCAAGGAAAGGAGCCGGTGAGTGGAATAGGGGTGCTGCCTCTCCCAACATGCACTCCAGCCCCCCACAACCCCCAGCCCCCACATCTGCTTGGACCCTTGAATGTGTTCCTGACCCTCCTGAGCATCTGGGGGCAGCTACGTGAGCCTCCCCCTCCCCGGTTTTCATGCTGACAGGCAGCGAACCACAGATGGTCGGCCAAACAACCTCCTGGACCGAGTCAGGAGCCCCCCCCCGGTCCAGAAGGACCCCTTCGCAGTGTGCATCGCTCTGGAGAAGCATTGAAAGTGAGGGAGGGTCCAAAGAAGGCCAACGGCTCTGAGATCCGAAATAAACTTACCTATGAGGTACTTGGGCACATCCCTGTGGAAAATGCAAAAGAGCAGATTGAATGGGGGAGGGCCCTTGGCCACGCAGGGGGCCTCTGAGGAGAAAGGAGCCCCCTCCAAGGACTCCAGCCACCCGAAAAGGCAGGGAAGCAAGGCCCCCTTCTCTGCTCTCCGGCCAGCCCATCCCGCCCCCCTTGCATATGCCCAGGGGAAGGAGGGGGTCCAGGGAAAGCCAAGGTGTCAGGGGGGGGCATCGCCGTGCCAAAAGCCCTCTCGGATCTTGCCTCCAGGGCTGCTGTTGGCACACAAGGCCCTCTCGGCAGAATTGCACTACACGCTTCTCCCCCCCGCCCCAGAAAACTGAAAGAAATTAATTTCAACTGGCGCTCTCACTCATGCAACACCTTTGAGTGGCACAAAATGGGCACATCAGGTGCCCATAACTTAATTGCGCCACCTTTGAGTGGCACAAAATGGGCACATCGCCACCCATAACTTAATTGCCATAATAATGCCCCGGGTCTTTCTTCCACTTGCTGCAGCCCTGGGTATCCGCAGCCGCCCCCGGAGTGCCTACCTTCTTTGGGGAGGACATAAATATTTTTCTTTCCCAGGCCGCCTTCATTAGCAAAGGTTCTAAACGCCTCCGAGTTCGTCTGAATGTCAGCAATGTTCTTGCCTGTGCACAGAACAGAGTCAGACCTGAGTGGCCCCTTGGCTTATTTCCACTCGGGGGGGGCAGAGAAGGCTTCTAAGAGGGTGGTCACTGAGGACCCCACTCCTTGGGCAAGGGAGAACAGCCCTTGCCCTCTTGGGGAACAGCCCTCTTGGGGAACAGCCCCGCTTGCAAGTGCCACCCTTTGATGGACTGGAATTGGGGCACGCCAGAGACTGAGGGGTGTCTACAGGAGTTGAGGGTCGGGGGCCCCTAGACAGACATCTGCTTTTGGGGGGGAACTGGAGGATGCGCAGACATGAGGTTGCAGTCCCACAAGCTCGGGCCAAGGGGCACCGCAGTGACGCCACAAGGGGAAGCCGGGCAGGGGAGGTGGTGCCCTGGGCAAGTTCACGGCCCTTTAAAAGGCCCAGCAGAGGCAGGTGCCATGTTTGGGGGTTGAGGCCCAGAGGTCCCCTGGCTACCAAGGGCCACCCCAGGGGCCCCCAACGCTCTCAGAGCTGCTGCCCGGCAGACAAGCCGAGGAGCCCAGTTTATGGGCACAGCTCAACTCAAGGGGAGAGGACTATCCCCTCTGAATCTAGCCCCCCTCAAATCTACCTCCCCCCAGCCTCTCCTCTGCTTTTGAAGCTGAAGAGGAACCCGAGGGCTCCTCTCTTGCACTCCCTCCCTCCCCCCCACCCCCCTCTGTAGATGGAGCCTGATGGATTATGGTTGATTTTGCAAAGTAAACCTAGGTTTATGGCTCAGCAGGCTTTGCTAGGCAGCTGCCGTGGCTTGTTCCAAAGGGTTAAAACAAATCGTGCATTAATGGGATATGCAGACTCAGCCTGGACAGTCTTTCCTTTCCTTTCTGGAAGATATACGCACCCACATGTGTTGCCACTTTACACGGCTTTTCTCCAGAAACATTTATGATGTTGAATATAGACTCTCCCTCCGTTTGTATGTATTCCACAGTTTTTTTAACACCACCTCTCTCTGTAGGAAGAAATGAGGCAACGGTAAACCGGGTTCCTTTTGCCGTCACAGAAGGAGAGACGGGCAGATGATCCCCAGCTGGGAGCCTCTGAGGTTTAGGCAGGAGCTGGCGGGGGCCTCTTCCCTCCTGGTGCCCTGATGAAGAGGCCGGGGTCTTCGGGATGGGAGACAGCCTCGAGGGCATCCGAAGGGCCCCTGCCTGCACCCCTGCCTTAAGAAAGCCGCTCATGGCAATTAAGAAGGGGAAGGTGCGCCTCGCTTGAGCCAGGGCTAAACCGCTTTGCACCCCAGAAATGAGAGGGTGCCCCAAAATCCCCAGGGCCTTTGCCATCCTTCTGGAGCCCGGCTCTTCTGGGCCCGTGGGAGCTTCCCTCCCTCTCTGGCCCGGGGCTTTTTGGGTCTTAAGGGGCCCATCCCCCTTAGCTCCTCTAGGCAAGGGTGCTAGATCCTGGGAATCTGGGTGGGCAGAGCGGACTTTCCAGCCCCCGCCTGGTTCCTTTCCTAACCCCCCCCCGGAACCCCCCCCCCCCGTTCTTTGCCCAACTGGATCCTGTTCTTCAGTGCCAGTCCTTCCCCTTCAATACAAACCGCATGTAGCGATGCAACCTTCATTTTCCTTCGTGATGTTCACCTTCATTGCCTGGCACCCGTGTGGCCTGCAAAGTGATGTCAAAGCTGCTGAGGGCATTCTCAGCCCCCTCTGCCCTTCTGGATGGTCCTTCTGCCCTCAATAAGGGGGCTACCTCCAGGCTCTGCAGCTAGTCTCACCCATGGCCTGAAACTCCTGGGGTCCATCAGAGGGGAGCAGGAGGTGGCCTTGTCCTGGGCGCCCTTCCTTCCTTCAGTCCTCAAACACTCTCTACATCAGGGGGTTTCATCCTGGCTTACCAAAAGCCAATCTGGGACCGTCTGTGCTCTGATGGACAGTGCTGACCCAAAGGCTGAGCTGTCAGGAGAACGGGCCCTTAAGGGCCTTCTCCCTTGGGGATCCCCCTGACTCTCCGAAGGGGCTGAGGAAACAGCCCCAGCCCCAGGGTGGATCCAGGCCTTTGGGGGGACTCGCTGGCTCCCGAGAGCAGCACCGCAGGACCCCTGGCCAGCAGGCCATTCGGGCATGATGGAAGCAAGCAACAAACTGGGGCACTTACATGGCCATCTGCACGGTCATTTTCATCTTTTCCTGCGATTCTACCACAAAACAGACAGGAGCTGCCTTCATGCGACCAAGGTATTTTTCCACGTCTTCACAATCGGTTACCATGGCCCCCACGTACCAGCATCCAGCCAACTGGGGATCCAAGGCAGCGTTAAGGACCGGCCGGCGTTTCCAGAAGGAGCACCTCCCCCAAAGCGTTTGTGCCAGGGAGGCTGCCCATCTGCTGGCGGGTCATGCCATCCACTTCACCGGGAGGCAGCCTCGGGGATTCCACCCCCCCCCCCAAATAACTTCTCTGAGGATTTCATCTCAGTTAAACTGTGCTGTCTGGAAAGATGCATTTGGAAAGAGTTGATTTTATGAGAAATTCCATCCAAATGCACATTTAGGGATGAACTTTTGCACAATGCATAAAAAATATCACAGGGTTATTTATTTGACAGTTTTCATTAGATTGCAGTCTCCAACTTCCTCCTCGCTGCTCCACCAGCTTGGCCCCAAAGGGAAAAGGCGGAGATCCTGGGCACCAGCCCTCCCCTCTCTGCCCGAGGAGGGGCTTCTGAGGCTTGGGTTCCTCTGATCGGGGGAGGGGCAGGGAGGGGCACCCAGAGAAGAACAGCCCCTGCCCCTGCAACATGGACTCACCTTTGTAAGATCAGCATCCTCACATCGTTCTTTCTCATTAGCCTGGACGACGCAGCAGAGGGCAAGGCCCAAAGCGAAGAGATAGGATTTCATCTCGCTAGTCCCTTTCTCCTTCTCAGCCCAAGAATATGCGGAGACTCGGAGGCAGGTGACTGGCACTCGCAGGGCCTCCTGCTCTTATAGAGCCCGGGGGCTCCCCGTGACCCCCACCCTCGCAGGGGCTTGCGTCACCCTCCATCCAGGCGTGCAGCCACCGAGATAACGGGGTTTTTCTTGGCTGGGCCCCGATGCCACGAGGGCCCCGGCTGCCAGGCTGACCTTACCCATTGACGTTCTCCAAACAGGATACGTTTGCGTTGGCTCCGGACCCAGTGGGCATTTGGCCTGCAGCCCACCAGGAAAGGTCTCCCTCTTTGTTCAGAGCTGGGCAACAAAGGTCAGGGGCTTGGCTAAAATGCAAAACTAACAAGCTTGTGACCATCCAGGTGAGAGAACAGAGGAGAAGATGGAATCAGGAGACCGAGGTGTGTCCCCATGTGCTCAGGGGTGATGTGGCACCACACAAAGCAGCATTTGGGGGGGGAGACAGAAATGGGGACGAGCTCCTTCCCTGTGTTGCTCTGAGAATCACCCCCCTCCAGGGAATGAAGGTTCCCCAAGGAGGCTGTGGGAACAGGCAAGGCTACCCCAGGACCTCAGTGCCCCCCTTCCCACGTAAGTGAACAAGCTCTCAGTGCCCCACTGCCCCACCCCTCTGCAGCAGGTGGGAAGCACAGGGAAGGGGCTGAACCTCTCCAGAAGGTCTTCATGGATCTTTTTGCCTAGAAGCCACATGTTCCAAGCCAAGGTGGATCCCCTCTTGTAAGTGGATCGCAGAGGAGGGAGCGCAGAGCTAATCCCCCTAAACTGGGCAGCCGATGAGCCATCCCAGGTGGCCTCCCCTATGTTGGCCAGAGGGGGCGTAGTTTCTCCTTATGCCAGGGGACACCGTTTCAGACGTGCACCCAAGCGGTGCCCCCTCTCTCTGCTGCTCCGTGGCAAAGACGCCTGGGGCGGCCACTGTGAAATGATCCGGTGGTCAGAACGTGCTGGAGTAGACTCGGGGTCGGGACTGGCATTGTCACTTTTCCAAGGCTGGCCGGCAAAAGGGCCCTTGATTCATTTTGCCCGGGCACTTTGCCTGGAGCTGCTGGGCTGTGGGGCAATGTGTGGGGGCACCCTGTGGGTCAGAACTGGCCCGTTCCCTCCTTGAGCCATCAGGGCCGAGGATGAGAGCAATGGGGAAAACCGACAATCCCACGTGATTCTTTCCACTTCTCCCAGTGGCTTTTAGACTTTTTTGCTTTATCCATGCTCTTTCTTTATTCTCTTGGGCCTGTGCGGTTGACAACATCGTGTGCGAACAGACTGAGCAGGTGGCCTTGTGCTTCCCGCCCCTCCCTTCAGAAGGACTGGACTTTTCACGGACAACATCCATGCCCAAAGGAGAACTTTTCTGGTGGCCCAAAGGCCGAGGAAGGAGGCACCTCCTGGCTATTTCCCGGACGGCTGTCATATCTGTACAGGAGTTGGGAGCCAATGAATGTCACATTAATAAATAAAATTAATAAAATTATGATCTGCAATGCAGCCGAAGGTCTCCAATCCTTCCTTTATTTCGAGGGCATAAAGTCTTTGGTGGAGGAGGGGCCCTGAACTTCCCACCACCCGGCAGAACCAGGCCTGGTACCTAACCGGTGTTCACACATTTCACGAAGTCCCAAATGGTTGCACAGCATCGCCTAAGCAGCCTTCTTCAGCCAGCCTGGTTGGTCCCAAATTCAGGGAGCTGCAATGGGGCTGCAGCCTTTGAACTCCACTACGGTCTCTGAGGCTCTGAACCCAACCCCTCCCCATCCCCTGGAGCCACCCAGTGTTCATTCCCAGCTGAGGGGGTTCCGCACAGCCACAGCCAGCGCCCCTGAAATGCATGAAAGCAAAGCTGAAAAGGGGAGCAGGCAGGCAGCTGTCCCCCCAACTCCCTCTCTCTTCTGACTTGCCCCTCCTTGTCTGTGCTGGTTGCTGCACGTACACAGCCACACCTTCCGAGGGTTTTGAGCAACCGTTGCACAAGACCCTTCATCGTCGTTTCCACAATTCCAGATTTTTCTGGCTGGCAGAGTGTCCCCATGGCCAAGGCAAGAGAAATGAAAAGGTGAACTGAGGACTTTAGAAGAAAGCTGCCATTTGGGTTTCTCCAGAAGGCACCGCAGCAAACGGGCACGTGGCACATTTGAGGCTGGCAGCTGAAACGCCCCCGGCAGCCCCTGAGCGTCCCGCACACGTCGGGAGAACTGTTTGTGCTGGCAGGTATCCTGCTCATCTCAAAGGATTATCACCTTCTGCCTCCCTTGCCGGGCGGTCTCTTTGCCACGCAAAAGGTCACCCTGGGGTGATTGGCAGCCGAATGTGGGTGCAGCGGACCAGATACACAATGTTCACTGCTCTGGGCCGCGAGCGAAGCTGGGCTCGTGATCTGAGATGTTGATGTTGGCTCTTCTTTCTTTCTGATGCGGTCAGAAATGGAAAATCCCATTCTCTTCCGTTTTAATTTCAGCTCTGCCCCACTGATTGTGGGAGGGGGGAGAAAGACTGGAGTGGGCAGTCCCCTGGGGCAGACAGAGCCGGTCCTCCCACCTGTCTCATTTTAATGAACCAGTTTTTCATCTGGGCTAAATTGTCCTCAAGAAGAAAGTAAGGAACATAGAACATAGAATATCAGAGCTGGAAGGGACCTTGGAGGTCTTCTAGTCCAACCTCCTGCTCAAGCAGGAGACCCTATACCAGGGGTTTCAAACTCAATTTCATTGAGGGCCGCATCAGCATTGCGGTTGCCCTCTGGGGGCCGGGTGGGTGTGTCCGACTGGGTGGGTGTGGATGGAGTAGGTGTGGCCTACTGGGTGGGCGTGGCCAGCTCTACATCGTTCGTGTCAAGGGTGCCTGTGGGGGCCTGGGCAGGAGTGGGACAGATCTGAGGGTCTCTGGCAGAAGGGGGCGGGACCGGGGCAAGCGCCAAGGCATGGTCCATTTCTTCATTCCTCACAAAGGGTGACCCCTCCCCAGCATGCACCCAGGGGGCGGGGCCGACGGCCTTGTGGAGCTAAGACTGAATGCGTTTCAGCATAGATGGCCACCACAAAATTGTACATTGGCTCCCAGCCGGCCTGGGCCAGGGCCAAGGCAGAGGGGGCCATTCCCTCACTGTTTCCAGGATGGCTTCGTGGGCCACATGAAACCACTTCGCAGGCCTTATCCGGCCCCCGGGCCTTGTGTTTGACATGTCTGCCCTATACCATTCCAGACAGGTGGCTGTCCAGTCTCTTCTTGAAAACCTACAGGGATGGAGCGCCCACAACTTCTGAAGGCAACTTCTGTTCCACTTCCCTGTCAGGAAGTTTCTCCTTAGTTCTAGGTTGCTTCTCTCCCTGATAAGCTTTCATCCGTTGCTTCTTGTCTTGCCCCGTTCTTGGGCTCACTTTGGGGATCCCCCCAGAAGTGAGAAAAGTGACATAACAGCACACACACATACACACACACACACACGTGCCACAAAAGAGGTGCACTTATGAATCTATTTATTAAGAGCACATCCGGGAAGTTTAGGTTTTAGCAAAAACAAAATTGCAGAGAGCAGCTGTTGGGGGTGGAGATTCCGACGGTTCTGCCTGGTCACTCCAGGGAAAGCAGCCAGGAGCCGGAAGGGGGTCCCTCTGCAGGGGGTCTTCTGGGTGTCCCAAAGCCCCCATCTGCCACGGCCATGCACTGCCAAAGGGATGCAGACCTGCAGCGAGGACAACGGTGTCTCCGTCCCCAGCCAGGGTGCTCTCCCTGGAAATGGTCCCTCTGGCGTGAAGGTCTTCACCGAGAGACTCGGCTAGGTGGATTTTGCAGCGGCATCTGTGGACACAAAGTCAGGCGGGCGGCTCAGTTACTGCCTGCTTCTAATTCCCAGCAACTAACTCACAAGATGCCAAGAGGGCAGTGGGGGCAACTAATCCTCCCTCCCACCCCACCCCACCCCCGGGCATGGGAGGGGTTTGCTCCTAAGTTAGAGCTGGATTTTGTTTGCACCGAAGGATCTTGAACCCACCACCACCTGGAAATGTGGAAATGGCTGCACCAAACATTAATGGTGTGTGTGGATTCTGTCCCCCCCCCCGTGAATTCGGGCAGCCTTTACAAAGAAAGGACCGAAAAAACTGGGGGGGAAAATGGTCTGGCTGCCTCTGGATCCAATCAAGAGCCAGGAAGGGCTTCACCCCTTGGGAGCTGCACGGATGTCGAATATTTGTGGGTGCCCCAAGTGGAAATGGCTTTTGCCGTTCCCTCCAATGACCCCCCTCCCCTCTCTGCCCCCTTCAAGCCCCTCCTGAGAGCCTCCAGTGGCCCTTTAGTTATCAGCCCATGTGGCATCCAACTCTGAGCAAGGAAGGACAGAAAAGACCCTGGCCAAAACGGCCAGTCCATCCTTCCCTGGGGGCGATTTTGTAAATGATCACGTGGAGGGAAAGAGTCCAAGTGCTTCTTTCTTGGTTTCTCTCCTCCCCCCCCCCCCGCCTCCCACCTTTGACCGAAGCCCACCTTGGCATCTTACCTTTCTTGGTCAAGAAGAATATCTGCTCTCTGTCTATCTGCACTTCCGTAGCGAACTCTAGGAAGGCCTGCCACACAGACTCTGCCACAGACATGGCCCTGCCTGCAGAGAGGAGGGAGAGGCAGGCCTGAGGGGAAGAGGCTCCTTGGGTCTCCCCCTACAGGTCTCTGTGGGGAGAACGCCCTTCACGTAGGTGCGAGTCCCTGGCTGCATCTTAGGTGGGCCACCTGGCTTCCCAAAAGGGACAGGTGAAGGAGGACCAGGTGAAGGGGGGTGCACCTGGGCATCGTCCCTCTTCTCACCTGTCCTTTTCCTTCTGCGCAAGGAGCCCCACAGAGCGACAGCCTCCTCTGTAATCCAAAATCACCCCTGGCCAGAAAAGGGATGTGCGAATGAAGAAATACGCCTTGGGCCGTTCTGCTTTCCCGCTTGGCGCAAGGGGTGGGGTGTGCTGGATACTTGCCGTAGAGTGACACAAACTTGCAAAATTTGCCATCATTCTCCTTCACGTCTGAGACACAGGTCATGGCATAGGTCTTGCAATCCGTCTTCTTCCCCTCTATGATTTTGTCCCCCCAATCTGGCAGAAAGAGCAGAAGGGGGCCACCCGAAGTTAGCGGTGGGGCCAGGCTGTTGCAGAAAGCTTAAACCAGATTCATCCTGTCCGGAAATCGTCTCCTTCTAAGTACACTTTTAAAAGCTAAGCCAATATTTTATTCTATTATTAACCTCCATTTAACACAGGAGCCGCTCATGTAAACGGTGCATCAATGTGAATTGATTAATTTATTACAAACAAATTTTGGCTGATTCAGTCCTAAATGGACAGCTTGAAAGGTTAGCTTCTCTCACTGGGTAGAGATAGCTCAGATGTTTCCACTTTGGGAGACCATCACGAGTCTCCCCGTGGGGCCGCCTTTCCCCAGAGAAACTGACCGGGCTAGATGCCCTCTGGCCAGAGAGGAGCACCTCCAACTCATACCAACCGCTTTTGTTCAGGTATATCCCATTTTCCTGTTTCGTATAGGTCATCTCTATGTCCATGGGTCCATAGTCCCTGCAGAATTGAGCAACGGAATTAGGCGGCTGCAGAACCAGCCTCAGGGCACTGCCCGTCTCTTGGCCAAAAAGGCTTCATGGAGGGAATATGCCAAGAGCAGCATCAGCAGACTCTCACTCAGTCCCCCTTCAACTGGGGAGGGGGCTCTGCTTCTTGGAACAGCTCTGTCTTCCTGCTAATCCTCACAGAAAATGTTGCTTTTTATCCCCACCAAGATCCGTTGTGCCCACTGCAGACATCCCAGAACAGGCTGGCAAGGCTCAGACTCTGGCAAAGTTGGTGAGGACATCTCCCCCCCCTCCCTGAAACCCAGCATCCCCACCACTCTCCCAGGCACAAGTGCCCACCCTCCCACCCACACAGCTGGGGGCAGAGGGTGGGGGCTGCGGGAACTTACGTGATTAAGTGGGTAGCGATTGTGAAGCTTCCCTTGTCCTGACTGCTTATGTTGGCAGTCATGATCTCCTTAGCCACAAACTGCACCAACCATTCACAGTTGGAGCCTATGCCGAGAATGAACCACTGCCCTAGAAGCTGAGGAAAAAGGCTGGTTAGCCAACCGAGATGCCCCGGGGGGCGTGCCAGGGAAGTTGGACCAGGGCAGCCCCTCTGGACAACCTGCCTCCTACCCGCTTATTGGGGGCTCTTTGGCCGCCTGGAGAGGCCGCCCAGCTCAGTTACCTGCCCAGGAGCACATGAGTCGGGGTCATCAGAGGCGGCAGCGGGAAGGCAGAGGAAGGCAAGCCCCAAGGCAGACAGCCAAAACAGCCTCATCCTGCCCTGGTGCATGGTCCCTGCTCAGCCAAGTGGAGACACCTAGGGAAGCTGCTTCCTGAAGGTCAGTGGCTTTATAGCGCTGGGAGGTCACTCCCACCCCCCCAATGGCCGGCCGGCCGGCTCCTCTCTGAACTGCTGTGGCACCCAGAGTGGGTCCAGCACAAAGGGTGATTCTTATCTCAGCCAGCACAAAGGGCCCTTGCTCTGCCTGGCCAAGGAGCCTGGAGGCTTTTGGGTGGCCTCCAGCCTTCTCACCCACACACCCCCACCTCCAGGTCAGGGCTGAGGTTGGCCAAAGGCAGCTGACACCAAGCCTGCCCTCTCTTCCCCGGGTCCTGCGGCTCCCTCCGTTTCCTCGCAGCAAGACTGAGGCACACAGAGCGAAGGAAACATCGTGAACGCCCTCCAGCTCAGGCAAAAGTGAAATAATAATAATTACAGCAACAGCGTTTTAACGATCATGAGAGGCACAGCAGCTCCACAGACAGAGAAGCTTTGAGCAGGCAACATTTAAATGAGAAACCTCTCTAATTAGGGAGCAGTTTTAGGGCTGGACTTGGTTCTATTTCAGAAATTCCTTCTAAGAAGATCCCGTTGTTTAAAGGACCCGTTTTGATGTGCGTTGTAAAAACAAAAGCTTGTATCTGAAATATTACATGTGGCGACTTCTGTGGTTTATAAGACTGCTGGATCACAAGAAGACAACAATAACCAGAAGTTCATCCTTTTTACTTTGCTATTGTTTTAACTTTCACTTTGCACCTTCCCCAGAGGCCCCACAAAAAACATCGTAAGAAAAAGGAGAAGTTGTGATCTATTTATTCCACAGAAGGAAAAGGAATGTGGGCAAGCGGGGGGTGGGGTTTAAGAGGTGAGAAGCCAGCCATTGTGGTCAGGAACAGGAGAGTCTTTGGCTGGAGTTGGGTCAGGCTGGTTCCCTTCAGCCGCTGCAAAATAAAAGAGCAGAAAGAGGTAACAGAGTCTGTACCCCAAAGTCACTCTTCTTCCACCAACATTTCTCTTCAGAGTCATCCACACAAACTTTACCAAACTACTCCGTCTGTTTGGAGCAAGATACTGGACCAGAGAGGAATTTAACTCGCAGCAGCTGGAAATTTTACAGCACCCACCACCACCCTTGTTCAGAAGGGCGGCTTAGAGGCACACAAACAGCTGGAGGGAAGCCCCTCCCCCCGTACCACCATAATAAAGGCAATTCCCTAACACCCTCCCCCCCCCGTGCCCCATTTCAACCCTTTGCAAGGCACCCCACTCACCTGATTTCCTTGAAACATTTATCTGCAATGCAGAAAAAAATGCACTGGTCAGGATTTAGCGACCCCTAAAAGGTAGGAGGGCAGCAGCTCCTTCTCAGCCAGGGGGGAGAGTGCTGGGGGCCTGCAATGGCTCCCCTGCCCCCCTGTGGGGCTCACGAGTCCCTTAGCTACAATTTCCTGCTGCTCCCCAGCTGCCCTCTTCTGCCTTCTCTGGGTATCTTATGGGTGTCTTATGGGTTTGACACCCACAAAAGGATCTCTGAAGCCAAGGCAGGAAAAGGGGACCCTCCACTCACCGGACAAGGGCGGGACCACCAGCTCGCCCATCAGCCCCATCTTCTGGCAATAGGCCTTGAATTGGTCCATGTTCTTACTTCCCTTTGGGTCTCTGCCTGCCCGGGAAAGGGGGGCGAGAGTTATTCACTCAGGCACTGAATGTGGGAGGCTCTGAGGAGCCATTCTCAAACTGCCTGCTGGAGGAGGAGCCGCTGAAAGGAACACACAAATCCCCACAATGTTTGGACAGGGAAGCAATGTTGGAGATCTGAGTTCAAGGTTTGCTCAGCACTCCTGCAGAAGGGAGCAAGGTTGATGGACAGGCAAGCAACTAGAGCAAGAAAATGAGCCCAGGTTGAAATAGGCAGCCATCCCTACATCCATCATCCACAGTCCCCCTCGCTGGGCAGGCTGAGGCTGCTTTGGCTTATGGCCTGCCCCCCCCCCCCGGGCTCCCCCTGACCCTGGGTTCAAAAATCTGCTTCTGCCAGATCACCCACTGTAAAGCTGGAGACTCCTGCTGGGCGGCATCTCCTTCATCTCCCACTGGACGTAGACGATGGCGAAGTTGGCATCACTGGCCATCACCCTCAGGTCCTTCTTGCCGTTCTCTGCAGAGGGGGAAGCAGCCGGAGCCCCCGTCAGTGGCCCCCCTTCCTCCGGGGCCTTCTCCCCACCCACCACCCATCTGCACTCTCTGGAAAATCAAATGGGGCACTCTGCACATGCTCAGAATCACACTCATTTTCTCTAACATCTCTTTTGAAGAAAGAAAGCCCTGGTTCGGGGTCCAGCCAAGGGGGTCTCCCTCCATACCGTCACTTGCGGTAAAGTGTCCCGGTTGCTCGGTCTTCATATAGGTGCTCTTCATCCCTTCGCAATTTTTTCCCCTTGGAAGCAGCAAAGAGAAGCAAAGTGGGGGGGCTGTTTCTGGCTGGCAAAAGAGTCGCCCTCTCTGGGCCTGCATTGCATGGCTATCATTCGCCCCCATCTTGCGGGGGGGGGGGAGCGGATTCCAGTTGCCCTCAGAAGATTTAGACCTGGGGCACCACCAGGAATCCGGAGGGTGTTTGCTGCACTTGCCTTAAATCTGGGCTGGGTGAACTTGCATGGCCCCCCCTGCCCCCCCAAGTCTGTCAGGGAAAGAGGGCGGTACTATTGGGGGGACAGGATCAAGGAGCGGCCCAACCACAAAAGGTATTTACACTAGGTAGTAACTTTCTATTTCCAGGTTGCCATTTGGTAAGGGGATGATTCGGACCGCCGGTGTCGTGATGATGTCCTTCAGGCTCTGAAGCATCGGATCGGTAGAGGCGAGTGCCGGGACGTGCCACTTCCCTGCAAACTGCAAAGACCCCTGTGGATTAGACTGGGGGGCCGGCCCCCTCCCCCCCAGCCCTCCCCCTCCTGAGGCAGTTGGGCCTATACATTTTGCCCCGGGAAAGGCTGCTGCGCCTGCCCGACAGAGAGAGGGCAGAGAACGGACTACAGTGAAACTGTAAAACCCTGACGTTGATGTTGCTGAGGTAGACTGCGCTTGAATATGGAGGGACAGTTTGGCTGAGGACCACAGAATGTTTATGCAGGAGGTCCACAGCCAGATGTGTGCACAAAGGCTGCAGTTTAGGAGACGGGCTTGCAAGCCTTCGCCCACATCTGCAGCCCTGGAAGTGGCTCGGACATCCCGAAGCCCCCCCTTCCCTGCAACCGGTACCCTTGTAAGGTCGAAATGTGGATCCACTTCCACGTCGGCCTGGACACCAAACATGCAGAAGGTGGCGAGGCTGAGCAGGGCGGCCTTCATGCTGGTGGGTCTGTCTTGGTGCTCCTCATGTGCCGGTCGGGTGGCAGGAGAGGCAGAGATTTATACCCCTCCCTGGCACTTGACAGGAAGCAGGGCTTACGCAACGCTTTGGGCAACTGGTGTCTGGTAACAGGGCATTAAGGGATAAGAGGTGCTGCAGCTGACCCACCCCAGGGAGGAGGAGGAGGAGGAGGAGGAAGCACATCCTGCAACCCAACCTCCCTTTTATCTAAATCCCCTCTAATTCCCTAGGAGTGGAGAGGGGCTTCCTTCAATGCCAGGCACCAAGAAAGAACAATGCTGCATCTCTCTCTCTCTCTCTCTCTCTCTCTCTCTCTCTCTCTCTCTCTCTCACTCCTTCCCTCTCTCTCTCTCCGCTTGGGCAGGTCAACAAAAAGTGCTTCAGAATTCTTTGCTAGGCAAAAGGCTACAGAAAGCAGGGGCACTGTGTGTGTCTATCTATGTGTGTGTGTGTGCACACAAAGGGGTTGGGCTTTGAAAGGGGAGTGTGCAGGGGGGAGCCTTGTCCGGCTGCTGACACATCGGCCAGCCCAGGAAGGCCGAACAGGATCTGACCCTTTGAGAGGAGCAGCAGGAAGAGAAAGAGTCAGCGAGAGCGAAGTTGCTTTGTTGCATTTTTAGAGAACTTTTTTTCAGTGGTGCAAGAAGAGATTGGGTGGAATCTCAGACATTAAAACCTCCCTCGGGCCCAAAAGACCCCAGCCCTGATCCCGCCTCCCACCTCCCCACGGCGAGGCAGCAGCAGCGACACCGGTCTGTGTTACATTTTATTTTATTATTGCTCTTATTAATATTTCCAGGCCAGGACAAAGGCTGCTATTTGAGGCGAGAGGCAGGAGAGGTGCTGGGCTGAGGGGAAAGGAGGCCACACGGAGAATTCCAGCACTGCGGGGAGAAAAGGGCCTTCGCCCCCCTCCTTGGAGGCGGAAGCCAGAAGCTGCAGAAGAAAAAGGAAGAGAAAGTTATTTCAAGAGTCCTTGGATACTTTCTGCTTTTTTTAAAAAAAAAAATACAATATCTTTATTATTTTTCAAAAGAAACATTAAAATGCCAACTAAAGAGGACAGAAGAAGAAAAATAAAACAAGTTAAAAGCAACATTCTTGGATACTTTCTGACAACCGAAGGCCAGAGGAAGAGCTACTCACCTAGGCAGTTTCTCCCAGGCACAGATCTGCTGGGAAGGAGGACAGGAAAAGGGATCAGAGGCCGTGGCCCCCTGAGGAGACCCCTCCACCCGCCACCCACCGCTCGATGCCAGCCCGGCCCCCGCCCTCCCCGCAAAGCCTGCCCGCCGGGCGCCCTCACCAGTCCGGGGCAGGATGAGGGCGTCTTCCTGGGCAAGGCCCTGCCCCAAGGCCGTCTGGGTGAACTTCGCCAGCAGCTCCGGGCGCAGCTGCCTCTGCCTCCCTGGCACCAGAAAGCAGAGCGGGTGAGGGCCCCTCGCAGTCCCCCGCAGCTGCCTCCCCTGGCAGTGCCCGCCTGGGGAAGGGCCGGGGAGGTGCTGGCTGCACCTACCGTACAGGGTGACCATGGTGAAGGTGTCGGCCCCCTTGGTGATGGTGTCCCCCAGCAGCGCGAACTCGTCATAGTTGGTCTCCAGCACCCGGATGTTGTGGGCGCTTCCGGACCCTGAAAGAGGAGCAGGCGAGGGGAGAAGGGTCCCTAGCCAGGGCGCACAGGGGGGCAACGGTTGGGGGACCCTTCCCCTTAGGCCCAACCCGCTTGGCAGCCACATTGCCCTCCTTGTGACAGGCAGGGAATTGCCTCCCTAGGGGGAAATCCGGCTCAGCTCCTCCCTCCGTACCCCCGGGGCTTCCAGGCTACCCTTCCCAGGAGTCCCATCATGGGGCTGGGGCTGATGGGAATGGGTGCCCAATGCACAGCCCTGAATGAATAGGAGAAGGGGAGGGCAGGGATGAGGAAGAGGGGCAAAGCAAGCAGCTGGGGAGGGGGGAGGGGCGGGGAGGCACCGCTGCCATCAGCATCTGCCTGGTGGGCAAGAAGGCTGCTCCATGGGCTCCCTTGCTGCCTTTCTGCTCCTCCAGCCTTCTTCCCCCCTCCTGGGGGCTCGGGACAGGACAGGAAGGAAGGGGCTAATCCCTCTGGCCAGAAAATGGTGGAAGTTGGACCAGGGCCTGCAAACCCGTTTCCTCCTGCTGGCAATCCAGACTATTTGACCAGCCCCTTTTGGACAGAGCTGAGCAGGAAGAGTGAGAAAGAGGGCAGGGGTCTTCAGGTGGGTGGGAGAGGGGGCTCCCACGTACAAGGGCTGGTGTAGGTGAAGCGGCCGGGCTCCTCCGTCCGGAAGAAACGGGTCCTCTTGGTCTCGCACTGGTCAAGCCTGGAAGGAAGAGAGGCAGCGGTCAGGCAAGGAGGCGGCCACAGCAGGGTGGGCTCAGGGGCGCCAACTCATCTGGGCAGCTCACTGCTCTGGCCCTGAGTCTCCCCCCCTCCAGGAGAGCAGTGCCCCCCCACCCCAGAGCCTCCTTACTTGGGGTAGGTGGAGGCGATGTCCAGGTTCCCGTCTTCCGTGGGGGTGACAACCGTGGTGCACATCTTGATCACCTGCCTTTTCTCCTTGAACCACCGGGAGTTGGAGGCCAGGCCGATGCTGTACCAGGTGCCTGTGAACTGAGGGGGGGGGAGGGTCAGGCCTCCCCACATGGCACCCCTTGACCACCACCCCCCAGCACCCTCTCCAGGGCTCAGACAACCCCAGCCAGGAGGGCATTTGGGAGAAGAGAACACACGAGGAAGTTTGACTGGGGCCAGTTGGTGCTCTCGGCCACTCCAGACCCCAAAGTTTATTTCTCCCGATGGACAGAAGGCAGCTGGGTTCCTTCCGGGTTTGAGAAAGTCAGTAGCAGCAGAAAAAGCAGAGCTTTTAAACAGGGTGTGTGTGTGTGTGTGTGTGTGTGTGTGTATTACAGCCTCCAATTCCCTTCCTCCCCTGAACCCCTAGGAGAAGCTTTCTGCAGCTCAGCCCTTTGCAAAGAGTGTGGACAAGTGACGGGGGCTTTTCCTCCATATTCTGTGCACACACAGACACACACACACGCACCCACACACACACAAACACATCCTGCCAAAGGACTCTGAGTCTTTCCACCCACCAGCTCAGCTGAGGAGCCCACTGAGATTTTTGCGCCCGGGCCAGGGACCGAGGGCGCCACGTTGGCACTCCTGTTGTTACCTGCTCTTGCTGGAAGTCAGCCTGCACGGGCATCTCGGCCCCCACCTGGAGCAGGCAAAGCAGGGCCAAAAGGGCAGCTGGCTGGGCCCACATGCTGAAGTTCCCTGGCTCTGCCTGGAGTGGCGTCTCTGCAAAGGCTTCTTCCCCAGGAACGGTCAGCCAGAAGCCAGGGCAGCCGGCTATATATATTGGCCAGCCCAGCAGCAGGCCAAGGGGCAACCCTGTGCTGGAGGCCGGCCCCTGCGTCCCCCCCCGGCCCCCTCCTGGCAGAATGATGCAAGCCGAAGGCATGGAAACAGAACAGGCAGCTGGGCCCTCGCTCTGCTCTGCTCTGCTCTGTGGGGCCCAGCTGTGCGAGCATTCTCCCGCAGGCCCATCAAGGAGACCCCCGCTGGAAGGCGGAGGAGCCTGCCACTCCCCCCCCCCCATCATCCTCCAGGCTGTGTGCAGAGGGACGCCCCCTCCCTCTCTGGCTCTCGCCCTGCTGTGTAAAGTGCAGGAGTGCCTCATTCAAGGGGAGAATGGAAGGAGGCCACGGGAGGACCACCTGCCCACAGGACCCAGACCTTGGCTGCCCCTCACCCTGATGCCAAGCCCACCTGGCTGCTTCCTTGGTGGGGGCATTTTGCTGGCGGACACTGTCTGGTGGGTTGATTGTGGTTGGCAAGAACGGGAATGGCAGCACTGGATCAGTTGGAAGGTCCAGCCCCATTGTCCACTCTGCAATGCCAAGAAAGCCTCAAAGCCTTGTGGGAGGGGCTGCTGCGTGGGCAGTTGGGGGGGGGAATGGTCTGGAGTCCCTGGAGGAGAGGCCGGATGGCTGTTTAATAAATAAATAAATAGTATGCATTGTCAGCCCTCACTCCGCTTCCTAATGAAGTCCGAAAGAGGGCAAAAGAGATTCCGGCAGCTGCCAGACTGGACGCAGGCATAGCTGGAGGGGGGGGCAGGACGGGGGAATGGAGCTGCAGACCAGAGGGGCCGTGCTTGGGGCATAGGGAGACAGGGAATGGCTGCCCTATTAGGGAGCTGACCGAGGCTGGAGGAGCATCTGGGTCCAGCAGCAGCTACCCCTGCCTCAAGGCAGCTCAGCCTGGCCAAAGGAAGGCCAGCTGTTGGCCGGAGGCAGCTGCTTCGGCCGGCCTCCTCCTTCCCAGCCAGCAAGAGAACCGTTGCCTTCGGACCCAGGCCCCTTTGGAGCCAGAGGGGGCCTGGCCAGAGCCAGTGGGGGGGGGGTCCGAGGGACATGGCTGGGGGTGCTGGATAAACAGCACGTGCAGAGGCTTCCTGCAGCTGGAACAGCAAAACAAGCCAGCCGCCAAGAGAACAGACTGGAGGGGGGGGGTGTCAGCCAGCGCTTTCCAGAACTGCCTTCTCAGCAAAAGCCGAAGAGGCCGAGAACAGTCCAGCCGTGAAGGCAGGGCAGCTGAGTGGGGGTGGGGGGCTCTTTGGCACTGGGGGGGGGGCAGGAACTCTGCGAGAAAACATTGCCCAGGTGCACACAGCCTGGTGGTCCCTGGGAGGGGGAGAAACCTTTGGGGGGCAGGAGACAGGAGAGCAGCTGAACCCAGAGTTTGTTCCACCACTTACAGCCCACCCCCCTGCCCCCACTGGCCCTCTTAAGGGCCCCCTCCTGCCAGAAGGCTTCTTAGGCTTGGGGAGGGTCCAGGCAGCCACAGGGACGGGGGGGGGGAAAGCTCATTATAGGCCCTGTTCTACCTTTCACAAGCAGCTGAAGCCTGCTTTTCAGCTAACATCCCTTTTTTTGCAAATATCAGTAACGTCAAATTGGGTTTTCTTGTTTTATTTTCATGGGAACAAAGAGAAGGAAAGGCCTGGTAACTCCTGTTTCTTGAGTGTCCATACAGGTTGTCTTGACACAGGTGGAGCGTCGGCTCGCTCATGACTCCTGCTATCCTGTGTATTTCGTTTCTGGAAAGCAGAAAGGGAAAATACAGGGGGGTGGGAGGATCCGCCCCTGAAAGGCCACCGCTTACCCTCCTGCAGCCCCCCACCAAGGCTTTGTACCCATTGCCCATCAGCCAGTGGAGGGAGCAAAGCCCGCCTGGCTCTGGCCGGGCGTTCAGGTCCTGGGCCTGGAGAGCTCGGCCGAGGAGGCACTGAAGCCGGCAACTCACCGTCAAGGATGTGGAATTGGTCAGCTGTGCTACAAAATCCTGCAGAAAAGAGCCGACATGGAGGAGAAAGTCAGATTAGCGATTCTAGCGGATTCAGCTCATCTGCTCACAAGCATCAGCGCCCCCCGCTTGCCCCGGAGCGCCCCCCGCTTGCCCCCAAGGCCGTTCCACCCAGGCACTGCTTGGGTGGAACGGCCTTGGAAGGCCTGCGACAGACGGACCCAAAGAGTCTCTTTGCTTGGCCCGTTCAGGAATAAGGGGAAGCACTCTGCTGCTGCCCAGGAGCTGCCTCAGTCTGGCACGGCCCAGGGAGTGCCAACCTTCCCTCACAAGTGCAAAGAGCTGCGCGCACCGTAGACGGGGTAATAAAAGATGTGGTCATCGGTGACGCCCATGGCAGTCATGGCAGCTTCGAACTTCTTCAGGGCGACGTTTGCCACCTGTGCCGTTCGTCCTTCCGGAGTTTTTGCAAAAGAGAAAAGCATTAGAGGACCCCCCACCCAAGTTGCCCTCCCCTCCCCTCAAGCAGCTCAAGAGCTTTTGCTGGCCAGCTTCCCTACGGAGCAGGCTGGCTAGAAAAGAGCTCCTTCCGAGATAGCCCAGGCCCCCTCCTCAGGATTTGCCCACCCTGAAAGGGAGGAGGCTGTCCCAGGGAGGCTGCAGGGCGGCCTCCTGGCAACACCACTCCCAGCGGGCACCGTCCTCCCCTCCCCCAGAGGTTTGCGTTCCCTGGGTCTCCTCCCAGTCCCGGGTCAGCAAAGCCCACCAAGGTAAGGCTGCAGCTTTCATTCACACCGTAAAGTTTGGCTGAAATCTTGCATTTCTTCTGGAAGTACAAGATGGCGTAGCTGCTGTAGTCTGTCTCCCCCACCACCACGTCCACTGGGGCAGAGCGGCCTGGAAGAGGGACCACAGGGAGATCAAGGCTCAGCTTGTCCTGCGAGAGAGGGCCACAGGAGAGCCACAGAGCCTGCAGAGAGGAAGCCTTCTCCTTTCCTGCCTCTCACCTTTCAGGAGGAACCGCCCAGGGGTCTCGCCGGCAAAATAGCTCTGCTTGATGTTCCAGCAAATCCCCTCCCTGCAGAGATGAAGGTGGCGTCAGCCCCCCCAGGCAGGACAGACAGACGAAGAGACTATATCGGTCCAAAATGACCAAGGTTGGGACAGTTGCGGAACAGACTCCGGCAAGACTAGATTGGTGCCCCCCCCCGCCTGTGAACTAGGGAGGGCCCTGCTGGAGACATGGTTAGGCTGAGCACACACACACACACACCCATGCCCCATCCTGAGAGCAGGTCCCCGAAACACTCACAGAGGCCGGAAGGTGCTAAAGAGCAGCGAGGCGCTGTCAGTCACCGACACGACCACGTTGGTGGCTTCCACCCGGTAGCCATTTTCACGCAGGTAAAGACAGTCAGAGGCCACCCCCACCAGGAACCACTTCCCTGCAAACTAGGAAAGGAGGGAGATGTCCATCTTGTCTCTCACACACACACCCCACATTGACCCCCCCAGTGGATGAGAGGCTGCGTGGCTGGGTTTCCTTGCATTATTTCTGCAACTTTCTCCCCTCCAGCCCCGAGCCACACTTAAAATGTGGCACAGTTGCAAAAATTAAGCCTAAGATCCGGTTCAGTGAATTGTATTTTTAAAATGCCACAGGCACCAGCTATTTTAAAATAAACCCTTTATTCTTTTATTTACCGAAACAAGATAGTATATTGACTCCTCTGGAGTGACCAGTGGTAGAAAAAACTTGAAACTGAGTAAACAAAGTGGGCATGCTCTGATTTAAGATTTTATTGCAACAAAAGCCAGGGAGGGAGAGAAGATGCGTATTGCATGAGTTCTTCTCCAGGGGAACCTTCCTCTTATCCAGAGAGCCGCCTCCTTCGCACTGGGACTGTCTTTGTCCAGAGTTTGGCCGGGAGAGTGGAGCTGAGCAAACAGGAGAGATAAGGAATGGCCTAACAAGCACTGCTCTGTGAGGGGATCAGGATTATGGGCTTGCAGCCTAGAATGTCTGCTAGATCCCTGGAAGGGGGGGGGGGGTAGGAGGAGAGGCCCTTCCAAAATACAGCGATAAAAATAAGGCTGGTTGGCAGCAATAAGAGAGGGCGGCTGCCTCCCAGGCCCCCTTTAGCCCAGCGCAAGACAGACTCTGGGGGGTCTTTGCCCTCTCAGAGCACCCACCGAACGAGACCCCCCCTTCCCCCGCTCACCCGGGCAGGATCAAACTCTTCCTGGGCGCTGATGTTGTCGATGGGGCTCTTGGAGGGTTTGGGCCTCGGAGCCCAGGAGGGCGAAGCCAGCAAAAGCCCAGCCAGGAGAAGGACAGCAATGGGCGCCATGGTGGGACGGCAATGACCGGCAGGGCTCAGGGTGCCCTTGGGCACAGGAGGGCGGGCGGGCGGGCTCCCAGTTAGCCATTAATCCGGCTTCCCGGAAAAGGCAACTGGGGAGATCCCAGCTGCTGCTGCTGCTGCTGCCCTGCCACCCCCCAGAGCCAAGGACGGAGCTCCATTCTCAAAGGGGCAGGCTGGGGCCCCCAGCGCACCCTGGGATTTGCAAGACAGCCTCTTGGAGAAGCCCCGGGGCTCCAGCTCAGCTCCTTCTGGGCCCTGGACAGGCAGCCAACTCCTGCAAAGCTTCTCTCCTGCTTAGAACATACAACAATGAAGTTGGAGGGGATCTTGGAGGTCTTCTAGTCCAACCCCCTGCCCGAGACAGGAGTCCTTATAGCTTTCCCAACAAATGGCTGTCGAATCTCTTCTTAAAAACCTCCAGTGATGAAGCACCCACAACTTCTGAAAGCCATTGCACTGTCACGAAATTTCTCCTTAGTTCTCTTTAACAAGCTTCCATCCTAACCTCAGGTCCTTTGGAGACCTGAGGTTGACCCCCCTCTTCTCTGTGACAGCCCATTAGATATTGGAAGACTGCTATCCCGTCATCCCTCGTCCTCTTTGTTAGATTGTACGAAAACAGATGGAAGGATGGAAGGGAAAAAAGGGAGACCAACGAGCCAAACCTGGGGAGAAGCAGGCTGGCAAAGGGTGGGGTGTTGACCTGCACACTGGGGGCAACTCTGTGTTGAAGCCTTGGGTGACTGGCCAGTCTACGGATGGAGGCCCATCTTCCGTCCTTCCGTAGTTCCCGCGTATGCTTGATACCCCCCCCCCCTTTAGTCAGGCCTTCTGTGGCCTCACCACCATCAGTCCCAGGTCCTGCTGGGCAACCGGTTCAGATTTATGACAGTTGCAGCATCCTGGGTTGATGTGATCCCCTTCTGCAACCTTCTGAAAAGCAAATGGGGAAGCCAGATTCAATTAATAACAGTGTGACTCACTTAACAACTGCAGTGATTCACCTAACAACTGTGGCAAGAAAGGTCGTAAAATGGGGCAAAATTCATTTAACAAATGTCTCACTTTACAAAAGGAATTGTGGTCCTAAGTTGAGGACTACCTGTAAACCTTTTTAATGGATTTCAAAATTATTGTTCCGTATCTTTATTATTAGAAGCCTTGTTATTAATATTAATAGAGCAACGGGAGGCCCAGGGGCTGCAGAACAGGCAGAGAAGAAGGAAACCTGCTTCACAAGCCTTAAACTGAGTTAAAAAGGCCTATGAAGGCTTGAATGCCAATACTAAGGGACAGAAAACAGTGCCCTCCTGTGGGCAAGGTAGGAATAGCAGCCCCAAAAGGAAATACTACTTTTCAATGGGATTTTAAGGTTATTATTCTGTACCTTTATTATTAGAAGCCTTGTTATTAATATTAATAGGGCGACGGGAGGCCCAGGGACTGCAGAACAGGCAGAGTAGAAGCCTTAAATTGAGTTAAAAAGCCCTACGATGATGGCTTGAATAGATGCAGAATAATAATCTTAAAATGCCATTGTGGCTGCAATACATGCTCTGACCACAGGATGGCACAGTTTTCTGTCCCTTAGCAATAGTATTGAGGCCATCAAAAAGGCCTACGATGACTGCAGCGCTAACGTAAGGGACAGAATAGGGGAATAGCAGACACAAAAAGAAAAAAAAGGCTTTTTAGAGCGTTTTAGTATTGTTATTCATTATCTGCTTTATTAACAGTTTTGTTATAAAAATTAATATTGGTCCAAGAGGCGCTGGGGCTGCAGAACAGCCACCGTAGCCAAAATACCTTATTCCTAGCTGTCTAGCATATAGTAAACGACAGAAAGCAGTAGTTTCCCCCCCTTGATAAAAAAAAAAAAGACGACAGCAGATAAAAATACTGTTTTACACAATACTGTTTTATTGTTTACAAAAAGAACGGGGAGTACAACATGATGACAACGCCTCGCCCCTGGTTCGGCGAAGCTCCGAAGTGCCGCGTAGCAACAAAAGCACCGGAACTCTTTGCGCCTCTTGAGGAGATGAGCCGCATATGGCCTTCACCTCATGGCCGCGGCTTCTTCCTCTCCAGCCTTCTCTCAGAGACCTTCTCGGCATGGCCGACTTCCTGTCAGACATGCGCAGTAGTCCTCCACTGGCTTATCCACCGACCTCCCCGGCATGGCCAACTTCCTGTCCGTCTCCGTGGCCGTCCTGCCACTTCTATGCAGAACGACCTTCTCGTTATGGCCAACTTCTGGTTAGACATGCGCAGTAGTCCTCCACAGCCTTACCCACCGACCTCCCCGGCATGGCCGACTTCCGGTTAGACATGCGCAGTAGTCCTCCACAGCCTTACCCACCGACCTCCCCGGGATGGCCAACTTCCTGTCTGTCTCCGTGGCCGTCCTTCCACTTCTATTCAGAACGACCTTCCCGGCATGGCCGACTTCCTGTCTCTACGAGGCGACTGGATGCCGGTAGTTGCGACGGTACAAGAGACTGGGAGGCCGAGTCTCTTTGTACCCTTTCCATTTCAGAGGGAGAGAAAATGGAAGGACGGCCACAGAAACGGACAGGAAGTTGGCCATCCCGGGGGAGGTCGGTGTGTAGGACAGTGGAGGACTACTGCGCATGTGTGACAAGAAGTCAGCAGCTAAGGTTTATTTCCTTGCGTGGCTGCTATTCCTGCCTAAGGCTGCATTCTGACGACTTTGCCCCCCAAATAACCAACATAGTCCTTCATATCTTGGGAAAGCCTGACTTGTTTGCCCTCTTTTGGATAAGGAGAGACTACGGCCTGACGTTTGACCCATTTTGCAGTTAGAAAAGTTAGGCCGAGGTAAGGCCGCATTCTGATAACTCTCCTCTTCCTCCCACTTCCCTTCCCTCTCTTATCTCCTCTCTCCTCCCCTTCTCCCTTCCTTTCCCATCTGTTTTCTCATACTCTGAGCTGACTTCCAAGAAGGTGAATACAAGACAGTTGACATATCTAGAGCAGTGTTTCTCGATTACTTTAAGACAGGCAGGTCAAACTTGCGACGTCATGTGATGTCGTGCGACGTATTGTGACTTTTTCCTCATTGCCGGCAATGGGGTGGGCACAGTTTTGGCGTGACGCATCCAGCCCACGGGCCAGCAGTTTGACATGCCTGCTTTAAGAGGACTGAACTTCAATCCCCAGGATTCCCCAGCCAGGGAATTCTGGGGATTGACGTCCACACGTCTTACCGTGGCCGAGGTTGAGAAGCACTACTCTAAAAGTAGAACAACCCAGAACCATTAAGGGTGCTCCTTGAAGCACATGGGCCTACTCTGAATTGATGTGCTTGCATTTTAACATCTCCTTGGCCCTAGAGAGGAACCAGAGTCTGGAGCAGGGGGTCTTCAAACTTGGCCCTTTTACGACTTGTGGACTTGAAGTCCATAAGTCATAAAAGGGCCAAGTTTGAAGGCCCCTTGTCTGGAGCAACGTTCTTCAATCTGGGCAACTTTAAGACGTGTGGACCAATTCCCAGAATTCCCCAGCCAGCTTGAATTTGAAGTGCAGACATCTTAACGTTGCCAAGGTTGGAAAGTTGCTCCAGAGGGTTTTGAACTGCTGGGAACCAGGCTGGTTGAAAAGCGCTCTGCTTATTTTCTTTTCCCTTTTCTCCCCTTGCTTCTCTCTGAACAGGCACAGAGGCATTATCTACGCCTACGAATTCTCCACAGACAAGCTGGTGGCAGAGAGTGTCCTTCCTATCTGCCGCTCCTCTTACAACGAAGTGGCCGGCTACAGCTACAACATTGGCCTTGTGGTCCCCTATGACAACATCTAGGCAGGGTGGGAAGAAGGGAAGTCCAGCTGAGCTGGACCCTGGAGAAGGAGAACACCAAGGATGGCGTTCCTGCAGACCTCTTTGGAGGGCTCGGAAGCCACGGGTTGGCCAAGCAGGCAGCAGAAGAAGGGGGGGCACGTGGGGGTCTCCCCAAAGCTTTAATAACAGTGCTGTAGGAACAAAGAAGAGATGGTGGGTAACAGGAACCATGATAGATAGGCGAGAATCAGGAGAGGATAATAAAAGCTTTAGCCCATGAATCAGGAGGTAGTAAGACAGGTTGTAGCCCACGTGTGCAGAGACCATTCTGGTGGAAGGGAGGGCTTCCATTCCTTGCACCTAGCTGAAATAGTTCAGTGCTGCCTTTCTGGAACAGGTGCCGACGCTACCTGCAACATCTGGACATCTTAAGAAGAAGAAGAGACTTTGGGAGCGCTTTTTCTTGTAAATAAAATATATTAAGCGTTGGTCTCGGGATGAGGGGGTTGGTGTGCTTGAAAAGGGCTGTTTTATTGTCAGGGGTGCTGGTTTTCGAAATCCCACATTAGGAGAAGATCCAGAGGCCATCCCAGTCGGAGAAAATCCTGCCACAGGTAAGTCAAGCACGTGTGTAAGTATCCTTTCTTCTCCAGCTCCACTGGCACTTTGCCTGATCGCACCAGGACTGCTGAAGCAGCACCCCTCCTCCTTAACCATGCTGCCTGGGGCTGCTGGGAGTTGTAGTACATCTCTAACTTGGTGCAGCGTGAGGATCTTTGCCCGATCTGTTCTCTATGCCAGTTCTTTGGCTGGGTCACAAAACGAAGCACAAATTGTGGGGCCTTCCTGCTGGGTGGGCTAGGGCAGTTGCCAAACCAGCAGGGAGAGCACCACAGGTATTCCTTTCTTTGGCCGTTGCAGCATGGACTGAGGATGATGGGACTTGGTGGCCAGAGAGAACTCGGATGGGCAAGACCTCAGCACCTGAGAGTTTGCAGTCCTTGTGCAATCAGGAGAAAAGTGACTGGTATATATGGGCAAAAGGGTCTTTTCTGGGCAACTTTAAATATCCTTGTTTTCCTCACGCCGATTGGGCTAATCCAGCAGTTTCCCCAAAGGAATCTTTCCAGAACAGGAAGATGGTTTTGGTATTCTGGAGGTATCCTGATGCCCCCATCAAGACACTTCCTTTTCTAGGAACTTCCTTCTCGAAAACTGTTGACATAGAGGCAAATTGTGACATGATGGAGGGTCCCTGGATTGCCCATATATATATATATATAATCAGTGGAGCTGCAGAAGAAAGATGCACACATGCAGCTGGATGCCTATTGTGTATGAGCCAGGGCAGTGTTTTGCAAACTTGTCAGATGTGGGGGACTTCAACTCCCAAGTAATTCTGGGCAGGGCTTTTTTTCTCAGAGAAAAGGTGGTGGAACTCACCTCCCTCCCCTGGCCACGCCCCCACCCAAACCTGGCCACGCCCTCATCAAACCCTAGGACCGCCCCTTTAGAGAACAGGAATGCAAGTAAAATTTGGGAGGGGCTATAAAAGTAAATGTATGGAATTACATAAAAAGCAATGCAGTACATGTGCAAA